>NC_136819.1:46315606-46843106 GCF_951394365.1 Tetrao urogallus | reverse complement strand
TCCCTCTGAGAGGGATTTGCTAACCCTTGCTCTCTTCCACCTTAGCTTGCTGTGTAACCAGGTCAGCAGCACGTGGTGGCTGGCTTAACAGAAGATGCAGAGTATTGTAGGGACTGAGATGTGACATTTGTACTATGTCTGGAATACAGATATAAAGATCAAGAAGTGGGAAACATGTAGCAGACTAGAAAAGCTTGGTATGGGAACAGAGAACAAGCTGCAAGAAACAGACTGAAAGTTATTTCAAAGATGATTATTTCTATTGCTGTTTTATTTTTGTGAGATGCTCAACGAAATGGAGCCTGACATTTTAGAATATGTTCCTCATGCTGTGACACTAATGATTGGCAGGGTATTCAGCTGACTACTTTCAGTCTATTAGACCTTGGAAGCATCTGAGACTATTTTAAGAGGCTCACTGTAGCACATAAATGTGAAACTCTACATGTGATGACGTGCTTCACTTATGAAATGGTGAACTAGTCCTGAGAAATTATTTGATTACCGTGGCTTGTGCCAGATAATAATTGATCAGTGAAAGATTGTTCTCTCTGATGAACTATCACTGGCTCCAGCATGCTTCTGTAGCATATGTATTTCCTTACAAAATAGTTGTCTTTCAAATACTTCCCAGGGCTCATAAATAGCGCTGCTTCAAATAAAATACTCAGTGCTATCTAAAGTGGGAAACTTAATTCTCCTTATGCTTAGCTGAGCTTGAGGACCAAAGCAACAACACAAAACAATTTGTCTGGTTTGTAAACTGAGAACAGTTTCCATGTGACTTGCTTGAACAGGAAGCACATGTTGAGAGCCCCCAAGTACCATTTCCGCAGAAGGATTCTGTTCACTGAAAAGAGACCTTTAAAATATCCAAGATGTGAAAATATATTTGAGAAATTTTCATGAAGAATTTTTAGTACCCTCTGCTGTAATAAGCAGAAGGTGTTTAATAAACATGATATGCAGCAGTTGCTAAGCAGAATTTGATTTATGTACAGTAGCAGTTAGAAGCAACTACACATCAGGGTTGTACACTTTATCTGACTGTGAATTCTGATTTTCTGACGGAAGCAATTGTGCTGAACTTCATTTATAATCAGCTTACAACATGGGTTGCAGTATTAGAAATGCTTTTCAAGTTACACAGCAAATCTTATTGTTTTCTTGGGGGAATAAGAAACCTACATTTTGAAACCCTTAATTGCAATATGGGTGATCGTTAAGGGTAATAAAGACTTTCCAAATCCTTCTGAGCTCACACAGAATTTTTGAAAAAGATGCACAATAGCCCACTATACTTGAAATGGTATTGCATCCACCCAGTACATACATTCAAAAATAAATTGTTACTGAAACTTTTTTTCCATTAGTTATCAAAACACAACAGATTCCGGTATGGATTATATCAGGGTTTGTGTAAGTGAAGAAAAGGAGACAGAAGTTCTAGTGTTTGCTACATCAGTGTGAAGAGAGCTTAATTCCATGGAAGTTAACAAACTCCTTAACTTTGTATCAGGGTGAGATCAGAACCTGACCCAGAAGCAGGGCAAGGGAGAGAAGTATTGTTACATTTAGCGGTATTTAGGAGTCAAACACACATTCTGTAAGTGTACAGAACAGAAATGAGGATGTAAACTGTGCTTCACAGGGCATTAATCGATTACAGCACTCTATCCTTATCTCATTATAAGTCAGTAAAATCAATGAAATGATGTTTACTCACATCAGATGAAAGTCTTGCCGAAGAGGAAGCAGAAAGTACAGCAAGAAGTATCCAAATCTGCCTTCCCCTTTATCTTACTTTTTCCCTTCCCCCATTAGTAGATTAGAAATTTTAAAACAAAAGATTAGGAAATTTAATAGACTCTCCTTCTCCTCTCCCTCTCTACAGATCTGTAGAGTTAGCAAATGGTTAATGACATTCGTATCACTCAAGTCAAGTAGACAAAGAGATGCTGTTTCAGAATGGCCTCCTGATCTGATGAAAACACATTTCTGGGCAGGCATCTGTATGCCACATCGGCAAAAAAGCAGAAATAGAATGCATCAAGAAATAAACTTCATTTTCATCCAAAACAGGTATCATAGTATATTTATATACACATACTCTTTTTTTACCCATTGAGACAGACTGATAGTTTAATTTCTTCCCCAGCAGTTTTTAGGACCCCCAAAGTTTTCACAATAGACCGATTCTGTAAGCTGACACGCAGACCCTAACATAGCAAACTCTCCCACTGACAGGTTTTTAAAGACCAAGTGCTCATTGACAGAGCACAGGTACACTATTATTTCTTGTGGTTACCAAAGGATATGCATATAAATGTTAATGTAGAGGCTTTGGCAAGCAGAACAAGAGTGAGAGTAAAAGGACTGTTAATTTGAAGAAGGTAGAGCTGGCTTTTAGGTAGCTGGCAAAGCATCCTGTCCTCCATCATCCCAAACTCATAGCCTCCCCTTGTTTGCATGGTGCTGTGCAGGAACCAGGGAAATCTCTCATAACTCAGTGCAATACAATTGAACACATCCACAGCAATGAGAGAACAGGGTGCTAGTCCACCCAGACCAGCATGGCACATAAAAGTTGCTGCAACAGCCCTCTTTGCCTCCAGGATGCCTGAACTCTATCTGTGCTGCTACACTCCACAGGAGAAAGAGTTTTGCAATTCATTTTTACTGGGCCAGATTATTCCTACAGTAAATTTATTCCCCTATTTAAATCTGCAGGGTGACTGTGGATGGATGAAGACACCTCCATACTTGATGGACTGCTGTTCCATCTGCAGAGAATGTACTCCTTGTTGTCATCCCACACCAAGGCAGACCCTGAAGTGGAGGACATAGTGATCACATATAATAACATTCAAAGCCCACTTTGTTGACAACATTAATGTGTTATATCAAGCTAAGTTCTCACCCTTTTTCGTGCTGGCCTGGCCTGCAACATTTGTGTTTCCCTCTCTCAATCAATAACTGCTTAAGTGGCAAATACAGTTCCCATCCTCCAGCACTAAAAGACCCTCATGTAGTCAGGAAGCATCAAGATGAACCCTCAGTTACCACTGTGCACCCTGTTTAATGTATGCAATTTTATGGTCTCTGATGTATATGGTTCCATTACTGTCTATGAATACGGAGTACTTGAGCTAGTTAATGTATTATTTATTTTATTGCCCCTTTGTATAAGCTGGTATTTGTAATTTGGAATGTTATATACTTTGGTTCTGTAATGGTTTCATAATGTGTACACAGCTCAATAATTAAAAAAATACATCTTACCACTTCACCACCAGAGCCAAGCTTGTTTACACTGCTAACTGCACTCCCTGTTCTGGCTCATCCCCAGCAATCCGCCAGCCCTAATACTGCCAACCCCAAAACATGGCTGTCTCCAGCATCCAGAAATGGCCTTGAGAAACACAGTGCAGAGGAGACACGCTTCAAGATGCTTCCAACAAACTTTGCTATGCTTTCGCCCTCTTCCTCAGCAAGGCCCTAAACTCACTCATAGTAAAGCAAGGACATTTAGATCCAGCTTGTGGTCAGCTGGGCTACCTTCTTTGATTCTGAGGATAGAGGGTCCCACACAGAGTTTCATGTGTTTAGTAGCAGATATTTTTCCTCTCACTGACAAAGTAAGTGTCTGTGATGAAACACGTTTGATAGCATGGAGAGTGGAAAGGAAAAGACAGTTTCTGTTAGCACAAAGACCTTGACAGGTGATCAGCATGTCCTATACACAACTTGGTCAAGACTAGGTACCCTGCAGCACCACTGGGCCTCCTGCCAGATCCTCCCAGCTACCTGGAAATTCACCAGCCGAAGTTCATAGCTGTATCCTTCCAGGTACATGCCCTCCAATTTGATTTAGTACTTTTTATCCAATTTCATCAGTCACATTAGAACTATGAGCTTCAAGGAGTCCAAAAACATAAGAAAGCATAGTATATTCTTCTCTTCCTCCTCATGTATGTCAATCTAACCACATGGCATCTCCGCAGAAAGCCCTTTGGTTTAATTCCCAGGTCATTCACAGGTCACTGTGCCACAACGCAGGCTCTCTACCAGCTCTTTGGCTGAAGGAGGCTCTACCATTAAACCAGATAGTCCACTGGCCAGGAAGATAGCACTGACAGTTTATTGTGGTTCTCCACATCAGCACACGCACTTGGTTTTGGCTGAAACAGCATTAGTAATTTAAGGTCCACAGAGGATTTGTCTAACATGAAGGCATCAGCTGCCAGACTTCCCAGCTCTGTGGCTGGAAGCAGAGCCAGGAGAGCGCTGGGATGAAGATGCTGAAGAGTACTCAGTTTATGTTTGTGAAGAGGGAAGAGTCAGTGTAACAAAACCAAAGCTTGTTCTGCTTTTTTTCACCCAATACAATCTGAAACAATACGATGTAATGCTCAAGCACCAAACTTGCACAGAAAGTAATGATGAACAGACTCACTTGCAGCATCAGAACATGGTAGTCCGAGAAGTTCCTTGCAGACAGCCAAGTTAAGGCCACCTGGCCCCAACAAAGGCATCTAACACAGATTCTGCTGGCAGGCACGGTGACTTGAGAAGGGATGGGATGTGCACAGAGCACAGTGCGAGACAGAGGAAGAAACGTGGGCAAGTGATGCGAGCTGGGGAACACTGAAATACAGAAGCAATATTTGTGCTCAGTGCACAAGAGTGTAAAATAGATTCTTCTCAAAAGTTGGGCAAAACTAGCCAAGTTAATAAAATTTGTGCCTGAAGAAAAACACACTCAGTTATGCAGACCTCTGGGAGAATTTAGGTGGAGTGAGTTTATGTGACACCGTATCATTGAAAGATAAATGAATCCAGACCTCCAAATGCACTATCAAGGACTGCCAACACCCAGAAGAGAAGCCTAGCTATCCTAAAAGCTAGTACTCTGCCTTGACTGTCAGTATTGGTGCCATCAGAGCACCACTGAGCTGAAAAGGGGACTGGAAGACTTTGTGGTGAAAGCACTGAGTAGGAGATGCAGATTCTGTTTCTGCCTTTCCTTACAGTTTTCCCATGCTGCCCTTGCCAAGTTAGCTTTCTGTCTTGCCATTCCACTTATTCAGATGTCAAGTACTCCATAGCACGGTTCTGTTGTACGTGTTTGCAATATAAACTGGGAGAGCAGACTCCACCATCAGGTGGGGCCAACAGGTACAAGAAATAAAGAGCAACCACCAGTAATAAATAGTATTTAACCGGTTTCTACCTTACCACAACTGCATTGATATAAATAACCAGTGCTGGTAACAGGTGATATGAAGCCACAGACTGTTTGAAAGAGAGAAGCTTTATCTGCTTAAATTAACCAAGTACACACATACACACACACACGACAGTTTTTCAAAAATGAGGATGCAGATGAGAGATTCAAGGACAGTTCTAACTTGCCCTCTGTCAATTTACAAGAGAATTTATTCCAGACTATTCATACATGAATATTTAGCATGGCAACAATTACATCCAATGACACCCATGAGATACATAGTACTGAAGACCCTCTCTAAGGAACATGCACATTCCTTGATGTCAATTTTTTAACTGGACTGAACACTTGAAATGTGAGCATTATGCTTCTTTATATCTTGAAATAATATTGCCTTTAATTGTTATATTAATTTCTTATATATTGCTGCCATGTTTTATAAATGAGAGGTGTGATTGATTCACATGAGCAGAAATGGATACGTGACAGGAAGTAAAGGGGAGAGACAGTGGCTGCTGAGGCATGTTAAAATAGCCTGTGGTCAATCTTATTCTTAATGCAAAGACCTTGTTTTTATTGTAGAAAGGAAGAAGGAGGGGGAAGGGAGAGAGATTGTTAGAGGGAATCACTCAGGGCTTAAATAACTCAGACTTAAGAACATATAGAAAGAAGGTTCCTTCAAGTTCTCAAATAAGATTTAACCCCAGAACCACAAAGTGGTTCTGTGTGGATGATTTATTTTCAATATGATTTTTTTTGTTATCATGTCCTATTTATAAGCTCTTGCTGCAGAGCACATTAGACTGTTGTTTGTTTTTCTTTAAAAAGGCAATTAATATTCGTACTAAACATTTCAGACACAAATCTGACAAGGCTAACAAAATGGGAACCAGGAAATACAGAGGTCACAGCCCGTGCAGCTACAGTTATGACTCACCTTGTGCCTGCTTACTTGAGGATTTACATTGGACTGGACATCGTTCCAAAGAGTGTGTCTACTCAGATCTGGGAAAATAAAAGGATGCTTTTTTTTTTTTTTTTTACCATGGGATGTCCTTTCTGGAGAGGGAGTAGGATCTGTTCACATGGATGCTTGCTTCACTGCAGAATTGAATGCTGCACATCGGAGTCCTCACATAATACATGGAATCATCTCTCAGTTTAAAGCAGTACATGCCTCACTTCCAAAAGCTTTCTAGTAACAACTAAAAGTGCCTCTCAGAGTTTCCATGACCACTTAACTTTCCTACATTATGTCATGCCAAATTTCTTTTGCCAGGATGGATTTTAGCAGCTATACTGAGACTGCTGACAGTGAAAGATAGAGCTTGGCAAGTTGGTCTTCTACTGGCACGTTATCAGTAAAAGACACTTATGATAGTTCACTGAATGCTTCCCACAAATACAGAAATCCTTATAATCCTTGTCTTAGGACAATTAAGTTTAATAAAACTTTCTAATTAGGCTTTACAGCCTTCTGAAAATATGTTTTCGATGGAACACTGTTTTACCTAGAGACATTGCCCTGGAACTCATTCACAGGTCATGGGAGCATATCTGCAACTGTGACCTGTGCAGTGCAATCCCTGAAGAAATCCACTGAAAACTCCACCTGCCGTTGTACAATTGGATTTGATAGTATAGATCTCAGCTACTGAAGGATTGTGTTCTAAGCAAAAAGTATTAAGTTGCAGCACATTATTCACTGGGTTAGAGAAGAACAAGCATTTAATAACTGCAAATTTAAAAGTAAAATTCTGTTGGATTGGAGTAAGGAGATACATCATTAAGGGATTAGATACTACTGAACAGAGTAACGCAACAGGCTCAAGAAATGAAACTAAGATTTTGACTCATTACTAGCCCCTTAAAAAGCAATGGCACTGCCTCTCCGAAATTGATTCAGTCCCTGTCCCTTCCACCTCTCAAACACTGTGGGAAATGTCAGATATTTGCATCTTTACAGTGGTTCCTAAAGCTGCCAATTTAGTAGAAACTTTTTCCCCCATTCAACTGATCACAAAATCAGGGCACCATTCATCCAATGTATTCAGTGAAAGTTTCCTCATGCTTTGTTCTTGTTTTCCTACTAACAGAGTAGATGTTGACTGCTCATTCCAAGAGGATTGTTTCTTAGCTCTCTGCAAGCAGAGGTTTCATCTGTGATAAGCACTTGAATTTGTGAATGTTTCCAGAAGAAACTTATCATTTATAGATTTTATCCTAGGTAACTTGTAAGCAAACATGAATATCTCAGGATTAGACTTCTATCCAAACTCTAGTATAGGACTTTTCTGAAGCCTTCCAGCACATAAATCTTAAATCTATAAAGAAATATTGTACCAATGAAATCATAACTTAAGACAGGTTATCATATTATGAAGTCACTGTATCAAAGACATAAGTCATCGTATCTTAAAGTCATAGCTTAAGGCAGAGGAGTGGCTGATGTTGATATGGACCATCATCAGCACCACCTATCAGCACCATCCCAGTAAGGCTCATACTACTTTGGTGATAGGACCAGGCATAGAAAAGGACACAAACTGTAGGGAATTACAACCTGACTACAGATTTTACAGTTCCGATCACTATGACTAAACTCCTGTTTAATTTGTGACGTCTCAGCAGTAATTCAACATAAGTAAAACTATGAACTGCAGTTGGAATGTATAGATTTTCCTCTAGGTTGAACAAGATTCTCCCAGGAAAGAGCCTATAAAGGCTTGCAGCATTTTTCAAGGTGTTGTGTAGATCAACCATAAGTACTGTGGCTGGTTATATACTGAGAAAAAGTTTTCAGGGAGTAGGATAGAGTACCATGAGCCTGACCAAAGCCTTCTAACATTAACAGATGAGCAGATGTTAAGGCCACTATCCTTCAAGCTGCTACTCCTGGCTCTGAGCAGACAATGAAGGAGGACAGACCATTCCAGAAGGTAATCAATCGCTTGCTATCCGAACCACCCTCTAGAACTGTGTGTATGTCTCTACTTGGTTGCTTCAGATCCTTCAGTAATTAGGCTCTTAACATATGTAGCACAGAGAGGTGTATACTTAAGGGCAAGCTCAAGACTTTGTGCCTTAGGGAGGGAGTACAAGCAAATGAGATTTATTTGAACTGCCAGGCCTTTTGTATTCTGTCACTGTATTGGCAGAATTTTCATCTGGGCAATCTTAAATTTAAGTGAACTAAAGTAGGACTAGGTAACTGAGTTACAATTTAAAAAAGTTTACCAACATGAAAAAATGTATATACAAGTGTGTATATATGTGTGTGTGTGTGTGTGTGCGCACTATTATTGCATACAGAAGCTGTCTGATTTTGCTGCACAACCCTGACCCTGTGACACTATTTTCAGTTTTTATCTCTCCATTTAACGTTTCCTTCCCTTGTGGAATGTTATCACTCTTGACTCATCACCCTCAGCAACAGCTCACTCTGTTCAGTACAATTCCTGATCCTGTACTCTTTCCACTGCGTTTCTTTCTTACTAGAATTTCTTTTTTTCCAATCCTGAGTAAACCGACAGTAACCTGCACTATTCTGGATAAATAATTAAGTCCATGGTCTTAAAAATATTATAAACGGTTCTTAATCTCTTCATGTATTACTGTAAATAAATGGAGATTATCTTACGTTAACTTTTGGAGATGGAGTCTGAGAAGAAAATGTGTTGTGATGACAATCTCTCTCAGTCATGCTCAAAATACTGATTTCCTTGACTAGAAGCTGTAAGGCACAGATTTAGATCCTGTTGAATTCAAGTAGAGTATAGAGGAATGACTGAGGGAACCACTTAGTGCAATGTCTTTAGATAAAAGTGACTCATCCCAGGTCACCTTCCAAGCAGCAACTCTGATCCTACAACCACTTAGGCACACTCCTTGATTTGCACAGAGGCTCACTGAAGACCTAATTTTGTTTGAAGACTTTTCCTATGAAGTGTTTTTTGTAAGATTGGAGTGACTGTGAAGCCCAGCATTTCCTATTCTCTCTCTGCTTCAAAACTTGTTGGATTTATGTTATCAGATAGCTAACAACTTCTCAAATATAGATGTTGGAATTCCAACTTATGCTACTCATATGCTGATTTTAGATTAGGAAAATTCCTATTTTAAAATTTCCACTTTTATTCAGTACTCTCAAAAAAATAGTATTTTGGGATTCAAGGAAAGGCTTAGCAAGTTACACAGTCTAGTTAAGTTCTAAGGCTTACAAACATCCCCAAGAATGCAAAGATTTACATCCAAATGCATTTTGTTTAAATCCAATATAATAACAAGAATAGTTACTTCAAGAAGCACATCTGCCTTTTTTTCCTTCTCTACATTCAAAGAAGGAACATCATGTAGAAGTCTTTCTTCCATAAACTAATCCAGACACATCCATACAGCTGAAAAGAACAATCCCATTAAAAGAAGAGAATCAGAAAGGAAAGGAGGACTGTTTACCTTTGCCTCATCTCTGTTTGAAGGTCCTTGCATTCACACAAAAGGCCCCTTTGTCTTCCACCTCACTTACTGGCAGATCTGCATCTCCAGTCATTCCAGTCCAGCACTGGGCTGGCTTCACCCCTAGCATGAACATCCCATCCAACTGCTAAAACTGGCCACATTCTCTCTTATCACAGTATTTGAAAAGAAACACCCCACTCCCCAGTAAAACAAACACCAAAATGCACTGTGCCCTACGCTTTTAGGTGGATATGTTCAGGTTTGCTGATGAATTTTCCAGCATTTTCCCACTGTGGAAAGAAACACAACTGTAAGAGAACAGGAGGTATTGACCAGTTTATGCTGAAACGTGTGATTCATGCAGTTAATGTTCTTCCAGAAGCCTGTGGGCTTCAAAAGCACATGTGCAGTGATTAAGTAGAGCCATGCTGTGAGGGGCTGGCATTGTAATTTATGGCCTTTCTTGCTATGATTTTCTATCATGGCTTCAGCAATGATTTCTTTGCATCTTTAATTCCAGATTAATCTCTATGGCTGAAAAAGGCTGGTGAAAATTAAAAACTGGCACACTGGTAGACAGCCTCATAGAAGCCCAGAGGCTGGAAAGCAAGGTGTAAAGGCAGCTATGTGATAGGACCAGCTTGGGGTTGCAGGGATAGGGTTGAGTGTACAACTGCAGACGTTAGCTCTCTAAATAGAAGTCATTTCTACCAATAGAGCTCTCCTGATTGTAAGGGAGCTTGGAGACCTCGCCAGGCCAACTTTTCCTTCAAGTCTTTGCCTTTTTTCCTATCTCACTGTAAACAGTTCATGGCAGCTGTTAAGCTCCATGTTCTGCCACATCCCAGTCTCCTAGATCTCTGCCCAAGTCTTAGTACCTGTTAAGTTCTTTGCTTTCATCTTCCATGCTCAAAGTTTTCCCTCGCTTCTTCCTTTCTCCACCATCAGTTTTACTCACATCTCTTAGATCAGTGTAGGGAAGGGAAGGAGAGAAAGGAGTGCCATCATTGTAGAGAATTCAGCAGAAATTCTGCATTTCTAGTCACTTTTAGTCTTGGCCTAGAGATCTTCCATGGTCAAGCTCCTAGGAGGCAGGGACACTCTTTGTTCCCACCATGTCACTCCTCTGATGATCTCCCTCTGATCCTATACTTGAGTTTTCACTTCTGTAGTCCAAAACCCAAGTTATTCTATTTGGCTTTATACTCAGTCTTGAATAACAGGAGTCCCTGAGCATAGTGAAGCCTCAGGAAATACATTTTGGCTTCCAAGCCCTAGATAATACCCTTACCACTGTCCTTTCACACCACCAGGGCTGCTGACAAAGTGGGCATTAGCAAACATTGCTTTCAAAATCCCACGAAGAGCTCAGTTCCCACTGGATTATCCTCAGCGGGTGTCCAGGCATTGGAGATTGCAAAACACAGCTCCAATTGTTTGGAGCCTCTGCTCAGGCTAGAAAAATTTCTGAGCCCCTCAAAGACTCCAGTGACTAATACTGCAAAAATCATAGCAAAAACATGACATTGAAATGTGTGCTGCACATACTTTTGAAATATTGTCCAGCACTAGATCAATGTAAATACATTTTCTTCCTATTAAACTTACTGGGAAAAAAACCCATCCTTTTAATGGAGCTATGATGATTTACACTAACTGATGTTCTGTCCCTTTATGTCGTTCCATTCTTATTTTCTGAACAGCAGGGAAAATTTCACTATTATAAAAAAACCACAGACGCTGTTATTAATTTCCTGTAACTTTTGGAAGCTAGCAGTTATGTTTGCTTCTCTTTTGCTCTCTCACTCTCCCCCAAGAACAATCAGAATAATAGAAAAATATACAATGTTGTTATGATTACATCTTTTTTCTTGCCTTGGTCTAATTTTTCATACACTTTTGTTTATACCTTTCTGGAAGTAGGAATTCTTCTTTGAGCAAGAATCCTTACAAAAGAAATTATAGTCATCTTACACCTAATGCATCACTGAAGAAGAAAGAGGATTTATTATCCTTCAAGTATCTTTTCACAAAGAATTTATCCCAGCAGGTGGACTCAATCTGTGTGGGGTAGGTAAGCGTAAAATTTGATCCACAGATTTTAGAGCTACTGTAAAATAGCCACTTATGTTGGTACCTTTACTAATAAGTGTTTCGATTGGCAATGAAAGAGATTAAATTGAAGTTCCTCTACTACTTGATGAAGTATACTTTGGCAAATGAGGGTAAAAACTATTCTGTGACTGGAAATAAGGCTTATTTCCTTATAGAACATTGTAGTACATTTTAAAAAAAATGTTCTTTTTTCTGTGTCATGCTCCATCCTTTCATCTTACTTTTTCTTCCTCTTAAATTCTGCACTCCCCTGATTTGCACACACACTCCATTAGCTTCACATTTTTTAGATTACCATGAGCAGAAACAGCTTAGATCTTTGCAATACTAGTCAAGGATAACATTCATATTCTTGACAAGAGACTCTCTCAGCTCTAATCTACTTCAATTCTAATTGCTGAATTATTAAAGCCAGAGCCCTCTCGTGCTCTGTCAGTACCTACCTTGCTGCTGAAGCTTCAACACTGATGGTAGAATGGCTGCCAGCTGTGAGCTTATGGTGTGCCTATATGGGAACCAATGGAGAAGGATCAGCCTTTCCCCTTCATCCATGAGGAGATTCCTTTTAAATGTTAATTGTTTCTAGGGGAAAAAAAAATGGCCTTTCAAACACTGCCTTCATTATGAATGTTGAACACTTACAGAATATCCAGGCTGCTCTTCAACCACCACCAAAAACTCACATGGAAAGCTAAGCTTTTCCCTCACCTAAACTCTTAAATAGCCTCCTCAGTGATCTGAGCATGCCTGACAATAAATGTGACCACCTGAGGATATATTCAGACTTTCTCCTATCCAAGTAATGATCAGGGTGAGCAGAGCTGGAAAGGAAGGGAAAGGACAGAGGTGATGCAATGCGATGTGAGTGTGTGCCACACTTGGCTATCTGGATAATGACTATTACAAGAGCTTAGGCTGTAGAGTGCTTCTTGGCTGTGTTATCTTCAGTGTGCAACTGGCATAAACCAACAGAGATCAGGGAGCATAATTTGTTTGTGTGATGTCCAATATTCAGCCCCTTCTGGACCCATTCATGGTAGCTACAACAGCAGTGAAAGTTTTGATAACTCATTAACTGCAAGCATGGAAATGAACTTATGCTATGGAGACAGACCAGAAGCCACAAGAATATTCATTCCACTCTGCTGACTTTCTCAGCGTCAACCAAAGTTACCATGATCTGTGCAAAGCCAATGTTGTGACTGCAAAGTCTGCTCTGATCTGCTTGTTTTTATACTCACTTGCTTTTGAAATAAAGAAAAAAAAGAAAAGGTTTCTGTTGTCTTCAGCACCAGAAAATACTTGTTTTTTTACAAAACCTATAATTTGAGTCTAATTTGACCTGACAGAGTCAACTGACCATGCAGTTACTTGGCACCTGCTGAATGCCTCCCCATTAAGCCAAGCCTACGTTAATAAGCAGCAGTCATTACTGTTCACTGTCATAAAATTAAATCAGTTACCTGACCTGCGATTCTTCCCAGTAAAAATAAATCCTGATAAGATACATTCCAATTGAGAGCCAAATTCTTCTTTTGTATCCATTCTCATTGCTCCTGTCTTTAAGGTCCATCCATGTACCAGGCAGGTTATCCATGTGCCTGTTGCACTTCTTCTCACTGCCTCTCATATTCTGGATCCTCAGGAGAAGGAAGCATCCGGCTGTTTGCTGCTCACACACACGAACAGCAAATTGCAATGGCTGCTGGCCACCTCATCTGTGCTGCAGTGTTTACCTGGGAGCGGACCTCTGGCTTTATTTTTTCCATGCTCTCCATGTATAGGAGTAATATGGAATCAGTTGCAAAGCTATCTGAAGCATTCATTTTCCATTTTGTGTGTTTTTAATTTGTTCTTATTTGAAACGAGGTATTTTGATTATTTTTATGTTTCTAAAAATTCTGATTAGAATATTGTAAGATTGCATTTTTAGATTGTTTTTGTATTACTTTCAGACATGCCAGTAGTAGAAACACATAGTGTGAATTATACACTTCAAAGCTATGTTATGCTGTATTTTGTCACGACACTGTTAAAATGGTAACATTATTTATTTTATGGTTTATAGGTTTTAGCTTACTGTAAAAATAATTAAGCTTAGCCGTGACATGGTACAATTTGAAATATTGTATTTTCCAGATGAGTATGTGCCTTTGTTGTGCAGTAATGAAATCTGCTTTTATTTTGTTTTGAATGTGTCTCCTGTTTGCTCTGAAACTAAGTAAGCTGGCACTTTCAACAAGCAAATAAGCTAATGTCATACTTTTGTTTCAATACAAAGTAGAGGCATTTTGGTATAGAAAGCAAATATTTAAAAATGTATTATGTAGTGTCTGCCTCAATTAAAAAAATAATAAAAAATAACAAATCATAACATAAAGTACTATAATATTACTGCTATTGCTAAGTTAATGTTATATCAGAAGCAGCAAGGAACTTAACACTGTGACGTTAGTTTGAATTTTTCACAAACGTGAAGTTCTATGAGAGGAAACCATGGTTTTTCCAGGAAACCAAACAGTTCAAAATGATGTGTTAAGCCTTTCCCAGTGACCAAATTTGTGCACAGGATGATGGTAATCCTACAAATAAATTGAGGCAGCACTTTTGCATACACAAGTTTTGATCTTTTCAAAATTAGCAATAGTAATATCTGGCTCCCAGACAGACAGCACATTTCTTCACGTCTCTGAATGCTTTACAATGGAGATCAGTATCCATCTCACAGCTTTATAGACAGAGAAAAAGAGGAACCAGAAGGCAAGTGGACGTGCCCCAGTTCACCCTTGAAGCTGACAACAGAGGTGGGAAAAACAAATCAAGTCTCTTTGGTGCTGAATTTCCCACCTTCTCAAATAAACCTAATGACCTCATCGTCATTTGTGATGAATAACCCATTTATTGTAAAAAATGCACGGAGCATCACAACAACACATATCTGTCATTTTCATCTGTAGTGGATTCCTCTTAGGCTGTCATCAAGTCTCCTTTGAAAATGTCCCTTTTTTACCCAAATGTGTACCCAGGGTTAAAATTCTTTGTATGCAGATGCTTATTTTTAGATATCATCTCCATTGGTTGTTAGTGAATGCTTAACTTTCAGGAGGGTCAGAAAAGGTCATCACTATAGAACAGCTTTGTATAAACTAACAACTCCGCCTGGGTCTCTTACTTAAGGGTAATAATGTACTGCATGAAAAAAAAAATATTCTCAATGTGTTCTACTGCAAAAAGAGATGACAAATATATTCTCACTCAAGACTGCAGCATGCCATACAATTTTTTTTTTTTTTTGAATATTCTGAATGACATACACCCATAGACCCATCAGATAATTTACACAGTGTGTACAGGGGGTGATAATGATCTTACATCGTCAGACAAAAAAAAAAAAAAAAAAAAAAAAAAAAGAAGCTTTGTTAAAGCAAAGATAACCCACGAATAAATCACAAATAAACCTAAAAAAAAAAGAAAGGAAGAAAATAAAAAACAAACAACATTGGTGAGCATGGAAATTCCATGCTAATGCTGAATTCAAATTTTTAAATGATGGAGGTCAGGAAGTTCATCCTTCATATTCATATTCATATTCTGCAATCAACCACAATGGAGACCCTCTACTAGGGTCTGCAGTGATAGGAATAGGAGTAATGTTTATAAACTAGATATAAATTAGGAAGAAATGCTTCACTCAGAGGGCAGTGAGGCAATGGCACAAGCCAGCCAGAGAAGCCATGGGTGCCCCATCCCTGGAGGCGTTCAAGGAGAGGATGGATGGGACCCTGGGCAGCCTGATCTGGTGGGTGGTCTCCATGCACTGCAGGGTGGTTTGAACCAGATGGTCTTTAAAGGTACATTCCAACTTAAACCATTCTATGATTCTATATTTCTAAAAAGAAAAAGAAAAAGAAAAAGAAAGAAAAAAAAAAAAAAAAAAAGGAGCAGAGAAATGTCTCTGACTTAGATGAAAGCACATTTTTCAGTGTTCCCTTCAAAGTGCTAAAACAGGAGGAAAAGAAAAACAAACAAACCTTGTCAGTGTTGAGATTTTTAAAACACTTGGATTTAATTGGAAAAAAAGAAAAGGGGGAGTTATTTTTAAATGTCGCCTTTTGTGAAATCTCTAGTTTTCGTTCAAGCTGCGTCAAGTGGCATAATAAAGTTGCTGCAGACATGAGAGGTTGTAGCAATTTCCCCCAGCTTTTCTTTTCCTTTGTATAGCAGCCCTGGGCGCTGTTAGTTGTGCTCATTTTGTAGCAAATCTTCTTGCAGTGGGAGGGAAATGGTGGGAGAGCACTTGTGGAACGAGAAAATTAAAATAACAATGGAGTCGTGTGGGGAGGTGCAACCTTCTGCCACTGACTCAGCACGCTTGCCTACATGTGGGTGATGGTCTGTATGACTTGCACTGACCTAGTTGACTCAATCAAAGAATTTGAAATAAAACGTTAAGACCAACTTGGGGACTTCAAAGTATATTAAAGATCTCTACCAAGTTCTTGTGCACACTGAGTTGGAAAAGGAAGAAAATAAATATAGAAGCAGGATGTGAAAGAAGAGTTGGAGAGAGAATAGTGGAGTAATTAAGCAATGCAGTTTAGTATTTCTGATTTAATAAACAGACAGATTTGTCCCTGGTTAGAACTCATAGCTTTAGCATAGTTCAAATGTGTGAAAATTTTCACCAAGGAAATTCTTCAATTGCCAAAGTTTAAGGCAATTGAAGAAGAAAATATGAGGCAACATATACTTCTCCATAGCAGCTGTCAGCAGAAGGAAATCCGAAAGAGCATCAGGTATGTTTGGACAGTCAAGAAGCGATATAAATAAAAGGCAGTGAGAGAGCACATTAAAGAAAAAATCCTGTGACAGTTTAAAAAATATGTTGCTGGAAAGCATCAGGAGACCAGGGCTTTTGGGGACAGCCTATCTTATCCTGCCTGCCTTAGCATCCTGCTCTTTCCCTGGTTTTCTGCCTTTCAGTCAGTCTCACTCCTCTTTGTCTCTTCTATTCCTCCATCAGAGAATTTGGCCAGGGTGGTGGTGGAGTCACCATCTCTGGAGGCATTCAAGACTGATGGAAATGTGGCACTGAGGGACATGGTTAGTGGGTTGGACTAGATGAACTCAGAGGTCTTTTCCATCCTTAATGATTCTGTGATTCTATAATTCATTATTTTGGTCTGTCCTTACCAGGAGGCGAAGAGAAAGGCCAGGAAGGAATTTTGTTGGGCTCTTTAACACCAAATATTTAGCTGCCTCCTGCAATCTAGGGAAACCTGCAGTTCAGTGCACTACAAGAAATCTGACCTGAGCTGTGAAAAAAGGTGTAAATAAAACTGCCCCAAGTGGGATGTTTGGCCAAGAACAGTGTGGGTTGATATGGCTGTGCCCAGTTGGGCTGGCAGGATGGTGCTCCCCCAGTTGTCCCTTATGTGCATGTTTGGGGTAGGGGGGAAGAGGGAGGAAGAAAGGAAGGGGGCACAGCAATAGCCCTTATTTCAGCTCTCTTCCTAACAATCTGTAGTTTACCCAAAGAAAAATGTTTGTAGAAGCAAACACTGTAAACACCTGCCTGACTCCTTGTTCAGAGAGAAGGTGTAAAGGAGGATGTGGGATGTGTGGGAAAGGAAAGGCAAAGCAAAGGAAAAGGAAAGACATCAGTGTGTCTACATTAGCATGAGTTTAAAGAAACAGATTTGTGTTAAATGCAAAAGTGAACTGGGGAGGTAAAAATGAACCTGTAATCAAATTTAGACTATTTAGCACTTAGAGCTGAGGCTTGGACATCTGAAAGCACAAAGAGCAGGTTTGTGCTGAGTTACATTCAGATGGTTTTTACTGCAGCTACCAGGATTAAATGTTACTTTTTTTTTCTTTCTTTTTCTTTTTAATAAAAAGGAAAAGAGAAACATTGTGGAAATTACTAGGCTTCTAAGGAAGTGCAGCTAGTGTAATACACTAAGTTATCAGCAGATTGCATGCTTTGATTTGGTCTGAATAAGTTAGGTGCATGAAAAAAATCATTGCGATTTACAGATTTCTCCACAGTTTGCCTGTTTTATAAGGTTGACTCATTCACAGAAGATTAGATTGGTTTGGAATAATCTCCCTGGAAAAAGAAAAAAAAAAGTTCCATCTTTAAATGGCTTCTCTTTGAAAGCAACAATGTATAATGCACAAGCTGGGACTAAACGAGATGTTCATTCTGAGTATGCCTCAATTAAGTGTATCCTTTAGTTCTGATGATGAAAGACTCAAAACAGAATATTTTTCTTCATACTACTTATTGTTAAGCTTCCCTATTTTGCAAGTGTGTTTCAGACTTGATTTTGCTTTACTGGGATGGCTGCCGTGAAGGAGCATTTAATATCTGAAGCTCTAAATCTAAAGCCAATCTAAATTGGCCTTTCAAGGGTTAGGCTATTGTTTTTATTCTGTGAATGGAGAACAACACATTTAAATCTGACTCAATATTCTATAAAATTCATACCCTTTCTACTTCTGCTTTCCCATAAAAAATCGATTATTAGTACATACATGTACTACAGATTTCTACAGATCCTGGTATCTGTCTGTCCATTCCTTGGCTGCCATCTTCACTTTGCTCCTCACTAAGCTGGATTGCCAACCAATGGCATTTATTTCACAATTTTTCTACTGTTACAATGGCTGATTCCTGGACAAACACCCAAGAGTATCAACAGGGGGCCTCCAGGACTAAATGAACTGCTTAACATATGCCTCAGAGCTCAGATCTTGCCAATTACCATCCTGTAAAGATCTCAGGGGGGTTTTCAAATCACCAACAAGTTCCATTCTCTCTCATCCCGCTTTTAATATCATCTTTCTTGGAGACATCTTCATTGGCTACAAAAATACACGTTCTATTTCTATAAAGACGATCCTTCCACTAAGTCTCTTCTTGTCTATATGGCATGACAGAAATGTAATAAGGCATTTGTGTTCAATTTTGAATTTGACAGAATTTTTGAAGGATGTTGTAGGGTTTTTTTCTAATATACTATCACAGAAATTACAATACATCCCTTTTACTGCTGCTCACAAACAGTCTTCCGATGAAATCAAATTAAAACCCTCTAGCTGACTTAAGAAAACCCGCATTTAGAGAAAAGCAGCCTGTATAGAAACAGTCCTAAGATAAAAAATTCCTGCTCAGGACCTAGAACCTTTGGCAACGTTACAGTCTGGATCCAGAAACAGTACATTTGCAGTCTAAATCCTGGGACATCACAGAGCAATTGTGGCAAATTCAAATTCAAAGGACTTTTCAGAAGTCAAGGCAGACTGACCTGGTCTGGGTAATAGTTGCCTCTACCCCATGGTGTCTTTTAATCTAAATATTCAAGTAGATGCACAATAATGCCAGCTTAAAAGCACCATGTCCTGATTATCTTTCAAATGAAAAAAAAACTTGTGAGACGTTTTTCAGAGATGAGACTCACCCTTTGTGCTGGAAGGTGAGAGCTGACCTCTGGGAGCTAGAATCTTCACTCACATAACATGCATATTGTATTTGCCCGCGAACAGGTTTTCCCTATTTGAAAAAAAAATCTTTTGTATCTCAGTATTTTCTGCATTTATAAAGTTCTTTTGTTAATGATAAAGCTGCAGCAAGGGTTCACATACTCTCAGAGTAAACACTCTGTGCAAGTCAGGACCAGAGGTGTACGCTTCTATGAAGCTGCCCTCTTCAGTTTTCACTTTATCAAATAAATTAAAGGTGCTTCATCTATACTTATAAGTACATCATTACTTCTAAGTGCCATATTATTATTATCGAAGTGTTCTTACACCATCACAGAAAGACCTTGACATGCTGTAAATAACTGCCTCTCGCTTTGATACTGCATAGACTCCTGCAATTTTGCCTATTGTCTGCAGGCATTATGGATGCCTAATATGAAAGAACTGGAGAGCTCACACTCAAAATGAATGGATATACATTCTCTTTCTATTCAACCTAAGTCTCTACCTCCGGGAATGTCTGATACATCATCTTGGGCTTTGGGACTGAAAAGGCTGAAAGGGAAAAGAAAAAAATACACACTGACTCTTTCAGAGCTTATTTTTCTTCATCACCCTTCAGGAAATGAAGGAAAGGTGGGGTATTATGGAACCAGCAGGGGCTGAACTTCAACAGCTTCATAGGTACAGGGCAGGTGTTTAATTATTTGCTTACTTGAAACTTATGATTGCTAACCTTGTACTAAATACTTATAAGAATCCTTATAGCTGCTATCCTGTGCTGGCCAAGGCAGACTGCAGAAAAGCCTTTAAATATCACAGTAATTTACTATTTTAATGTCCAGTACCAGGGAAATGAGCAAACAAAAATCATAAATATAGATAAGGAAAAAAATCCACTAAAATGGATGACTCAGCTGTGGGTCAAATTGCCAAGAAATATTAAGGACCAAATTTGAACCTGTGGATCGAGCACCTATAACTCTGGCAAGACAAAATCTGTAACAGTAGAAGAGAGAGTGTTCACAGTTGCAAGTATCTGGCTGGAGAACAAAATAAATAACAAACAGATCCATAACCTTACCACCTTATTATCTTTCAGAAAGGCTGAAAATCTTCCTTGGCCACAGAGCTTCTTCCTAGCATTGAAACATCCATTTGCACACAAGCCTTCTGCCAGAGGCATGATAAAGCCTGCAAGAGCCCTTATTGAATTGCAAGTTGTTTGCAAATTGCTTGGAAATGGGAGACAGTGACAGTGTAAAGTCCCTAGAAAGAGTTTGTGTTATTGCCAGAAACATGAAGTGAGTTCAGCTGTAAATTACAGTGGAATTATTTTCCAGATATTGAAAAATAGGACATATCTACAAAGTAATAAAAAATTCTTGCAACTGTTTCTTTCACCAATATCTCTATCTACCTCTTCCTAGAAATGGATGCTTTTCTGTAACCATCCCTGCGATTGTAGCCTCCATATAAACTAACTATTAACAGACTAAAAGACTAAATATGTCAGCAATGACATATGGTCATGACATGATGGACATGTATAAAACAGCCCAGCTATATGCAAAGCCACACCTTTACAACATCAAGAAAAGTTTAGATGTGCAACTGGCAACAACAGAAAGACAAATGCATGTACAGAGAATATGAAAGAATTTGTTTGGAGTGACTTCTAGCTACCAGTTTTGGAAGAATTTTCCAGTAAAAAGAATTATGGGCAAAGCTTCCTGGCAATTAGTTTCCTAATGAATCCTGATACATAGAAGAAGGGAATCATACAACTTCGCTGCTTGTGAGCGGGGCCTGCTGATGACGTGCACAGAACCTTTCTGTGTTGCATCCTGATTTGCAACTAGGTTTGTTTCTACTTGGACAGCAGAGCCAACCCAAGGCTCAAAATGTGGGCTGATTCAGATCTTTTTCTTTATCAAAAAGTGATTGCAGAATCTTTGCTGTTGCTGAGATATTAACCAGAGAGCAAATCCTGTTGAGAAGAAAAAACCTCACTGTGTTCACTTATCTTATACTTTCTGTTTCTGTGGATCAAATCTACTCTGAGAACCTCCCCCATCTAAATATTTTTATTAGATCGTATAGTAAACTGAAATGAAATTGACATAATGAATTCAATTCCTGTGTACTGAGCTTCAAATGCTGTGCCCATCACAGTGGTGGCTAAATACTTTGCTGAGTTACAAGCTAGAGATCACCATCAAAAACACTGACTTTCAACCATTGCACCAAATGAGACTGGCAGTTTGTTACAAAGACTGCCTGACTGAGGTCATTAGAATTTTGTAGTTCTCCTAGTTGTTAACATAGGGGAAAAAATGTATTTTTATGTAAAGAGAAGATACATAATATGAATAGAATAGCTGGAAATGGTTACACCATAAAGAAAACTATCTTCCTTAAAATTATATTGATGACACTAAATAAAAATATCTAAAATATTTCCTTCTTCAGATATTAAGGTTTAATTCCATACATTAACGAGGTACAAATCCATGTTTTAATAACTTCCTGTGAAGTGTCTACTAGGGTTTTGTTTGATTCGATTTTGTTTTCCAGATGAGGTACATTGCAACCCCCTGCATGGCCTACATAGGTCTTTCAAAAATAATTTAAAATTTCAATGGCAATGCACATTATACGATCACCACCACCTAGGCAATGACATTAGTTGCCATAGTAACTTCAGGTTGCATCATTAAGAATTTTTAACTTTGACAGTTGGGAATCATAGCTTAAAACACTGGGAGAAGAGCTTGAGAGAGGTGTACAAGGCGATGAGGAGATTGTGCTCTCTGTTGTACCAGGTCTGGCTGGGGAAACAATAAAGGGAACTCATGGCATGGATGTAGCAAAAGGCTTCACTGCTTTCCTTCTGGATGGTTGAACCTGAAGGGAAGACTGTTCTCCTGTTTTCTTCTTTCTCTCTTTCTCTAGTCCTGCGTGTATTTAGTGCAATGCGCCTAGGCAAGAATGATTACCAGTTGTCTCCTTTTTGCTTTTTAGACAAGTTAGAAATGCACATGGCTGGAGAATGACAACTGGCTTTTCTGAAAATGATGTTTTCAAGAGCTTGGTTATTCTGGGTCCTAGTGTGTTTGCACTGCAGTCCTGAGGTTGCACTGCTGATTCTGATTACTAATGTATTATGCTCACATTTAACCAGGGCATTTACACCATGGCCTTTGTTATTCCGTAAGGTAGCCTTGTAAGTGCTGAGAATATCCCACGACTTCTGTTTATGTTGTGTCAATACCTTCTCTCTGTTAAATCCCTTTGGAGTCGTTAAATGGAATAGAATATTCACATGGTCTTCCACAAGTACTTTCTGTCTAATTTAAAAGTGATCAGAACCCAAATTTTCCCAAGTATGAGTGATTTCTGTTTTGTAAGACATATACCCATTTGGTCCCTCTTTCTGTAACCCTGCCTTTCCCAGTGGATTCGTGATGAAAACAGAGAATGATGAGACCAGAGACGGGAATCTGAATGAGGCGTTTGCATAGCAATGTTCAAGCCACTGTGCCACCCAGTTCCTCTGGCTTTTTTGCCCCAAAACTCAGTAGCTGATGCTAAGACTGGATTTGGAGCAGAATGTTGGAACATGAGCATTTGACCCGACAACTTTTCTGTAAACTCCCAAAGTCAAATGCAACAGTTCCATGTTTTCATTCTTCAGTAATTTTACAAGTGCAAATACAATTATATCTGAAGTCTATACACATGAAGCAAAATTCAAGTTCCAAACACAATTTCTGGATGAAGTGTAAACAGTCCTAGAGTTCCACAGGAGATGTCATGCAGAACCTACTTTGTTTCTTCCTTTCTTTTTTTCTTATTTTTTTTTAAATTTGTTATTGTTTTCCTTTTTTTAACCTTACTTTCTATTTCTTTTCCAAATCATAGAATCATGGAATCTTAGAATCCTTAGAGTTGGGAGGGTCCTCTGGAGGCCAACTAGTCCAACTTTCCTGCAATGAAAAGGGATATCCACAGCTAGATCAGTTTGCTCAAAGCCTGATACAGCCTCTCCTTGACAGTTTCTAGGAACAGGGCATCAACTACATTACTGGGCAACCTGTTCCAGTGCCTCATGATCCTCACTGTAAAAGACTTTTTCCCTATATCCAACCTAAATTTACCCTCTTTAAGCATGAAGCCGTTTCCCCATGTTCTATCACCACAGACCCTGCTAAAGAGTCTGTCCCCTTCTTTCCTGTATCTCCCCTTTAGATTCTGAAAGGCTGCTATCGGGTCTTTCAGCCTGTCCTTGTAGGAAAGGTGTTCCATCCCTTGGATCATTTTTGTAGCCCTCTTCTGGATGCAGTCCAACAGATCTATGTTTCTCCTGCACTGAAGATTCCATATCTGGATGCAGTACTCCAGGTGAGGCCTCATCAGTGCAGAGTAGAGAGGCAGGATCACCTCCAGTGACTTGCTGAGCACACTGCTTTTGATACAGCTCAGGGTACGGTTGGTTCTGTGGGTTGCAAGGACACAGTGATGGGTCTTGTCATGCTTCCCATCCACCAGTACCCTCAGGTCTTTTCTGGCAGGTCTGCACTCAAACTTTTCATCCTCCAGCTTGTATTGGTGGATAGGATTGCCTCAACCAAGGCGCAAGATCTTCCATTTGGATTTGTTGAACTTTATGGTGTTCACCTGGCTCCACTGCTCAAGCCTTGGCTTCAATTGAACCGTGTTCATGTACTTTTACTGACTACCATAAATCCTGGACACTTTTGCTAAAGGTTTATGACAAAAGACACTCTCCTGAAGTTCCTATATATTTCCTCTAACCATTACCAGTCATTTCTGGTGCAACAAAGCTGAAGTCACACTTTATTTTGATGCTTTAGGAATATAAAATACAAGTTTTCACCCATGATTTATCACTAATTTGGGGTATAAGAATCTAAATGGGACATTAGACAAGCATATTAGTGCAAAGCCTACATGTTATGAAATGGCTATTAGAGATTACCTTTAAAAATATATTTTACAGCAGATATGCTCATCTTGTTGAATAATCATTGGCTGTACCTCTGTGTTAAATTTATTAGCATATCTACAAGATGCAAGTACATTTTCATTATAGAAAAATGTACTGGATGGCTATTTTCAAATTACGAATAATCACATGGTGAGATATATTAAGCAAAATGGAATTGATAGCACTGATGTGTCACATACACTGCTATTGGGTTTTGCATTAGACAGTGTATTTCTTTGCTGTTATTATTTTAAACATACTAAATTGGCTCACAAGCATACACATTTCTATGAATCCTAACACAAGAAAAAATTTTCTGCAGTCAGAATTCTTGGCTTTGGGATAGTTGCAAATAAATTATACACAGTTGAATAAGAAAATCAGGAATTTCATGCTATTCCTGCCACACAAATATTTATTGTGACTCAAGACACAAATATGCAAGTTCACTATAATACTTGAGGACTTAGATTAAACTGTTCAGATTAAGCGCTAAAGAACAAAACAATTCAATGAATGAACAAACTACTCTGTTGTTAGTCCTGCCTAAAGTTTACAATGGAAATGCCATATATGGAATGAGGATGTGTTTCTTCTCAGGTTCTTCTTCAAAACTCTACCAGTCTGTAGAATAAAGATCATGAAGAATGGCCACATCATTGTCTCCTGTTGCAGTCCAGCAATCCCCTAGCCTACGTACAGTGCCTTTCCAAGTCCCTCAGGCCTATTAAGGGGCAGCATGACACATACAGTGCTGCCCAGCACATGGATCACAACATTGTATCCAAGGACCAGTGTAAAAGTGATCCTTGAGTAGGGCATTCTCTACATCACTTCATGTGTAGACATAAGTCCTCTGGATCCATGCCTTCAACAGCCTGGTCATGGGGTTTCTCTATACGTTAAATCATCTTAGAAGCCAAGGCAAGAACATGGCCTGTCTGGTCTCTTTGAGCAACTAGTCCAAGAACATACATAAAAGAACTAATAGCTGCATTTTCACAGAGAAGACAGGAGGTTTCCAGATGGGTTTAGTAAGCACATTCTTTTTTATATGTCAGAATTATACCTACGATGAGGAGATGCAAGAAGCAGTGTCTGCTTTCCACCACTGCATCAGTGTTTTATCTCCATTTTCAGCATTCTAATGAGGCAGTAAATCTTTGAAAAAGAGTGAGCTACACCTCAGAGTTAGCCCTCTGACAGTAACCTCTCTCCCTTCCTGTTTGCCTTTGACTACAAAATACCAGCAGCAAGATAGGGGGTTGGTTTTGGTGGGAGGGGGGTGGATACTATATAATGCATATATGAGGGGTAATTCGGAAGAGTGCTAAGAACTGCCCATCAGTATTACTGCATCCTTTCCAGCACACTCTACATGTTTTCTCTTACTTCATATTAAAGAGATATTTATTTGGTGTTCGCACAGCACCTAGCATTATGGGAGCTCACCTCATGGAATATGAACCTAGGCCTACGAGCATGTAACTCAAAGAAGAATCAATCCACTGGTGCAGGCACAGCAATATCACCTGCAGCATTTCCATTACAGGAACCATATCCAGATAGGCTGAAGGCACTTCAGTTGGAAGGACTCTCTACTTGTCTGCTATATAATGGCTATCATGACATTTCCTACACTGGTGTCAAGCTGATCATCTAGGTATCAGGAAAAGTCCTTGAACTGACTGAGAGCTTTCAAAGGACACCTTGAGGGAGCTGACAATGCATCTAACTCCTCATGGGCTCTGTGGTTACCGGGATAACACTGCATACAGGATAGCAGCTGGAAGCAAGCAATACTGGCAGTGGTATGTGCGGCTCATCTGACACCAGAGATGTCAGTGCCACTAAGAGGAAGAAGGGTATACAAGTACGCATGAGATACTGCAAAAGACAGAAGTATCACACACGCACATCTGCCATGGCGGACATAAATGCCAGCATCATGCAGAGTGACCTTGAAAGCAAGGAGTATGAATTGCCAGGTGACCCTTGCAATTAGGCTGAGAACCACCAAGCTCTTGTAGGGGAACACTGCATGTAGCTGTGTCATCAATGCTGTGCCACAAAAGGTATAGTTGACCATGATGTTCTGAAATTCTGAGATAATATTTGGGGTGATGTGAATGACAGAGGAGAACAATGGCTTCTCAGATCATTTTTTTTCCCACTGCCAAAGTAGCAGCGTGGGCAGTCTTGCCAGAGGAAATCACTAGGAGTGATCTAACAGAAGAAGATCAAGATACCAGTGGCAGCTGAGTCCTCTAAATGGACATGGCGTTGAGCTTGACTTTAGAACTGGAGAAATCATTTAACACTCTTTTGCAGAAGGACAGAATAAAAAATATGGTGGTGAGAGAACAGATGACACCTGAGATGTATGACTGACCCTAGATGCGGGCATTCCAGAAGCCATTCCAGGCTGTCCTGAGCAGGAGAGCTCTTGTACTTGGCTCTGCGTTGGAAAGACAGTTCAGTTCTCACACTATTTTTTCAGTCCGTTAATAAAAGTGCTTTCCTAGGGTGCAAAAAGTACAAGGCAACAGGACATAATAACATGTATTAGCAGTCTCTGATATTAATAGTACAGATTGTCACATGATATGACAGTGATTAAAGTGGAATGGATGGAGGTCTCCCTTTCTTCTGGGAGGCACTGTTCCCCTTTGCAAACAGAAAATAAACACAGCCCTTCCAGAGCATAAATGCCAATAACTGTGAAATTTTGATTAAATAATAGATATGTGTTCAGAAGCACTTTTTATAGTATGTGATTAAGAAAGATAACTAGACATCCTTACAGCTGTAATGATAATAATTACCACAACACATAAAGTGTAGAATATGACACTGGAAAGGCCACTATTAACCTTTCCAAGGGTTATTTTTTGGTGCGTTTTTGACACTATGGACAGCAGTGTTCAGAGAACTAAATAAAACTACAGACATGACAGCTCTTTCCAGCAGTTCTCTTGTATGTAAAGAGGAGGCGCAGAGAGGAATGAAATACCTTCTATTCAAAACAGATGTTTGTTTAATATCAAACATCTGGGTTGTCCTAGAAAAACGGTTCTGCTAAGATTTCCGCAAGCATTGGTAATTCAGAAAACTGACAACAGAGCTTCCCCGTTTACAATTAGGCTATAAATATCAGCTCCATGCCTCAGACCCAAGGCTTTTTCTTACTCCTAGCAAGCAAATTTCATATCTCTAAAGTGTGATACCACATTGTCCAGCAGATCACATACATTATCAGATAACACTAATCTGTGAATTCCACATTATGACATTTCTGTGCCTCGAAGCTCTAGTGGAGAATTACAGACCATATATGATTTATCATAAAAACTCAACGGCTATTTTATCTCCTACCAGAATTACTCAGTGTGGAAGGGCCGGGTAGGTAAGTAGGGAAAGGAAGAAAAGACTGGCTGTGGTGGCATGAGGTTCTTCAGTAACAAAAGAAAGAATGAGTAAATTCAAAGAGTATAAACACGATTCAAAGCAGAACACATAAATGCATGGAATAGCCAACATTGGTGCAGACTACTTTAAAGAGTCCTGTGACTGGAAAAGAGAGCACCAGCTCGGAAGCTTTGTAATCCACCTGTAATAGAGGCTGACCTCTGTAAATCAGTCAAGCTTGCAAACATGCCATCAATGTTCAGTTCTGCTTTTTATGTGACAAAAAACTCCCTATTAGTCAAAGTCTTCACAGCTGCAAAAATCATTTTGTATGAGGCAAGAGGACGCCATTATTTTAAATAATGGCATTCTGATGTGATAGATTGTGTGAAAGAAGGTTGTAAATTCTGGGTCAGTCCTCTCTACTGTGTCCTGCAAATAACATAAGCAATCCTATAGTCCAGACTGTTCAGGATAGTGCTTTTAAAACACATCAATTAAAGCAAATTGAAGCAAATTCAGCCAAGCCAAGATTTTTTCAACAATTTATTATAGAAAACACAATTAGCTGGAGGCATTTGGAGGAGTTTTGCAAAATCAAAGGCTGCACTGTAACTGAGAGTAAGTTTTCAAGCCGTCAACTCATTAATAGCAGAAAATTGATGTGCTGCTGCAAGGCACCAAATCAGAAGTGAAAATATGGAACTTGTTACTGACATCAAGAACAAAGTGAAATGATAGAATATTTTTGTGCTGGCATCACCTATGCTCTAACTTCATCCTTAAAGTTGAAACTCAGACCCCTGTATCCAAAATTATTGGCCTTTGGGGCAGATTAAATAGCTAATGGGTAGAGTTCTGAATTTAAGTCTCTTTTGGCAACAGTGTTATCCTGATTTTTCAAGATCATTTCCCAACTCTCATTTCTCACTCACTTTCACTACCTCCTCTGAAAATACTCACTGTCTGCATTGTGCTGGAGGTATCAAAAATAACTATTACCAGAATAAGTGCATGTTAGCCAAAGCCAGGCCAGAAGAAAGAAACCTACTTCTCTTACCCATACCACCCTGAGAACCATGTATTCTGGCATCATGACTCCTCTGTGAACAGAGTTGAGAGTTCAGCCTACAATAGCTGCTGAAAGGCGTAAATAGCAGAGGCAGCAAAATGTTCTTTAACCAGCAGAGCAGGACCTGACATTCTCTGCAGGAGAGTGTAGTTGCACAGGCACAAAGGAAAAGCAATTCTGCATTACACTTCTGTGGTTAGCAGGGACTGAAACCACCACTTCCACAGTCCCTAAACTTTTGTCCTAACAAGAAGAAAACTGAACCACAATAGAGCCATTAGTATGCACAATAGCAGAAATCATAGCAGAAATCCTTCCCTGCCCACTGCAAAATTCGTATTAACGGATGTCATGAGTTTCTTTGACATGTTGAAATCCATTTGAAGTGAATGCTGTCACAGATTCAAAGTAGGCTTCAGCTGGATATTCAAAACACTCTTCATGGTAAAGAACCATCTTTCAACTTGTGCATATACAAGAGTCCCTACTGATGGATGTTGTTTGTAGACTCAAGGTAAAAACACCCGTTGTGTTCCATATGCAGAACAGTTTTCAGTTACAGGTTGATTCACATGCCTGAGTCCCCAGCTCACTTCCTCACCAGTCACAGCTCAGCCCCACATACACCCCAATAGGATAAAATGGGGTATTTCTTCTACCAAGGGACTTTCTTGGTAGGATACTTGGTAAGGGATACTTACTTCTGCCATGTGTGCAAGGATTCTATCACCAGTTTGGGCTTCTCCAGGTTTCTGTCTCTAACGCAGTCTAGTTTCATGTTGCCTAATCTGATCCCATTAAAGCAGCTCGCTGTTATCACCAGGGCATTAGATTTATACATGGAATGAGTATGAAGCAGGTAAAGATAGAAAGATCTGAAAATACACAGATGACTATAGATAGGAACAGTTATTTTGATGAGTGGATCAGTAAATCATTAAATTAATCCTATCACAACGCAGGGGAGAGAACCATATTAACCTTTAAAGGTCCCGCTGAAACAAGGGATGCCACACAATGCATCAGGGGTGAGGAAAATTATGAGTTAAGTAACTTACCAAACACACCAATAATTTGTTTTTCCAAATATACAGTGATAATGGTGATTGTATTTTGTACTTATGAAATGCCCCTCACCAAATCATCTGCACCTCTTTCATAGAATCATAGAATCATAGAATCACCAAGGTTGGAAAAGACCTAAAAGATCATCCAGTCCAACCGTTCACCTATTCCCAATAGCTCCCACTAAACCATGCCCCACTTCCTTTACGGAAGTACATCACAGACAACTTTCAGAAAACACAAATTACATTCAGAAGCCATATGAAGTAAGCTTCTGATGAAGATTAATCATGGAGCTTGTCTGAATTTCACTGCTCATACACTCATTAGGTACGTGATAAAGCATATTTTCATACTAACAAACATATCACTTTTCACTAATACAGTGAGCACATAGAAGCTGCTCCAATCTCCAGGAGTGGAACATTCAATACACAGTTAAGAAACGTCTTAGAGCACATACACAAACTTTAGAGATCCCCATAAACAGCCAAGTCAGAGCAATAAAGAGTAAAAATTAGCCTGAAATTATTTTCGTGTTCTCACTAGTCTCAATTCCGGACTCCTGGAAGCTGCTAGAAGTATCATCACTGCTGGTACAGAAACATGAGAAGACCTCAAGCTGCTCTGGAAATATTACCACTCATTTCCTGATGTGAACTCCCTGACTTCATGGACATGAATGGAATTCAGCTGGGCGTGCTTAAGCAGCTTTTTGAAATCATGAGACATGCTTGAAAAGCATATACATGTATATATTATATATACTACATATATATATTACATATATACATGTATATATTAGCAGGTAACTCAAATGGTATGGAAAAAACTTGCATTTTTTTGGCAAAACTTCTACCCGATGAGGTTTTTCTGACTCTTTCCTCAAATAATAAAATGGTCACATAAAATAGATCTGTATATTCAAGATATGGCTCTTTTGAGAAATTATATGAATGTTCTTCCTGGGTGTAAAATAGAATGGAGCAGTAACATTCCCCTCAGGTCAAATTTCATCCCTTGACAGCATGTCACACCGACAATGTCACTGTTGGACAGACAGCTGTAACACAGGCAAACAACGAAAAAAGAAAAAAGTCCAGAAATCCAAACAACCAGGTGGGTGCTGTTATGTCTGAAGTTCATACCTGACATGTGGAGAATTCAGGCACTGTTCTGCAAGAAGAGCAAGCTTAATTTTCAAAACTCATTCCAGCAAAACTTTACTGATGTAATAATGTAATTGTTCATGACCGGTGAACTTTCCAACTTGAAGGCCAGAAGTAATTAATAAGACACCTGACCTATTTTTGCCCAACAAAGTCAGAATGCAACTCTTCCATTAGCCCATAGCTTGTTTTTGCACCTAGCACCTTCTGACCAGGACACCTTGATCACGCATTGAACAGATGTTGTGGTATTTGACAGGTTGCTCACCAATTCAGATATTGCTAATCAGAATACAAGCACACTCCTTCATGCTAATGATCTGTATTTATAATTGCAGACTCAATAAGGAGAGCCTTCATTGACTAAGGTAGCTTTCTTAACAAGTGAGTGCTGAAAACCTTCTGACCTGAATTGCAGTTTTGGAGAACCCCAGAGGTTATCCTGGATTCAGACGAGCCCCCAAGGGAACTGGGCATTTGCTAAGAGCACTCCTGCATACTCGAACGTGTGAGCCTCCAAAAATACCACATAGCATCGAACTGATTTAAAATTTCTATTGGGACCTACTGCTCCCTTGTCTGAGATATCTGTAACAAAACAACAACAACAACAAAACCCTAGCTGAAAAAGTCCTGCAGGGATGACTAAGTTGCATCGGTTCTCCCAGAGGTATAATGTATACAAATCAAATCAAAATATAAATCATTCCACCCTGTTGTGGGGTTTATGCACAGTTTCTTTTAATAAAATATGCAAATATTTTGCAGTAAATTGATTTCCCAGTTTCAGTTCTCTTATCTCCATATTTATTATTCATGATTCTTCTACTCCCCCACTTGAGTAGATGAAAAAAAAAAAAAAAAGTGGGAAAAAGCTGTATGGAGTTCACTTGCTTTTAGGAACTAGCTTTATTATTGTTATTATTAGCACAATTTTATACTCCTAGGAGTGAAAGATAAATGTAGATATTACTTCTAATCTCAGCCAAAGCTAAGAGGTAATACAATGACACCCTCTTTAATGCAAATCACTGCAATAAATGACTACATAGCCCAAGTGCTCTGCTGCATTACAAATTGTAATGAAAGTTTGAATTGCTGAGCAAAATGACTGTTGTTTAACCTGTGACCAAGCTGGATGGTATCTGTTCTGTTGTTAAAGGTGTACACACCACACAAAATTCACAAATATTTCAGCTATCTAAAATTGTTGCTAACTAGCGTTTTGGCTTAAAAAAAAATAAAATAATAATAATTTTTTTAAAAAAGGATCCTTTTTACCTACAATCAAAGCAAGCAACTACAGCTGCCAGTCAGTTTCAAATAGCATTAACCAGTCAGTGTATGCAATTACTATTTCCCATCACAACACGGTTAGCAAGTTCTGCAGAGAATCAAGATTGATCCAAGTATTGTACTGTTCTGGTTCTGCTGGAACAGAAGAAAGATGAGGCCACTGCTGGATTCCAGGTGCAGCTCCTCACATGCCAGCAGGATCAAGACAAATGATGGAGAAGAGAAAGAGATTTGAAAGGAAGTAAACTAAAGATTTCATTTTTACGTGGAGGAGACCCTACTACCTTGCAGGTAGATTAAATATGACTTATGACAAGCATATGCTTCAAGTAAGCTCTGTTTTTGCCAGCTTTACACAAATCGAGCTACTTTCAATTTAATTAGGCATAATAATTTCTTCCCATTAAGAACCTCAGTGGATTATAGTCTCACTTTTAAAAATGTCTCTGTGATTTAGCAGCCCAAATCTGCGTTGTGAAGGATTTAAAAGTTTTATTCTTTCACCAACAAAAAGCCAGGCCCGCAAATATTCCAACAGGAGCTACAGCTATGTAGCAACCTCAAGAGGCAGAGGAAAAGGAATATTTTTTACAGATATTTTAAGTCTGTTGGACTGGTTCAAGGAATAAATTACATTTTATTCTGATATTGCAGTGTCTTATAGGACTTCAAGTGACTGTAACTATGAATTTTGATCTCTGCAGAAACAACATTTTCATCTAAAAATTCATCAGAAGCAAAATTCCCAACAAGACCCTAAGGTGGGCTGTTTGTGGAGAGGGCTCTGCAAGGTTTGGCCCAAAGCGCTGAAGATCAAATTCTCTCTCAAGTCAAAGGAATCGTGTCAGCACAGAATCTGGCCTTAGGTATCAGCGGTGAAAAGAGACTGCATTGAAACAGCATTGGCATTGCAAATCAGATAGGGAAAGAAGGAAAACTTCACAAGAAGGCCTCAGATTTCTTTCTAATCATTCCACTTCTTTTCTGTCAAGAAACTGATAGTGTTTGTTTCTTCACTCCAGCGTCAGCCTTCAGCTGACGTTTGTCTCCCATTCTAAATGGAATGGCATCACTAACCTAATGTGGTCCCATGGATAGTCACATCCTACCTCCAGAAAGATCTCAGGTTTATTCGACAGTAGAGCCTGACAGCAAGTTATTCACCCTAGACAGGATTTCAGGTGTTTACTTTTTGAGAGGCAAATAAGATGTTTTTCATCAGTTAATTCAGTGCATTACAAGAAAAGAATCATATAATCATTAAGGTTGGAAAGACCAATAAGATCATCTTGTCCAACCATAGACCTACGCCTGACTGCTCTAGATCATGTCCCTCAATGCCACATCTACCCTTTTCTTGAACACTTCCAGGGACGGTGACTCCACCACCACCCCAAGCAGCCTGTGCCAATACCTCACCACTCCTTGTAAGAAGTTGTTTCTCTTAATACCTGATCTAAGCCTCCTCGGGACAACTTGAAGCCATTCTCTCTCATCCTGGGAAAAAGAGGCCAATTCCAAACGATGAGTGTCCATCCTCTTCCTCTCTTAAACACTGAAAGGGCTTCTCAGGTTTTTCTCCCTCTCTAGCACTGGTCCTGCAGCAAAGGATGGGCAGTGGGGCAGGGATATCTCAGCTCACTGCACTCAGCCAGCTACGGTCAGTTACTGCTCACTGCAGCTTGGCAACAGCCAACACAGAACTTTTTTTAATTATTATTTTATTAAGATGTAAATTAAATTTAAAAAACTCTACCAAAGAAAAGTCTGCTTTAAAAAAGTTTGTTCGTGTTGCCGAGTATTATCTGTAAGTCCTCCAGCTAGGCTAAAAGCCTATCCCACTGCTCCTTGGGATTTCTAGTGAATTAATAATGTCACTGATGAATATTCAAAAGTAGGCAGCTATTGTGCCTCCAAGCACATAATTAATTATTCATTACACATTTTTATTCACTGAATTAAAAAACACAGGGTGCTCTGGGAAATGAAGTGTACTTCACTGCAGGGGCATGAAATTCTACACTGCCCCTTTAAGGATTATTACTCTGTATTTATAGTTGCCAGGGCAACATAAATGCCGGGCAATTAGATCATGGGTTATCCCTGAAGACTGATGGGATAATAAGCAGTAGTCAAGTATTAAGTTGACCCAGTAAATGTCCCACATGAATAAACCTGGGCTAGGACCACAGCTGGCATCTTTCAAATAAAACTTTTACATTAATATAGTTTAAAAGGTGCATTTATCCGGGAATTGTGCATGCGTCCACAGTGGGAAGGCTGCGGGAAGGGCTAATACCACTTCCCGGAGGTGGTGGCGGTGGGCTTTGTTCCTGGGGCTGGGCTTTGTGCAAAGTTCGGAGTGTGTTGGGCGTCTGAAAGGCTGAGGAAAGCAGGGGGAGCCCCATGCTGCCTTCTGAGAGCGCTCTGCGTCAGGGAAGGGAATTTTCCGCCTAATTGTGCCGCAAAGCCCCATAGCAGGGAAGAAAAACAGTTTTGTTCTGGGCTTAAAAAAATAATAATAACAACAACAAAACAGATTACAAAATTTGCAAAAAAGGATAACTATTTAACTGGTTATGCTTTCGCCTTAAAATCACTCTCACAGAAAACAGTGCCAGGAGAACCCCTGTAAATTATTACTTGCAAAGGAGTCCCATTACCAAGTGTGTTTTTTTGCAGACAGAAAATAGCAATCTAAAAATATTCAATGAAAAGGACCAGGGAGATTCCCCTAAACTACCTTTTTTTTTTTTTTTTTTTGCCAGTTTTGCTGCAAATATCAACTTCAAATTGTGTTTAGCTACTGGACATACCTTTAATCGCTGCATTAATTTCCTTTTCACAGGACTTAAGGCATTTCTCATACTCTCAAAACTATTTTCAAGTTAAAAGAATGTGCAGACAATCTCCCTCTGACATCATTTAATGTTTTTCCCCATTAATACTTGTTATTTTATCATTTCTTAACTAAATGCTTCCCACTGGTGACACAAGGTGATGGTTTTATTGTGCTTTTAGATCACTAATTTTTAGGAGGAAAATGGTAAATCTCAGCTTATCTCTGCCTGCAGATACATGGCTATCGTAGAGCATGAAATAGTCCTCAGTGAGAGATGCATTGATGCTTTCTATACTTCTGTAATACAAGCAAAAAAATACAATTCCTAGGAAGTATTATACATCCCCCAGTGTAAGAGAAAAGACCCATCTTATCAGTACATGTGTTTGCACATAGATTTATCCAAACACAGAGATACACATCACATTGCCCTAGATGGCTGAATGCATTTCCTCATTCATTAAAATTATGTTTACATCTAATGAAATGACTGGCTTTGTAGTGGAAACGTGTGGAGAAAGAAAGCCAGTGCTCAGACACTTTTTTTCTATCATGGCATTATTTGCCAGGATGTCCCTGGCTTTCAACAGACTGCACTTTTAATTATGTGGGCATAATTCTGAGAGTCAAACAGCTTATCAGACTGAACCCTGAGGCCTGTTTCTGGGTATTGCCTGCATCACATAGGATGGGACATCATCTCTGTGTGCACAGAGTAGGACTGTCCTTAGTCCTATAGGCTAACACTTGAGCTGAGTTGCTGAAGGTCTTGCACCCTGTCAGGCTCTCCTCCACCATGTAATGATCCATGAGGGTAGCAGACCCCAGGATATCACCTCTGCTGCTTTTATTTCTTCCTGCCAAGTCCTGTGTGTATTTCCCAATGACAAGAGGTACGTGGGGATATTTCTAGGTACCAAATATATTCATTTTCATACTTATAAATATGGATGTGGCTATGTTTTATATATATGTATACAGACACTAAAATTGAAAATGTCTAGAGCAAATTAATTCAGTTGCATTTGTGGATTTGAAATATCAGCAAAATATCATGTCTAGCAATTATTTTTAGCTACAGGTAAATGACAGAGGACTGGCTGCTTCAGCAGATTATATCTGTTTATGAATTACAGGAATGCAAAGAATTGACAAAAAAAATTCAAAAAAACTTTCATGGCATAGTGAATCCCAGGACAATCTCCTGCAGAACTGGGCATGATTTCTCCACTCGGACTCCATTCACTCCAATAGACACATGACAAAAATCAGCCACAATGGATGCAGGAATCTGCAGGATTCCAGTCTGCTCTGTTCTTGCAGGAAGACACAAAATAACAAGCTGACAGGGAATTCTCCACATTGCCTGATAGTTATACAAATTAGGAAATGCCCCAATCTACCACACCAAGCAGGAAAAATAGCCTGATCAAATAAAGATTTTGGTTTTGCTGGAAGGAACACACTATCTAAAGCTCAAAGTAGATCACATGCAGATAACCAATCACTGTGCAAATAGTGACATTGAAGAGATGGAATGTACAGGACCAATGGATGCATCCCAGCCTCATGATACAGCAGCTCTCATTCCAAAGTCCAGGTTCCAAGAAATTTGGCCAGAAGCAATACTTCACCAGTATTTCTAGCTCTCCTTGAAGAAAGGACAAGTTTGGTGATTATCCTATACTTCTGCAGTGCAAAGATGGGCACTGAGTTCCCTTGTTAACTTTCAGCTTAATGCAAATAAGTCTACCTGAAAGGACTTCAGGTAAACTGAGAGTATCAGAATACTGATATGCAGAGGTGCAAATACAAAATGGTCACCCAGCCAGGTCCACCATGCAATTTCCCAGAAACTTTTTTCTAAGTTTTAGACTGGGAGGAAGGCTTACACATCCTTGACATGACTTTTTTTTTTGCAGTACAATTTTTGGTGGTCTTCTCTTTTGTGTTTTTTTTTCCCCTTGTTTTAACCATTAATGAATACTGAAAGTAAATATTTGTAGGAGCAGGAAGATCTCTAGACTTACAGAGAAGCTGAAGTGGCTGCCTTTAGCAGGTAATTCCTGAAGCCCTTAAAAAAGTTTTATCTTTGCTGGGAAAGCTGCTGAAAGAAAACATGATAGTTTTTGCTCTCATTAAAAATGTGGGACTGGTCCCCACAATAGGAAGCTCTGCTATAAGGCTCAAGAACACAGTGACAAAGCCACTTAGACAAGCACATGTTATTAAAAACCACTTCAAAATTCCTCTTACAATTCCTCTGCAGAAAAGGTAAAAGGTTGGTGGGGGGGCAAAATGTACAGACTCATCAGAAGGAAATTTTCTGCTGCACAATTGGAAGTCATGATGTCAAATATCCGTGGTTCACCTAACTTTGACTTGTAACAGCAATACTACCCACACTGTCTCCTGCATGCAAGGTCTGGCCAAAAAGTTACTTAAATATATATCAAAGAAATTATTAATGTGATAAACACATTAAGAAAGCAAGGATCGTCCTGTGTTTTAAGTCCCTTGCATGCCTGGTGTCTTGTCATTAAGTGTCAAGCCATCTATATAACACAAAATCTCCTGTGTGTGGGCAAGGGTGCTGGGCACTCCTGAAAAGGTCCATGTCAGGGCTAAAAGGACAGGAACAACAGCATCAAATAACATACATCATTTAAATTTCTACACTCACATATTTTCCTAGCAAAGGGAAGTTATACACACACACACACACATATATATACATACTAATGTATACATGTGTGCTGAAAGTCCAAAGTCCACACACTGAGTGGAAGTGTCTCTGCAGCAAGGCATCAGGTCTTTAACCAACAGCATTGGCTGGCTTTTTAGCCACCAAATCATACAGAAATTCCTTCAAGGAGCTCTAGAACTTAAGCAGAGAGGTTAACATGGACTGATGTGTGTTCAGATTTGTTCACTGAAGGCATTCTTGATTTACAAAGGAGGAGCTATTATTGGGAAGATCACACCCCACAGTCATTGTTATTTGAGTTAAAGTCTCTGGGAGGAGGGAAGAGGTTTTTAAGAGAGACACAATAGCCTTTTATAGCAGCAACAGTGCAGCAGCAAGGCTGACAAGGAGGAAAGAACATGAGGAAAGGGTGAAATTAGAATAAAACTGTGCTCTTTTTAAATAGTGTTACAAAATCTATGAGAAAGGAATATCTATATCACAGGCAAGTCAGGTCACTCAGCTTAATTCTTACTGTTGATCAGGAGCACATGATAATTTAATTTATTGAAGGAGTCTGTATTTAATCTTATGACTAAATAAATATACTGAGGTACATGCGAATATGTTCATGTATCTCTACACATATATTGGGAGAACAACAGAAGATACTTTAATTGTCTGTTTCAAGCAGAGGGAGAGGGGAAGAGAATGGGAAAAGGAACTTGCCTCATGTGCAACTTCCAATCCTTAATTGTAGTACACAGATTAATAGGGAAACAGACAGACAGGTGGGCAGGAGGACACAGATAAAAGGGCATGAATGTTCAAAGGAAACATAATTACCTTCTATTCCCTTGCTCTATGGAAAATAGTTCAGAGTTTCAATACTGACAGAAGCTAAAAATTGAACCACAGAAAAATGTTCTTCAGTAGAGGCTGCAAAAGAGCCTCAGCAACAGACAGAGAAAAGTTGTTCTGAATTCCTTCAGGCAGGTTGGAAGGCAGCTCTGACTTGAATAACACAAGGCCTTTGAGGCATACAGATGCCCTCCTTTCTGAAAAGTTTTTTCTTGGAAAGCAAACTTCCTCCTCCTAACTCATGCTTGGCAGAGAGGATTGAAGTCCAGGCTTGCTGTGCAAATTATTTCATTCCGGTACTGGTGGACACAGCTCAATAAAAGTTAATAGCCTCTTTCCTACTTATAGCTTTTTATATCTAACACAGACAATTATCCAATCTGTCCCTTTCCATAGAGTCTTCCTCATTCTCTCTTTCAGTTCATCTTAGTCTCTCTTTCCCACCCATCCTAGCTGTTTTTCCTCTCTCTCTTCAAACTCCACTTGGAAAAGTAGCATTTATTTCTTTCCCAATTCTGTGTCCTTGTGATAGAAAAGGTTCGAGCTAACCTGGAAGTGAACAGATTACAGACTTCCATCTCTGCAGAGTAACATGTGGTATGATAATAATAATAGCCCCTGTGGAGCAGGAAATAGCTCTTTCTCCATGTTTAAACAACACCCAGCAAGATGAAATCCTGGCTAAACCATTGGGCATATGTATACTTAGAAGTAAAACTAAGATAATTTTGAAAACTTCCTTGATTGGGTTGGAGGATCCAAGGCTGGAAGGATGCATACTGCTGGCAGGGCCCTACTGGCCCTGTGTATGTTCACTCTGCTCCTCCTTTGCTCAGCTCTGAGTTTCCCCTGCTGGTTTTCTATGAACAGTGACAACTTCTTTAAGCCGGTGTTAGCTGGTCTTCTCTATCATCATCTTCAGCCATGTCCATATTTTCTTTAGAGCAATAATTAAAACAACATATTCACCAGCTGGGTTATTTTTTTTTCCCCTAGATTTAATCTGTTCAGGCTCTGATTTAAATATTAAAAGCACTAATTAGCCCCTCAGAGTGTCTGAGCACGGATAGTGCAATAACTGGTCATGTAGTCACCAGAGACCACTCCCTAGTGCTTTTGGTAAGATCTCATCTATGCAGCCTCGGTCTCTGGACGGCAGGAATGGCCATGTGTAGAGGGTTGTCTGCTTTGTTTCTTAGCATTGAGGGACTGTAGTGCCGGATTGCTTCATTCTTGCATTTTTTCTTCTCTTTGAAGTGTCGTGTTTGATCTGTCTGCTTGTCTGTCAGGTTTTCCCCCTCTCCCATTCCCCATAGGGTCACGTGGGGGAGCCTGCAAGAGGATGGGCCGCCTTTGGCCAGTGCTGCTGCAGAAAATTCCAATCCAATCAGCGGTACCTCGGCCTTTTCTCACAGCTTTGATGCAGCATTCAAATAAACAAGAACCGTGCACTCAAAATAAATAAATAAATAAAATCCAATAACCCTCTGAGCCATTCTTCTGGCTAAGGATATTCGAAGGAATTGTTTAATTTTCTTTGCATGTTTAGAAGTCACCTACAAAATGGCTTGTCAGTTCAGAAACAATGCTGAGTAGCCCCAGGTAAGAAGCCCAAGTCTGAATCCTGATTGAGCTTGTTTCCAGAACTGCCAGGAGCTGCAAAGCTCCCGGAATAAAAAGAAAGGCACTCTAAACCCAGTTAACTTCATGGAAACATGGAGAGCAAGACACATACTCCTTCCCCAGCAGACACTAGGAGATGAAGTTCTCTCTATTGCTCCATTCATGTATCTTAAATAATCTTGCAAGAATATCCTAACTCCATCATGGGATAGGCAGATAGTTTTCTGTGTGGGAACTCCCTTTGGATGTCAGTTTGAATAATCAATAATACTAGGAAAAATATTAGTGAGCAATGTTCTAACTACTCTGTTTGCTATCTGCCCAAGAAAAACTAGATTTAATGTTGTGATTATCCCCTAAAGCAGTTAGGTCCATGACTGTACTCCTGAGCACTGTCGTAATGTAAGTGTTCAGCAACAACATTATTACAAGCCATGGAAACATGGCATGTAGTTCATGAAACAAGTCTGAGCAGAAGAGAGCAGGAAAAATGAGAATTTTGTGAAGTTATTGTCTTGAGTGAAACTTAGTGTTGTGAATCAAATAATAATTTTTGGTGCAATTATTTTTTATTGCCTGGAGGAGCCCTAAAGCCTATGAGAAGTTGCAATACCATAGAGGAAAAAGGCAGATGGCATATACTTAAGCACTAGAGGGTTTGGCCAAAAACCAAGGGGAAATTGTCTTGGCTCCGACACCATCTTTGCTAGCTATTTTCTTCATAACAACATTATACTTTTCCAAGAGTCCCATTTCAGAATAGTTTTTTTTTAAAGCTTAAACTAGGGTAACTAGGAGACAAAGATAGAAGACATCTCAGGAAACTCCAAAATCATAGCTTCTAAAATGGTTGATTTCTATTCAAATTAAAGAGAGGTAATCACGTGGGATGTAAGTCTTTTGACACAATTCTGTGTATGACCCTCTGCTCCCAACAGAAGCCATTATTACTGACATATTTAAAAACTTTATGCAAAGAGAATAAGCCTACAGAATCCATTTGATTTAAACTAAAGGCTCCCTAAGGCTATCAGAACGGGCCCTCTGCCTACCGAGGGAGCAGTTTGACTAATGCCAGCTCTTGTGAGACGCCTCTCCAACCTTTAAACGAGTTGGAAATGCTCAGTAGACATGCTATTCTGATTAGCAGGTTTACGATTGCAGCAGAGGCTTGACTATGCGACTGTCCTCATCCAGAGTGCATCATAATGATTTCAGAAAGTCACATCCCACAAAGAGGAAGAGAATGACTGCATTTAAGAACACTTCCTTCAAGATGGGGACAAATTTTGTCTTGAATACGTGAGAGCTGATAAAGGTTTTCCAAGAAAAAAAAAAAAAAAGAAAGGCTTTGTAGAGCAAAATCTCAGAGACCTCTTCACCTAATTAAGCCCTTCTCACTGAAACTTCCTTTTAGAATATGTATCTCAGTACATGTTTTTCAACTCCTGTGATAATCTAATAGGTAATTTTCCCCAAAACTTTCTAATAAATCAAGCCATATGTTTTGCTTGATACAAGTTCAACAGAATTAAAAGATTTGGCATATTGTAACCAGTATTTACCACTAACCAGAGAACAGCAAAAAGTGGAGTTTTTAGTAAGCACATTCAGATTGGTCTGCTAGAGAAGAGGTTGGAGGGTGCTATATAGCCAGTAAAAACTTCTGCAGTGACTAATACAGAAGTTGTATTCTTCTAGTTTCGCTTTATGGCCAGTTCATCGGTTTCTCGAAAGTGGCAAAGCAAAACTCAGTTGCCACAGGTAAAACCACACAAATTCATGAAGGCTTGAACTTCTGGAGTCAGGTCCAAGAGGAACCTTTCTCTTTCAACATGATAACACACACATTCTCATACAAACTTGAAGACCTTGGAGCACACTACCAATCCTGGCTGGACCATCCTACCACACCCATGATATAGTTTGGATTAGGCACTATAGAATTCCATCTATTTGAGCTGATGAAAGATAGGCAACATTTTCCTAACAATGATACCATCATAGCAGCTATGAAACTGGGTTTCATAGCATTGGGTTACCTCCACTGGTGCAGATTTTTTTACATGCGCAGCATGCAGGCTCTTGTTCATCACTGGAGAAAATGCAGAGCTAATGATGGTGAGTATGATGAAAAACAGTTTTGGAGCTGGGAATCTGCTCTATCAAACAATGTTATTGTGCTCTTTGTATCTGTTGTAGTTTCCATGGAAATAATTAGGAGGCGTTACTTTTGGAGCCACCCATGTAATTAGTTTCAAATAAAACTCAGGCTCAACCACTGCCACTGCTAATTGCTAGTTAAGACAAAGCCTCTTGCAAATGATCAGTGCATGTATCCTTTCCCTCTGTGCTCTGCAGTCTCATTTGAAGGCCCTCAGTCTGGACTGTGCCCATCAGTGAGTAGCACTCACCAAGCAGGCCAAAGTCCACAATGCCACATTTTGGTAGCAGAAAGATGTTGCTGAAAATAATTGGGTCTGGCAGCACTCGATTGGTTTCCAAAACCAGTCCGTAAGTTCCAAAGCTCACTAAGTGTTTGGTTGCTCTGTAAAGCAGCCACATGCCTAGATACTGTGCCCAATTAATCTGGAATGAGTTTGATTTAACAATGTATATTCGCAACAAGCTGCTTCTGTTAGAGGAAAAAGAAAAAGAAGAAAAAAATATTTTTAAGTCTTTTGTTTCATCCCAGTTACACCTTTTTACCTTTCTCTCATTAGCTGTGTGTCTGCCAGTGCCCACAGGTATTCCTGAGGGATGTGGCAGGAGACAACAGTACAACTGGCTTCCTGACAAGGGAGAGGTGGCCTGCCAACTGCTACCCATTGACTGGAGCGTGTGCTTGGCTCTGGGAGGCAAACACTGCTGCAATATGCTCTCCCTAGAGAAATCCATCCTCAGAAATCATGACTAGTGCTGAAACGTTCCCAGATCTCACTGCATTTTTGAAGTACGAAAGTTGAGCATCAGGGAAACAAGTTAAAGAATCTGCATTTAAACTGCTGGAAACAGTAACTCTGCGCTTCCTCCTAGCACCATTGCTGCAGGTTTTTTTTTTTTTCAGTTGTTTTTCTCTCATCACTCCCATCACCAGTAAAAGCATACACGAGGCAAACCCAGGCTCCAGATTCCTGCTGTCTTTTGCCCAGATTTAAGATATTCTCTCTCAGAGGAATGAAGATTCTCCATTCAAACGAGTCTGCAGACACGCAGCAATGCAACAGTTTGCTGTCATGTTGCTGGTGTCTTCCTTCCCTTAGTTTCATAGTCATCTGTAAACTAGCTCTGTTAACATTACACATTCACACAGATTCACAATGTGCAAAAAGGCACATGCCTTCTACTAGGAAAACAGAATGTATACTGTGAGAGGTGTCTGATGTAACACCAGCCTAACACCACTGAAAGCAGAGAAATCAGGCTACTCAATAATTTCAGGCATCTCCCTGAGAGCAGAGTATGGTTACAGGGATCCCTAATAGCTTCCAACATTGGAAGAGACAGTATTTCCCTACATAAATGGGGTTGGGGACCACCTGCGTACCAATTTTGGAAGAATTTTGCATCTCAAATATACAATCTTTTAGTGACAGAGATGCTCAGGTTTCTCCAAAGCCCTCTATTAGACTGAGACTTCAAGAATAAAATGGAAGAAACACATCCTAAGTTCAGTTCAGTTTTTCCCCAGTTAATTCACCTGGCACTGTTAGATACAAGTATTGGTCAGAAAATGCAGAACTATCACATTACTTATGTCTAAACAAATTAAATGACTTAAGGCGTTATGCCTCGTGGGATACCAGCAACTTTAAACCCCCCATGAAAAATATTTTTTCCTAAAATAGTTTGGAAGGAAGGAAGTTGGATTTAAATACAGCTGCCTAAGTTCAATCAGCCTCAGCTTTTGAGCAGTGACTAACTCTTCCCATTTTACCCCAGGAAACTTTTAGATTGTCTACTTCCAAATCTTACAAACACGGAACAGTCCCACAGTTCCCTTCCAGCAGATGAAGTCTGGAGCAGGAAGTTTGCTTTCATCTTTTGGCTTACACCACAGCCAAAACAGACAGTATGGAGCGCACACCACCTCCAGGCACCAGTCTCTGAAATGTGAGACTGGAGCAGAAAAGGATTGGCTTCTGCATGATTTCCAGACTGAATTTTCCTTGTGATGAAGGAGGACAACAGTGCTGGCATAGAGTTATCCTCTTGGAACATTTTACCCTTTCTCAAAGCCCTCCCCAAACTGTGCATGAACCAGCCCTCCAGGACAGCTCACATTTCTGACCAGATTGCGCACAAGGTTCCAGCAGCCGCCTGGAAAGTCACTCCAGCAATTAAGTGTTGGTAGATTTTCTTTTTTTAATACGAAGGATATGGCCCACTGTGCGGGGTATTGCAGCCACCCTCCCTGTCAGGCCGTTTCACAGTAGTATTGTGGCGCCATGGAGAGGAGCTAATTGGATTTGTTGTCACCTCCCGAAGCTGCCAGGAGCTCACGTCTGCTCTGGTTACAGATGAAGACATCACGGTGACAGGCTTAGAGATGGCTCAGCTGGCATCCTAGGGCCACTAATAGAGCCATGTTGATTTAATGTCCGAGTGGAGAGGTGCAGACAAGCTGTTCAAGTTTTCTATTCCAAACAAAGCAGAGATCTGTTATCAGTTGTCTGTGGATCAGTAAATAAACTTCCATGTGGCTCTCACAGCACCTAACCATCGCTACAGAAGAATGACAAAGTATTTTAACATTGAGATGGTACTTTTAAATGAGAGCACTGTCTCTATGGTTTATATTGCCCTCAGGGAAATCAGTTAATTCCTTCATACATAAATTTTACTTAACTATGTAATTATGGATGAATCCTATTAGTCTTTAAATTGCTCACTAGTTAAAAGGTGTGTGTGTGTGTATTTCCTACATCTTTTTTTTTTGTGTGTGTGAAAAGTACAGATCATCTGCACTTACGAAGATTAAAAGCCTATTTGGGGATTTTTGTTTGTTTGTTTTCTGTTTTTCTTTTAACTTTAAAGCATAGAAATTGCTCTAAGACTAGAGCATGATTCTGTGCCTCTTTTGCATCATATTCTTTACACAAAACTGGTCTTAAGTGGGCTTTTCTTCATTCCCAGCACATCCCTATCAGCACTCACACCCTGGCCCCTGGCTTGCATTCATGTGGTGTCACCCACCTCTGCCTTACGCTCCACATTAAGCAATCACTTATGCCAGCATGATGAGTGTAAGAAAAATAGCTCAGACAGGACAGAGTTCTTTGATACGTGTTTTCACAGCTCTGAGTCACTTTTTTAAGGTCTCAGCATCCAAAGCCACATTAGACTTACTTTCAGCATTACTTAGGTCCCACTAGCACACTTCAGGCTTGAGTTCTTCAGAGCACCAGAAGTCCTGCTGTTACCAAAGACAGATTTGCAGCCAGAGTTTCAAAGCATCTTAGCACCATCTTAGTGCAAAACTGATGATTCAATAGAAATGGAGCACTCTGCATGAACTGAACAAGCCAGGATCTACAGACATTAATGAAATGGGCATAAGGTTGTTCATATCTCTGGTACTTCTACTGATTCTATTCTTTAGGAAATCCCAAATTTGGTCATATCCTCAATCTCTGATAGGCAAGAGCATAGCCAAGAGTGCTAACAAGCAAGCTCACCGAGGCCCTGCCACCTATTACCATCAGCATCTCCTGCCAAGGAAAGGCCACATCATTGAGTCACCAGTTCTTCTGCTACCTTTGGATCAGAGGATAATTCAGGCTGTCAGAGACCTCAGGAGAGCTCTAGCCCAAGTAAGGTCAGCAGTGAGTCCAAACCAGCTCAGGGCTTTCTTCAGCTGGATCTTGGATAAAGCACAGCCTGCAAAGCCAGCCTGTTGCACTGCTTCACTGTCTTCTAGATCAAAAAGCTTTTCCTTCTGAAGGTCATCTTTGTGCCTTTCTGCTCATCATCCATTTTACCTGCACTCTATCTTGTCTCCTGCAGACTGTATTCAAGTTTCTTGAATACATTTCTGGCAAGTTCTTGGCTCTGTCAGTTTCATGAGATGGCTGTGTTCTGTTTGTCCATCTCTAGCTCTATGGCCAGCCTGGTGGGAGCACAGCATTGCCCCTGAATGGCTCAGGTAGGAGAATTGCTTGTGCATGGTTTGGGTGCAGCAGTTGGAGGAAGGGGCTGCATCCTTTCTTTTTCTGTCCCACCCTGCATACTTGGTGGCCTGGCAGCTCCACAGAGAAAGGGAAAAGAGAGGAAGGATGGCATCAAAGGAAGAAAGATACTCAGACAACAAAATGGCTTTCCTGCAGTTAGTCAGTTATGTCCACAACTAAACAAGGTCACATGGGGCCTGGACAAATTGAGGGTAAAAATGTAGGGTTGAGAGTAGATTTGTCTCAGTCCTTCATCAGCCCAGCAGTAAAGTCAGAAATTCAAGTACTGATGCACAAAACTTCTGTCCAAATCACTGAAATCCACCTCTTCTCCCCAGAGCTAATTATGTACTTACTGTCTTCATCTGAAGAGTGGGTCAGGCCTCTGTACTCTACACTGTTCTATTCTAAAAGAAAAAAAGAAAAAAAAAAGAAAAAAAAAAAAGGCTCAAATAAAAAAAATCCAGAAAAACGAGATGCAGTGAATATGCCCTCTTCTCTTCCTCTGGGGGCTTTGCTGGGCCTCTCTGCCATGTCTCTATGAGGCCAACCTCATAGAGAATCAAAAGTCTCAGGGCTTCATCACTGATGGCTCTCAACAGCCGTCATGTCCAGACACACATTGCCATCCAGAGGAAAGCCAAAGTGTTTGTCAGTTAATGAGGTTCTGTGTTAATCTTGACTGATTTGGTTTCACTACACAGCAGCACCGCACATAGTTACTACACCACCAAGTGGGACCCCCAGTCCCTGTCCCAGCACTGGTAGCCCCAACAGCTTGGGCCTCCTCACTTTTGTAAAGTGAGGGTGGGAGCTCAGACAGCTGGGCGATTTCTTCCCTGATAGACACAAGGAGATCATGGAGGAAGAAGCCCATCTGGTTCTAAAAATTTACAGCTTGTCCTAAAAACACAGTGGTGCCCTGCCCGTTGTACTCTGAGACGCGGGTAGAGTCTCTGTGCTCCACACTGCACTGTGTAAACAAAATCTTTGACGAGCTGCCTGAGACATCGAGACGGGAGCCATTTTGAGAGTGGCCCAGGGGCACAAGCAGCCATGGATCTTGATGGCTTCCAACACTTTTCTCAGGAATGTAGATCAGGATTTTCTGTGGTACAAACCAGATGGACACTAGCAGTTGGAAGATGAGGTGAGACAAGCTCAGACCAAATTCTTCTGACGCAGCGGTGGAACTGCTGCCTGAAAAACTATGAAGAGTCATCCTCTCCTACAAACTAAGCTCTCACACCCCCAGGCTGCCTTTTTCAGATGCATTATAGGCATCTCTTTCTTGCTAGGCAATAGGTTTTCATCCTTAAGTCATTTTTCTGGTGCAGCAGAAACTGTACTTGGAGAAAGGGACAAAAAAAAGGAAAAAAAAATTCCCCAGTCCATTTTTTTCTAATGGGAAACCTCCTCTCTGGTTACCACGGTCTATAATCTCCTCTGAAGGTTACAGTCTGGACAACCTGGATAGATTTTCTTTCTCTCTAGGCTCTGTTTCCAGCTCTTTTTGTAATCTTCCCCAAGCCTGTTAGGGCAAACAATTCCAAATGATTCCAGATTTATCTACATTCCCTCATATTAAATGAGCTAATTTGTGTGTTGTGGAGTCACTGAGTGGATTAAATAAAGCCACCCAGCTGGAAATACAGTGCAGTTCTCCAGATTTTTCAGGCTATTTCTTCTGAAAAAGAATTCAGGAGAATTTGGACTGAGATTTGGATTAACAGAATTAAGATAATTCTGGTTCCCAAGGACTGGCTAGGATGCACCACCTTCTCTTCAAGTATAAATTAATAGATTGTTAGAAGGAAAACAAGAATACTATGAATCTAAATGTAGTATGAAGGAGGAAGGGACAGCAGATAAGACCGGTTAAATTGTTGTTTTATCTTCTAACTCCTGGTCTCTACATCTCTAGACTGAACTGAGAAAACATTTAGCAGTATAAACTCTAAGATTGTTTTTGACTCCACACTAGTCAGTAAGCAGCAGACTTCCCATGTCCATCCAATCCACAGCCCCTCACTACAGAGCACACCTTTCTCTCCACTTACATGGGCAGGAATACGGCCTGCTAGATCAGACTGCAGTGAGTTGAGGTCTGATCCCAGCAGTAAGCAAGCATATTTTATATCTTTCCTCCTGAATGTTTATTCTCCAGCCAGAAGTAACAGTGAAACTGCTTCTCATAAATAAAAATGAGTTTCACTTTCTCCACCCCCAAGTGCTTTTTCCTCAGATTTAGCAATTAATCCAGCATTCCCTTGGATAAGTTCCCAGTCGGTCCAGTAGACACTGGCTTATCCCTATCAGCCGCCTCTCCAGACAAGGTGCAGCTATGTGCTGACGTAAATGTAATAACCTAAAGTTTGCTACAGTGATCAGTGATCACTGTGTGCACAAAGCATGCTAGTGCAGCTGATTAAAATGCATTGCTCAGCATAAGAAGTGATCATTTCCTAAAGTCTTGAATTACAACAACTTGTAATAGGAGAAACGTGGAAAGGAATCCAAGCAAGGTCTAAAAAAGCAGTGGCAGAACATGGTATTATCCGCCCCAATACATTGCCCAGCTATTGGTGGATGAGAGGTTTTTTCCTGTGTTTCTATTGGTGATTTTTCTTTTCCCCAAACTGTTTTCAGGTAACAGATTTTTAATTTTAAATACATATAATTCACCTATCTGAGAAATGAAGTCACTAATGCCATTGAAGATCTGCAACACTCAGAAAAGGAAAATTAGCATCAAATGGCAACATAGCATAGGCGGAACACCATATGCAATGAGGAGAAAGTTACTGGTATGCTGAACTTAATTAAGTAACCTGTTGGTTAGTAGGAGAACACTGCAAAAAGCCCTGCTCTTATGAGTACTCCCATCAAATGTCTGTGCTAAAGACAACGTCTGGGCATCACACAGAAGCCAGCCACAGAATCCTTCTTGTGACGGGTGAGAATTAGCAGCTCCTGGATGGGAAGAATGCCCTTGTTAAACACCAAGCACTGTACATTTCTCCAGCATTTTCCTCCTGCCTGCTGCAGAGATGTGACTGGGTCACAGCCTTTGGGAGTGTCATGGCACCAGCCAATTTGAGCTCAGATTCTCTGTGCTACAAATGCTCTACTCTACTGTTGACAGTAGTAATCTTTAGATCATCAAGAAACTAGGCTCACATTCTTCAGCTTTGACGGCATTAAATCTGAGAGGAGCTATCAGCTCTTCAGAACCAGTAACCCCAAAGAGTCACCTATGCCATTCTTGTTACAGACCACTTTCCAGCAAAGTTCATTCACAATATTTCATAGTCAAGATCTTTATGCCAGCAGTTGTGTGCTCACTTCCAAGCCAGAGGGTCCTAGGTACAATCTCTTCAGACATCACCTCACACCCAGCAGTGAATCAGCAGTGTTAGAGAAGCATTGCGCTCACCTGCACAAGGACAACCTGAAGCATGTTAAACCTCTCAATGTCAGAAATATTAGCCATTTCACTCCAGAAAATGACTGCTATCTCCAATGTCTGCTGCTCTGCAGGCACTTCACCAGTGTTGGGTAAAAGGACACAGAAAGGCTCTCTGTAGATAGAAGACGCTCGTTTACAAGCAGCTCCAGCTGATTTAAATTTCCTTCATTCCTCACTGCTAACTTAGTGGATGAAGAGGAAACTGGAAAAAGGCAAGGTCAAGCCTTGCTTTCTCTCCCTGCTGAGGGAGGGGCTCACAGCGGAAACAGTGCTTGAAGCCCCAGGTTGATATCAAGGTTTGGTAAGGAAGCCCAAAGGAACTGCTTAAATCAGTGCTGAAATCCCCAGCCAGACTGTGAGGCTGACCTTGGTGTGCAGGGTTTAAGCTAAAATCCTTTTACTCAGTACACAGCCTTCATCTCCACTTGAACACAACTATGACAGTGTGATATCAGTAATATCTGTACCATGATTCTCTTCATAGTTATTCTGTTTATATGGTTATATATGTATGGATATGCATGTATACATGTAATAGCTCCATCTTATCCCACTGTACTTTTGAAATGCAAAATACCCCAGCTATGTGAGGCACGAAAAGATCAAAATTCACACACACACACACACACACACACACACACAAAGAATCAATATGGTAACATTTGTATCTGTAACTACAGCCATTTAGTAGTAGCAACCTACGCAGATGTCCCCAGCATCACACAATTTTAGAAGATCTAACACCAGCCACATCAGTAAAGACTCCCAGTAACCTCATTTATATCAACTTTTCTTTTAGTATCTCTCTCAACCCTCCCTTACATCCTCACATTACCTTGCATCGTGCTGTTTGGATGCATTTGGTTGCCCACTGTAATGCTGTAATGTCTAGAGCAGTCTCTAAAAGCTTTTGTTTGCACAACAACTTAAAAAGTCTTTTGCAAAAAGCGTTCTTGTGTCTTTCCTCTTCAGTGGGCTTCCCTCAGCTCAAGGAAGTAGGCTCACTTTCAGTAGTACGTATATTCCTGGCAAAGCTCTGTTTTCTGTGCTTTGCTGAACTCCTGAACACAGATGTCCCATTTGTGTTTCATTAGTACATCAGACTCTCTGAGGCTTTCGACCTCTGCACTAAGCAATAATTACCTGGCGCAGCCCCATTCCCTCGCCAGCTGGCCTGGGAGCTGCTCTGCTCAGACCAGGGCTCTCTCTGCTGTCAGCCCTTTCCAGTCAACTGGACAGCTCAATCAGCAGAAAATATCAAATATGGTTGGTGCTTGAGCTCAGCCAGCATTATTTCTGCTTGATGTGCAAACGCCTCTCTAAAGAAAGATTATGCTTCCCAAGATCTAGACAGAAGACAGAAGAGTTAAGATGTCTTGCAGAGTTAGTTGAATTTTGTAGGCTATTTGGACTGGTTGTGTCCCTCCTCGACTCCAAGCAATACTGTAGACACTTTGCTCTCTCAGACCCAATGACTACTTAATTATTTGTACAGAGTAGAACAGCTCCGATGAGAATGAGTGAGTGACTGAGGCTGACAGCAGTCCCGGGCTGAAGGTGAATGCCTGGGATGTAAGCAGGCAGTTTGCCCCTGGTTGTTCCATGTTTCTCTCTCCTCCCACACATGCATACAGGGGGGTGGGAATGAATTTGCTTTTACAGATTTCAAGAAAAGTGCAGATTTGTCTCAGTGCAGGAATTAAAACCTTGGAGCTGCTCCCAGGCAAGCATTGATTGCTGCACCAAGCCAGAGCACCTCCAGCTTCTCTGCCACAGTTACAACACCGCAGTGACACTTGCTTTAGGAGTTCTGCTACCTAATAGTAATAGAAAATACTGTTAACAATCATTTTTTAAACAACAGTCGTCATGCTTCTCAAACAGGATGATGCAGATTAGCTAGAGACAGGAGCAGATGAAATGATGGATTGATATCCTGGGCAAATCATTCCCAAGATATCTTTTCAGCATGTGTTAGAATCATAGCATCATTAAGGTTGGAAAAGATATCTAAGAACATGTAGTCCAACTCCAACCCATCCCCACTATGACCTCTAACCCATATCCCTCGGTGCCACATCTACATTCTTTCCGAACACCTCCAGGGATGGTGACTCCACCACCTCCCTGGGAAGTCTTTGCCAATACCTCACCACTCTTTTGGAGAATATGTATTTTCTAATATCCAACCTGAACCTCCCCTGATTTGGAGAATATGAGACTGAGCAGCATCCAAAAACAGAAGATGAGACATGGGTGAAATGGAAAAAGGTGAGCAAACCCAAAATGTAGTAAAGATGACTGACAACTGATTTGCAAAGATGATAATCAAGAACATCTCCCATTCACCTAAAGGAATAATGGTGCATCCTAACATCCACAACAGCAGCACAGCAAAAAAGGTTTGTGGGAAGCTGGAGAGTAAAGGGGAACTCCTGTGTGTTTCACTCAGCAGATCCACTGCAATCTGCAGGAGCAAAGGGAGATTTCATTGGCTTAAAGATAAGCCTGTTAGTTGCTAAAAGAAGGCAAAAGCCATAGCATAGGATGATGATCCAACAACAGAGAGATAATGGAGACAAGTCGGTTTCTTGAACTCCTACAGCCCTTCTGCAGAGTGTACTGTTTTGAAGAAGTAATGCAACAGACTTTGAAGGAGATTTTACTTCAAATAAAGAAATAGAAATTTTCATTTTGCTCAGAGTCCTCCAGGGTATTAAAAAAGAGTCCTCCAGTATTAAAAAAAGATGGGGACATTCTGAAACAAAAGATATATCCTTTCTGTTCAGGAATACATGATCACTACATATCTATTCTCAAAAGAGGAAAGAGAAATAAGCCAGAGGAAAAAGAAGGTAGTGTGAGTAATGGATAATTTGATCTAGTGGGCATAATTGCAAAATGGTAGGGTGAGATTTATAATTGAAATACAGATATTGATGAGTTCAATCTGTACAGAATAAGAACAACAATAATATTTAGCAGTGATGCAGCACTTTTTGTCTTTAGAGCTCATTAACTAATTAATCTTCACAACACCCCTGAGAGGCAGGTAAGTATTATTATTATTAGCCCTTCAGAAAGATAATCCAGGATAGAAGCAGGGGAAGGTGGAATTCAGAGCCAGAAGTGACTTTGTAATAGGGAGGAAGGGGGAAAAATAACTCCGTTGTTCGGGCACAGCAAGGGGTAATTCTATTACCAGAAGAAGACAGCCTAGCACAAAAAATGTTCATATAGCAGACCCGTCCTTTCTTCCCTACCAGAGTAAAAGGCAGAAAAAAAGAGACAGAAACTCAAACAGTGGAGTAAAAATTTTAAAGGAAAAATAAAGCTAATCAAAAAGCAGCAGAATGAGTTAATGGAAGCCAAGAATGGCAAAAGGCAACAAGATGGAACCCAGGGCCAGAGCAATACTCTTTCATACTAGTAAAATGAACTACAGGGCTGGCTTTGAACAGAAAAAATTATAAAAAACACTGTGTTTGTAGACGATGAAGAATTAGCAAAGGTCTTGTTGATAAAGCTAGTGATAAAACACAGGAACTTGGCTGTGCTGAATGGAAGTCTGGCAGCAGGCTCAGATCACAGAAATCCCACATACTGAAATGAGATAATTCTTGACATTTAATTCTCTTATTCTCTTCTCTTAAGTGTGAGAGAAAACAGAAATATTGAAGGGAGAAAATAGGAAGCAGGCATAACATCATCTTCTGAAGAAGGTGGGAGCTAATGTGGGCAAGGCTGGGAGGAAGAGCTATGGATCAAACTATTTAAGAGTTGCCTTGTTTTCTTATGTCTTGCACTAAGAATTTTTTTGCCCTCAGATTTTGGAAGTTAAGAAAAATAGTCGGGTTAGTCTGAAGAGATTAACTATGTTCACTGCACTTCCTTGTAGGTAAGCTGGGACTAGTTCCAGGCTCAATATGAAATGTAACTTATGCAAAATATTTTAAGTGCAACTACAGTGCTTCTGTATGCCCACAAATTCCGCTATTGTTTTTTAAACAGAGAGATTCTCAGACATACAATCAGTATTTAAGACCTGCATCACAGTTAAGAATAACAAACCGGCAGGGATGGGAGACTGAGAGATGGATAAGAGGAAATCTGAAAAGGTAACAACTTATTTCTACAAAGCTTACCAGTGTTTAGTCTGGAAATCAAAACAAACTATGTTATTGCTTATGTTTTTCTACCAAAAGAGGAAACAATGCTGGCCATGCAGAGGGAGGCAGTGGGGCAGTGATCCTCAGAGGTAGTTAAGGGAGGAGAGACCTGGGAGAATGCAGGTTCTCCTCTACATAGACATCAGAACTAGATTTTTCCACATTTTTAGTTTGATACACTTTTCCAATTTTAAACTCAGCTAAATCCTTGCCATTTGTTTTGGAGAATGTTATTTAGAAGCAGCAACAACAATGTGTTTTGCTTCTTTTCTCTGCCTATTTAACCAACTTACAAATATTCTTTCTTGCTACTCTTCCTCCTACATGCAGGACTGGCCTACATAATTTCGGAGAAAGCCAGACTTTCTCTGGGACACATCCCAGAGAAAGAGGCCCATTTTGGAGCAAAGGCACACACAGTGTCTATAAGCCTGCTGACAAAGGGAAGCCCAGTAATTTTTTCCTTTAGATCTGAGAATTTAGCTCTTGCACTCTTTTAGCTATTGCAAATTTTTTCAAGGAAAAAGGAAGAAAGAGAGTGCTCCATTATTAAATGTCAGGAGTTTTCCTTCCTGCATCCCTGTAGATGTGAACCAAAACTAGGGCTATAATTAGAGGTTCACATAAAAGCTGAAGCTTTTTTACATCCTAAATGCAAACCACCAAAACTTACAGAGTTTTTTTTTTTTTTTTTCCAGTCCCTCACGGTCATTTTGGAGACACTACAAACTTCTGTATGTGTCTTGTGCAGCAGTACCACAGCTTGCCCTGGATTGGCTCTTAGTTCTGAGAACTAGAGAAAAAGAAATGTTTAAAAGAACTTCTTGTACTGTTCCTTGAGATGGATCAGCAGGGCTCAGAAATTCCGTCATGAGGATCCTCGCTGGTAGGGCTGATCCCAGGAGTGTGCATCTCTTTGGTTGGATGCTGTACTTTGGCACCCAAATGGCATCTTGAAAAGGTTAATGAGAGCCATGTTATAGTTGCACATGCAGAATGGGTAATTTCCACAAAACACACCACTAAAGGGGAGAAAAAAGGCAAAATATACTATCCTACATCCATCAGGTATAACCCTCCACAGGACATGGTTTGTTTATTCCTGCAGTAAAAAGAGGAAAAAATTGTTCAGCCCTTTTTACAGAACATATATTGCTTCTTATTGTGAGAAAGATTTTTGATTTAATAAGCTGTTTCCCATCTGCAAAAGAAATCACTTTTTCTCCTGAAGGGGATGGGGGGGGAGGGGGGTGGAAGAGAGGGGGGACTAGGCATTTTCTGTGCTTTTTATTGAGTAAGCCACATTCAGATCTTCCTACCTGATCTTTGGGAAAGGAAAAAAACAAACAAACAAACAAAAAAAAAACAGGACATGAATTTCAGAGCATGTGCTTTTGTGTTATTCAATATGACTGATAGGAAAGGATAAGGTTGAAGTTCAAGGTAAGTATGGAAGTGTAATTTCTCTCTACACAGTCACAAATAAAATGAGTCTCAGCTCTACAGGATTAAATTAATTAAAGATGGATCTTGTGCTTGATGTTTGATAGAACCAGAGTTTGTAGTGGTTGTATCATGAACATAAGTGGATATCTCTAGTGGCTAGCTAGTATTTTCTTTATACTCATGAGTGTTTACTGTAGCACACAAATGCTAACCGGTTTTATCACACAGTCATTATCATATCTTCTTCCCTTTCTCTCTACTACTCAGGTGTTGCTGCTGCAAAATGATTTCATATCAATTAGGAATTCCATTTCCTTCAAGGGTCCACTGAAGGATCAGCCACCTGTAATGCGTGCTGTTAAACTTCAGCTGCTCTGTATCTTCACAAGAAGATCTTTTTTTTTTTTAAATTCCAAGTCCAAAACTGCAATCTTTTCTGATTAAAATTAAAAAAAAAAATAATCTAGAAATGTATGTTGTGTATGGATATGTCTTTGGAAAATTCAGCTTCTGTGACACTCAATAAAAGTTGCAAGAAAAATCTTCTAAAGATGACTTAAAAGATAAAAAGAGAAGTTGAAAATATATCATATTTTTCATCCAGTGTAGAAATCAAACAATAGCAAACAAGTATTACAAAGTTTCTGTGTTGCTGTGAAAGCAAAGGCATTTCATTAAGCACACTAAAGGTGACAGCTTCTTATCTAAGGGATGGAGATAAGAAATTCAACCAAAACAAGCAACTTTTATCCTTATAGTGGGAAAAGCTGTAGATTCAACATAATTTTATGGAAAGAAATATTTTTTTTTTTGCTCATGTATATAAAATAATCTGTTTGTGAACAATAGTTCCAAGTGTACCTTCACATCATTTCTTAAGTAACATTAAGGAAATCTGGCATTTGGAAGGTTAATTTTCTTATCAAAACTATATAAAATCCTAATTTTGCAGAGTAGCAATTTGGAAAAAAATCAGCAATGGGAAAATGTTGGTTATGCAGCACTAGACATTCAGTACTCAGGGGATCAATTATAAAAACACTCATTCAGCTATTTCTATTCAAATGAACACCTGAAGAGGAGGTCTCAATGGTTTTAAAAGTGTGTGGATATTACTGGATAAATGTTAGTCCAATAAAAGAGATCATCATCTGCTATTTGTGTGCATTTAAGTTGACACTAAAAAGATCTTTGTGGAATATTGCTGCTTCTTTTTCTTTTTGTGTGTGTGCATCTTTTATCTCATATTCCCTTAACACTTTGTGAACTGAAGAAAATAGACCAAATGAGCTGTTCTTTAAGATTAAAGGGGCAGCATTTAGTCGAACACACCTGAATGTGGAAGGAGTCTATTTTCCTCACACTTATGAATATGTAATGATGTGCTTGGAGGCACAGTCACGAACCCCTAATAAGAATTCACGAGTCTGTGTTTGAAAACAGACATTTGCATTTGCCCTCCGGTCACAGTACATGGGTCATTCTTATTCAAAAATTTATTTGCTTTATTTTTCTATTCCCCCTCCCGTTGCTTCCCACCTCAAAATATTTTCTCATTTCTAGGTTTTGCTTTGAGAAAAAAATTCTAAAAAGATGGATAAATCCCTCCAGAACATTCGGAAATCAATTAGGGTGAGCATATTCAGAGATGTATACAATTATTTGTGCAAGTGAAAAACTCCATTGTCTGATTTGAAGAAAGACAATTTTTCAGTCTCACAAACATATACTGTTTGCATTTTACAGGATTTCACAAGAAACAACAACAAACCCCACATAGGTGCACACTTAAAAAAAAAAAGGTGCACATTTAAAAAAAATGAAAATTAGGACCAGTGGAATAGGAAAAAAAAAAAAAAAGAAAGCAACCTGGATTATGGATATTTTTCATAAAATTGTAGAAACACTTAAGAAACTCTTCCAACAAGAGAAAACCCACAAAGCATCATAAATGTTAATGTAGTGAGCTAATCAGTGTCACATACAGAACTGCCAGCTTTGAAGGCACAGTATCCAGGTGGAGAAGAACAGGCTGTGTGGATGGGTACTTAATGAGAATATTACCTTTCTCTTAAAATTTATTCTGTAAAAAGCTGTTGAGGAGCTTCTCCAAAATACGCTCAGAATCATTTTCTTCATTTGCTAAACAATGTGTTATACTTTCAAATTAAGCACAAGGGAAATTTTTTTTCTGAGATGTTTTAAATCCCATTTTCAGTTCTTTCTCATCCCCTCTACCTTTCTTTCAAATCTCTTTCAAAGAAAGTAAGAAAAAGATAAAAAGAAGGAAACAAATAAAGCAAAGAGAGAGAGAGAGTAAACCTGCAGCACTTCACTCATCTGAATAACTGCAGTGGAAAAATCAGAGCTGTTCACCTGCGCGAAAACCAGGAGACTATTTAAAAACAACCAACCACAAAAGAAAACAGCAAAACAAAAAAACAAGCAAAGTCATTTACAGAGAGGGGAATGGAATTACTGCACTAATGCAAATCGTTGGAAACAATCTCAGATACTCATTATCAAATCCTCTTGTTAATGCCTGTGCTTTCTACAGCTGTATTAAAGACTGCATCATGACTCTGCTAAGGGTCAGTGGAAGTTAAATACTCATCCCATAGCAAGGGAGGATTCCAAAACCTACAACTTAGAGTAAAAGTTGTAAGCCTAATCTGTGGAGGCGTTTGAGTTTGTTGTGAAGCTGCTAGGTTGGTTCTTGGAGGGGGAGATGCATGCACAGGTACACACATACATGCACCTTCAGCACACACAGATGCACACGCATAGCTGGAGCTGATTATGGCTTACTATACATTTTCTGAATTTCACATTACTTTCACAAGTGTGGTGTTCCTAGAAAATAGGAGCCTATTGTGATGGCTGTAGTTGAAAAGCAAACTGCTATTCTAGATGTAACAGTGACACCTGCAGTCGGGTCCTACACACTAACATGCAAACATCTCATTTAGAAAAAATTCATCCCTGTTTTTGAATCATGTTGTTACAGCCATACATATCTCCTGCTTAATTATCCTCGCATACCCAGAATTTGCCTCTCCCCTTGGCAGCACAATCAGCTTCCACACCAGCATGAATCAGCTTTTTCTCATATAAAGCAAACAGCCTGCCATGAAGTACATAAATAGCCCAGAAAATCTTCCCTGAGCTGCTCGGCGGGAGTCTCGCTGCCCATGCATTCACATACATGCAGATCTCTCCTCCACAAGCAGGCATTGCAGAAGAACCACCTGCCTGTCTGAAAAGCTCATCTCCACGTTTCAAAGATTTAATCACTTCTCCGTTAATTGCGATCTAAGGTGTTACATTTGGTACGAATAAGGGCTGGATAACCTGACTATCTCACAGAATCACAGAATCACAGAATTGTAGGGGTTGGAAGGGACCTCCAGAGATCATCGAGTCCAACCCCTCTGCCAAAGCAGGTTCCCTACACCAGGTCGCACAGGTAGGCATCCAGGCAGGTCTTGAACATCTCCAGAGAAGGAGACTCCACCACCTCCCTGGGCAGCCTGTTCCAGTGCTCCGTCACCCTCACTGTAAAGAAGTTCTTGCGCATGTTTGTGCGGAACTTCCTATGCTGCAGTTTCCAGCCGTTTCCCCTTGTCCTGTCTCCACTCACCACTGAAAAGAGTCTGGCCTCGCCATTCTGCCCCCCACACCTTAGATATTTATAGACCTGGATCAGGTCCCCTCTCAGTCTTCTCTTCTCAAGGCTGAGATGACTCCCCTTCACTTTCACCACTCCCTCCTTGGTTTGGCTACCAGCTGGTGAGGGTCAGTAACGTGAGCACAACTCCCTTTCTCGCCCAGGCAGCCCAGGAATTATTCTTTTTCCTCATTATTTAAGCCCACAGCTTTTCAGGTTGGTTTGTTTGTTTTAAAGAAATGGTATTCTGTTCAGATTAGCAATCTGAGGGCTACTTTTAGAGGCCTGACTCTCCAGTTAAAATAATGTATGAAAATCTGTACTTTAGCTTTTTTGTTTCTCACAACATGCTGTCTATTCAGCTTCTTTCCATATGCTAGAAGACAAGCTCCTTTCCTTTTCTTTTTCAAAAGTGGAAAACACAACTTAGAGGTAAATCTGTTACTTTCCTGTAAGATACTTTTTTTCTTTTATCATCAATTCTTTCAACCCACTTCCAAAACAGTTTCTAACTGAAACCCGTATTCATATTTCACCCAAGCACAGCATGAATCTGGATCTTCTTTATGGCTCTCAGGGCTACTTCTTCAGTCAGGTAAGCACCTAGAACCTTGCATATAGACATGTGTTCCAGTGAACAAAAAGATTTCTTTATAACTTTTGTCAATATTCTGCTGATTGCTAGTTGAGTAGCAGATGTGCTATGCTTAATGGTGCATAGACAAGAAGCATTCCCTAATCCCTAAATGAACTTCTTATCTCTAAATATACACAGGATAAGCTATCTAAACTCAATTTAGCAACTATGCTATTAAATCTACCAGAACCAAGCAGCAAAGGAATATTGCTAAAGCCAAGCACCTGTTAGCAAAAGAAAACAAGAGGCAAACAAAGAATCTCAGCAAAACAAAACAGTGTTCACTCTAGATCAAACTAAATCAGGTATAGTTCTACTTGGGTTAAAATCTATTGTCACTGCAACCTTAATCCCTACATCTTCCTTCCACAGGTGCATATGTGGTTTTTAAATCCTCTGTTGCATCGGTGCCACAGGCTGTCACTTACAATTTGCTGCAGAAAAGTGAGTTGTCCCCAGATCAGACTTTCTAACTGAATGTACATGCAGATGGATCCATTATGGGACTTTCAGAGAAGCGCAAAAAAGAAGGTAGTGTCATCTGCTGGTTAGATTACGAAATTGGGAAGGATAGCAGAGGTTCCTTCTGCACAATTCTCTTTGTGACCCTGACGCATATGTAGTCTCACACACTGAATATCTTCACATGGGAGCTGAGAGTGTTTGTTCTCATTCAGAGGCAGGCTCTGAGGGCTGGTCTGGCCCATCAGCTCCTCAGCAACAATCCCACACACCCGTGTTCTGTGTAAAGGAGAAAGCAGGGTACAGGCAGGGAGAGACAGAGGAAAGCTCATTTCATCTCTCGGCTGACCGTAACTCAGGTCCCTGAGAGAAACCTTCAGGTCACAGCCACCCCCCAGTATCCTTAGAGCCACCTGCAGCTCACTGCAACCCCTACCCACAGAAGGGGCTGGGCAGCAGACACCCAGCCTCTACACAAAAGACCTCTTCCAGTTCCCTGGGCCAAACAAACAAACACTCTTCAATATTTCCACACAAGTGAAATGAATGAGAACAAACACTCTCAGCTCCCATGTGAAGACGTTCAGTGTGTGAGACTACGTATGCATCAGGGTCACAAAGAGAATTGTGCAGAAGGAACCTCTGCTATCCTTCCCAATTTCGTAATCTAAGTGGAAATATTCTTCAATTGTTTTACTACCTGCATAGAGGGATCAAGGAGGGCCAAACTAGGCCCAGGCCCAGATACTAAGAAGATCCCCAATGTTACAGGCCTGGTGGCTGCCGCTGCAGAAGTAGAGAACCGTGCCATTGACCTGAAGGTTCTTTTCTGCTGCACTAATACCCACATTCTATCTTCTTTCTCAAATTCCACCTTAATTTACACCTGTTCTATTGAAAAAGAGCACTAAAAAGCATTTAGCTTTGCAGACATTGGTCTAAAGTGTACCAAAATTCCAAATAAAATTACTGACAACCTTCTCCTTCAGAGAAGAAGAGAGATGTTGGTTAGATGTTAGGAAGACATTTTTCACTTAGAGGGTGGGGAGGTGTAGCACAGACTGCCCAGAGAAGCTGTGGGTGCCCCATCCCTGGAGACACTCAAGGCCAGGTTAGATGGGGCTCTGAGCAGCCTGATCTGGTGAGAAGCATCTTAGAGGTCCCCTCCAACCCAAGTCATTCTAGGATCCGTCTGCACGTAGAAAAGAATCCCAGCTCAAAGCAAGAGCAAGTCTCCAGGCTGGAACCAGAAAAGAAGATTGAAACCTGCTGCAGAAGTACATTTTTAAGATGTGTTTTGCAGCATCTGCCTGTGTTTTCCTCAGCTTGTGCTTGTGGTATTGTCTTATTACCTTAGGAAAAGTGTCATAAAATCAACACATTAAAGAAAAAAAAAGGTAAAATATAATTTTAAAAGAAAAGGCTATGCATATGCAAAGTTGATTCAAATGCTTTCAGATTGCGCCATAGAAAAGCTGTGGCCTAGTTTTTGAAATACATATTTCACTTTATTTTGCACACAGCTGGGTTTATATTGGCACTCACACTAATATGCAAAATGCAGTATCTTGTATTCATGAATGACTCTTTATAAAATGCCAGGAGGGCACCTGCTTTCCTTTCTTTAAGTCTATACCATGACAAAGAAGCAGCCTGTATTAATGGCCAGCTTCCAGCTCTGACCACAGCCTTGAGGGATTTATGCCAGCTGTACACAGGTTTGGAAGTAAACAACATGCCCCGGTCAAAAGGAGTTTCTTACACTCCACAGAAAGAGACTGCTAATGAGATGCAACATGCTGAAGGAGGGAGTATGCGTCCCATCCATGCAAGCTGCGAATGGAGCTCTTACAAATGAGGATACATATACTCAAGCGCATCGCACACATCTTGGTCCTGTCCCCAGAATTAGACCTAATCCAGTGTATTACATACATCATCCAGTCCACATAGCACTGTTGCAGATGTAACTAGCAGAAATTCTACCCATTCCCAGTGTTTCGATTCTGGGCTTAGTGCAGCTGTCAGAGTGCTAGGCCTAGTAATTAACACTACCCTGGCAAGTTTTAAGTGGTGGGATTTCTTTAGAAGGTGCACCCTCTCTCTGTGGTTGAGGTAGGTGACTGCCTGTTTAAGCCATTTTTTTTATCTTAAGAAGTTGCTTTGTCTACCATCCAAGACTGACGGAACTTCAAAACATGATGCAAAACTCATCTCTTTTATGGGATTTTCCTCTCAGAAATGCAATAACAAAGAAAAGACATGTAGTGCTGACTAAACGCGTACTTCTAATAATAAAAATTTTAAATGAGATATGCATTTCACAAACATTTGTGCAGATACTTAGAACATCAAATAGGAATTTTTAGAATTAGACTGATATGTAGACTCATTTTTACATGGTTCAAAAAAAAAAAAAAAAAAGAATTAGAAATTCAGCAATTAACAGAAGCTGATGAAAAACATGTTACAATCTTCCTGCATTCAACTCTTCTGTGTTCTGAAAGACTGTTCTGGTACATGCTTTCTGGTTCTGATTCAGATTAACTATTTTTCCCAACTAAATAAGGGCGCCACAACCTCAGTACGCATTTCTGAGGTAAGCAAGGCATAGTAAGATCAAGTCAAACTGCATTTAATCAGGATTCTACCTACTTTCTAGGTATTTCTAGCTACAAACCAGGATTTCTATGTACAATTGTGATGGTTTCCTATCATTACTGTGCTGAGTTTCACATTCCATCAAATCATCAGGCTGCTTTCAAAGTTCTATTGGGAAGATTATTATAGTTGGAAATCCCTTCTCCAGAGTGGTTGTATACACTATTGAAAAACTTCCAGCAGCAGTCAGCACCACACACATCAGGTTTGAGCTAACATTCTTATATATTGTTATTCTTCAATCAATGGGCACTAGGAAGCACCTTCTGTTGTCTGTTCTATGAGAAAGAGCTCGAGGTTACTATCTGCCAAGCATATAACCTTTGCCTAAACAAATAAGCTTTCTACTTCACAGCTATCCTAATAGCATTGAGGTCACAGATCTTCAATAAAGAATCAGGAATAACTCCAGAATCTATAGTAAACTATTCCTTGGTTGATGGGATACCCATCAAAAGACCCTGTTCTCATTTTCTTCTCAATCTGGTGATGAGCAGCCTTGACTTACAGAAGCAACCTAAAGATACCACAGCACAAGTTTGCTTTTCAAGTCCTGTCCTACCTCAGACAGGACCCAATCAGCTGAAGATGGGTTTGCTCGGTACCATATAATATCCACTCCTACCCCTGCCAAAAGCCTAGCACACCTTTTGTATTCACTGTTTTTAGTTACAACCTGCTTCTCAGAAACTAGTTTTAAGCATGCTGATGTGGGAAGGGAAAATGCTGAACGTGCTGATCTTGTCCAACTGAAATACAGCTAAACCAGAAGAGATGAGACAAAGATTTAGGTACTTTGAGGAGCCTTTCAGAGAGGCCTGGATAAGAGACGTGGATAAACACATTGTGGATAATCACAGCATTACTGGCAAGCATTCAGCATGGCAGACATTACCATAACATTGTCCCACTTAGGTTTTGTATTTGCTTCCTCAGTTCAGTACACCACGTGAGAAGAAAATAGGTAGAACTATCTTAAAATAACAGGATTATTTAGAAAGCTGGTGAGAAGACTTGATGGGAATGAGATCATCATAGGACACATTCTATTCCCTAGTACAAGTATAGACACTTCTGTATTAAATAAATCAATCTAGTAGTAGTTTTCATGATTAGTTACCAGGGCCTATACTTCCTCCAGGTTTTATTCCACTACATTGCACAGGCTAGCCCTTAAAAGGCGATGAATTTGAGGTTCTGCACTGTGATTAGATCATCTTCTGTTAATCAAGGTAGCACTTCAGTGCAATGCTATATATGTGGGAGGAACAATGCACTGCCTTCTGCTACTTTGTAAGACTAACATGCTTCTCTTTCATCTAAAGTTGTCAGATATACTACACAAAAAGGATTATTATTATTATTATTTTTTTACATCAACTGGAAACAAGAAGTAGAAGGTTCTTTTTTTTCATTTAATATGCAAACTGAGCTTTAAAAGTATTTTTTTCATTAAAAATTAAAACCCTTCAACCTTACTGTTGTGAAGAACTCGAATGCAAGTCATGCAACAGCCTCACTTATGCAACCCCAGTTTTCTGACAGCGTTCCGTATGCAAACACTTGGAACTTAGACAACTAGAAAAAGCTAGAAGTTGTAAAGGAAAAGGAAACCAATCTTCCAAAAACATCACTGCATTCCCTCTCTTTGCTTACAGGCTGGACAGACCACATATCTGCATTGTTAGTTTGCAGTGCCAGAAGCTGAGAAGTAGTACACTCTAAATTTATTTTCAGATATGCTATCCTTGAAATGCCACACCAAAACAAAACAAAACAAAACAAAACAAAACAAAACAAAAAAAACAAAAAACTAGGTTACAGCTTTTAGTATCCAAACCTCTGTATTTTTCCTGGGGGACAACCATCATGTACATATATTTTGAGAAGAGAAAATAGCATGTAGTATGCCTTTAATAATAACAGTACCAAATTGCCCATTGTTATTGTTTTCCTCTACTGGAAGACTGTTCTAACAGCACACATAGGTAACTTCTTTCATATGATCCTTAGAATTAATTTACAGCAGGATGCAAAGATAATGTATAGATAATACATCTGATACAAAACCAAGATGGGAAAGCTAGCATGAGTTTCAAGAGATGTGTGATTCATGCTTAACGTAAAATCCAGTGGAATTATTTTAACACATCAGAATTCCAGAACATTCTCAAAGTCTCAAATGTTAACAACCAGTATTCATGAAATGTCTGATAATCACTAATCTCACTTTGTGCACAAGGTTGAAACAGAGTCAATGCAGCTCAGTCAAGGTTGCGTAGCTACATACAATTCAACATTAGAATTGAGACATGGCTTTGCTGGGAGCCAGTCTTTCCAACAAACCACTCCATATCATAGCACCAACCAGTGGGGTTGGGTGGTTTTTTTATGTTATATATTTTTTTCTTATATGTTCAAATTACAGCAACTTTGAAAAGACTGTCTCTTTAATTCTGAGCAGTAAATGACTATGACTATTTTGTAAAAACAGGAAGCATCCCATAACACCAAAACAAGGTGTTACAGCTGAAGGCCTGATGTCCTGCCTCTTACAATTGTTTCAAATTCTTTGTTTTCATTAAGACTAGTGATGCTGCATTCTGTTTTACACTGCTCTGGGAGCTGCAAGTAAAAAATGATACATTTAAGGGAATCTAAAAGTTTATTATATTAGAACATCAAATAGTAACAAAAGGTAAATTATCCCTATTACAAATAAAACTAAATGCCCATAATGGATTTTCATATTATCTCTGAAAAATTAACGGCCAGAAAGGAAAAGCAACTATTTTTGGTGATTGTAACAAATGCCAGGTAAATCAAATGTAAAAGTATTATTAATGCTAAAAAAAAAAAAGTCCTAACAGTACTAGATCAAGCTTGCTGGCTTGACTATCTGCAAAGACAGAACATCTGGTGCGCTTCTGGCTAGACAGGTCTTACTCAGAACAGCACTACAGAGACTAAAATCCAATTCCTACACCTTTAGAACAAACAAAGGCAAGTTAGGTTACATCGCTGCGTTAAAAAATAAATTGACAGAGTGGAGACTCCCCAGAATTAAATCAGCATTTTCATACAGCAAACTCAAAATTTGTGATTTAAAAAGAGAGAAAGAGAGAAATAGAAGCCTGATGCAAAATTTAATTGAAGAAATTAACTGTGTTTGTATCAACAACTGAAAATATATTAACTACATCAATTCAACATTTGATTATTCACCAAATTACTCCGAAGTTTTACCATGTGCAACTCAAAAGCTCACAGAAAAGGAAACTTTTGTTGCTGTATATATATATTTTTTTAATTAAGAATGACAAAGAATCTATATAAAGCATTAACTTGTGGATTCATTGGTGAACTACTACACATTTCAACTTGGTTTAAAAACAAATTAGTTAACAGATTAGATTGTCCTAAGAGAACAACCCTGGTAAAATTCAATGATAGCATTTGTACAATTTGTCCACAGAAAATGAGCTACCAGCACTTAAAATGTGGTCAGATAGAAAAGATTAATCTTCCTCCTGTACATACATTCAAAAGCACAACATGAAAGCAGGCTACTGAAACTGCTTCTAAGTAACTGCTTTTGTTTAGGATTGTAAGAATATCTTTTTCACTACTTACAGAGAGAAAAAAGTACCCCTAGATGAGATACTGCCTTTAGTGGTCAGAGGGATCATTAGCATATAGAAAATCCACACACTGTTCTGGACGAAGATAAGAAGCAGTAGGAATAATCACTAATAACTCTAATATCCTGCATGAGCAGATGGCCCAAAGTATCAAATGTTTTATCGGTCTTTCTGTTTCTTACGCGGTGACGGATAAAAATTATACATGATAAACTGTCGCTGAGACAATGAATGCTTCCATCCATCATTCCCATCTTCTCTTATTCCAATCATGTGATTGAGTTGAATCAAGTTTATGACATCTTGGCAGGGACATTCCTACAGAAGCTAATATCTAGACTGAATACATGAATAATGCATTCATTCCCCATTAAAAAAAAAAAAATGTTGATTTTTAAGAACAAAGCATCTCCATTTCACTTCATTGACCCAGTCCACTGTGAAATATTTCAAAAGCACTACCAGATCATTCAGAAAAATTTCAAAATGTATCTCCACTATCCTTTATATTACTGTTTAAAGCAGTATTTGTTCTCAAGACAAAATATATATATATATATATATATTTTTTTTTTTCTAAGTGTGATTATCCTAAATAAAGAAAATCTTACTTTAAGAGTGCACGCTAAAAATCTAATAGAAATTCTTCATAGAAGCTGCAGACTCCTCTCTCCCCATGCACTGAACAGTCTTGGCACAGCGTCCAGGCATGGCCAGCTCTCTGCTGGGGGCAACGTTCTTGGCTGTGAAGGCAGAGCATGCCCTCTGTCACTCATGGCGAGTAGTCCTGTCCAACTGTCTCTTTTCGACAACTTTATCATCAATCTCTTTATTAACAGCTCCACTGCAGACTGAGAACACAAACAAGGACAATGCGCATGCCAGATTTCTGGAAGGCACACAGCACCAGACACTATGCAGGGCAAGGTTTCAGTAAATCCAAACCAGAAGCTGCAACTCAAAATTCTCACATGCTGTTTTGAGAAGCATCATGTATTTAATTCAGAAAAGGAAACCTGAACAAATCCACGTTTCTCTGTTGGGAAAGGTAGGGAGGATGGAAAAGACAGAAAGTTGTTTTTCAAACATCAGCGCTCCCCCAGTCCAGTTTTAACACCATTTAAAATGTACTATCAATTAAGTGTACACAACCAAACGTTCTGTTCAACTTTAATAACTGTATCTGCCTTAGGTTAGTATATTATTATTAAGTGAAGCAAACATCATAGAAATAATCTCAGATTAATCGACAACTTTGAAGTGCTGACTTTTAAACACGCAAAACATTTACTTAAGTAGCCTTAATGAAGAAAATTACTTTTCAAAAGATGAACACAAAATGTATTCATAAAATAGATGTGCTAGATTGCAAGACAGAAAAAAAGACATTTGCACTTGCAAGCTGTCCAGTATCTGTGTGGGCCGTACTTATTGGGCAGTTTAAATGCATTGGCTATTTGCTCAAGTTAAATAAATAAATGCAGCTTTACTTAGCCAGCAGGTTGAAGTTTTTATAACCATACATCAGAAGTAAATTTCCTCTTTATCCTTTCCTATTACTTATCTGGATTCAAGTTCTTATTTAAAGATGGAAATTTACTGCAAAACCAAACATGATAATATCTGCATATCCCAGGTATGGTTTTTTTGTTTGTTTTTGAACTATTAGGAAGCTATTACATTTCACTTACGTAACTCAATACCTTGCAAGCTTATAAGGTAAAGATTTCATAATGCATGTCATATTCTTAGTGTATTCAAACATTCCACTAGAAAACAAGAGTCAGAGAATTAAAGTCATTAAAAAAAATTAAAAGATATGCCAAAAAATGAATTAACCAGATCACAGTTCCAGTGTAGAAGGAGGAGGAGGAAGGGAGGAGAAATCAACCATCAAAACAGAAAAAAACACTGCATCCCAAAGATAGCATCCCAGGATTTAGTCAGAGCACTACAAATTAGCTATGCCTAAACTTTAATAAAAAGCCGTGAAAGCTTTAAAGTCCAATAAACGAAACAACAACTACAACAACACACATGGGACATTCAGCAGTAGTTCATTGTATTATCTTTTTCATAATAAAATGTGCCCTCTGCAGTTCTATATCAAAGTTCACATTCCTTTGGTGACGACAGCAGCAGATGTTTGATGTTTGTAGATATTTCAAATTATTAGTTTGAACTTTGTAGGCGTATCAAACTGCATCTGCTTCTATCAACAAACCCAAGATGTTTTATTTCTACTAAACAGAGCCTTAGCTCTACTAATTTGATTAAAGTAAAATAAAAAATGGTTTTTACTGATGTACTTGCAATATGAGCATTTGTATCTTTAAAAAGTGAACCTATCAAGAACAAAGCTAATGTACTGTGTACAGATAAATATGAGTGTACGATCAAGATGTACTTCTATAAGTGATAAAAATTTGGTATTGTTCAGCAACAATGTCAAAAAGAGATTAATCTACTTGTCTAGTGTATTTATAAATTCACATAAGACATGCCACAATCACTTTAACATGTGAAATGCCTTCTGTAACAACATAAGCAAAAAAAACATTCTGTATACCATCAGTGGTTTCTCTAGCATTATTCCCAGCACTTAAGAGTAGATTCTGGCTTCAATAATATCTAGCAGACTCTTGCTATACGGTCTCTTTTTCATTCTTCTAGGAGTTGAAGTACTCACTTTTTACTGTTTGTTAAAATTTGTTCTCTTATTATGATACACATACTATCATTTGATATTCTCTACTGCTCAGTTACTACACACACGACTACCAGTGTCTGTCAACATACTGTAGCTAAAAACACACCAAAGCATGGTTTGCATACCACAGCGAGGAAGCACAATTTTAGCTAAAACCTATCAATTCAGAAGCCTGATTCAAATCAGCATGTCCAAAGTGATCTGTTAGTAACGCGGCTTGTGAATGTTAATTATTCTGGCTATAACAGCAATTTTCAATGTCATCTTTGCAAATCCTTATGAATTCGTGAACTTCCAGAACGCAGAACAAACCCATTGAAGCCTACTGTCGGTAGGATGAGAAACACTGAACAGAAATCTGTACATCTACTTGCAGATTTTTATTGGTTGGAAAGAATAGAAAAGAATTAAAGCCATAAATAACATCAGTGATGAAGGGGAGAAGGGACGGGCAAGATATAAAGATGATGAATCTGTTCTAAACAAGACAAGCAATTGCATGCTGTGAAAAATATATACAACACAAAGGTCCATTGTTTTAGGCACGGTAATTATAATATGAAGACCATAATCATCAGTGGTTTTAGCAGTTGAAGAAATTTTAGTCAAAGGGGGGCTACTTAAAGTTACTCACATCAAGCATTTGGAGGATTGGGCTCACGCTGATACAAAGATCAATCAAGCGATGCAGTTATCTGTAATTTTTACTTTTATTTCAGGGCAAGCTTATACTGATCGACAAGAAACAGTGCCATCTGCTGACAAAAGAAGTAACAGCAGAAAAAAGGAGTATAAGACAGCAAGACTGTTAATGATTTTCTTAATAAACTTAGTTTCAACTTCTAAAGAAAGTAGTGAATCCCCAGATTGTTTATGCACATTTCTTCTGGTACTGTCTAATAATTTAAAGTTGAGACGGAATCCTAATCAGAAGATGAGGAAGAGATGTTCTTTAAGCATTTTGGCAAGCTACATCTCCATCCTCAATCCCACTGCACAATCCACAGCCTCTCCCTTTCACAGACTAGAACTCAACATCCTGTTAAGAGTTACTTTCTACATACAACATGCTTACTTACAGAATGTTGATCTATGCTGCATTTCTTTTCGATCATGTTGAAATTTGTATTAGCAGAAAGATCAGGAGAAAAGTATGAAATCAGAGTAAAAACACTTTCGTACATTCAGAAAAATGAGGCAACTATGGGATTGTGCTGTTTTTTATTGTGTTTTCAATGGAGAAATACATCATCTGTTTACAAAATAGCTCTTGAAAAATACAAGGAGTACAGATACTATAAAACAAAGCAAACTCCAGTCATGAGACACTACGTACATCATGCGAAAGCAACAGTCTGATCTCCAGGTTATGAAAACTAGAATTAAAAAGTCACTATACAGAAAAGTTCCAAGTTCCCAGCTTGGCAAAACTTGGGTGCAGTTACATGAAACGTTTAATAAAATGAAAAAGATTTTTTGATGTGTAAACAAAATGACAAGACTAAAATTGTGCCTGGCAATTTCGATCTAAACTCCATAGCTACACAAAATACACAGACACCTTGTACACTTCAACTGTTAATATAACCTTCTTTGGGAGGTGGACAACAGCAGGCTGCACAGGGCAAGGAAAAGTGAAGATCTGTATACTAGACTTCTTAGACAAATGGCAGAAAAAAACCAAAAAACCTTCAGTTACTGCACAGCCTAAGTAAAAGATAAGCTACACTCTGACTTTGGAGAATTAATTTAGAAGGATAAGGGGAAGAGTGTAAGTAATTTAATTTTAACATGAAAGATGCACGTGTAAAGAGGATGGAGCACAATGGGGGAAGAGAGTTCATAAAACATGCTAATCAAAGTAGGGGAATATGATTTGATATCCCACATATCAAATAAGTAACAGTAACATGAAGTTTGTTATCTACACTTGTTATTACTGCTGATATCCCTCATATTCTTCCATACTGCTCCTCTTTGCCATGAGAGATTCAGTTCTTTCAAAAGAAATAGTTGTTACTTATCTTTTTTTTTTATAGGACTACAGAACAAAAAATAGGAGTAAGAGAGCTTAGTAGATGTCAAGTGCTTACTAGAAATAATATTTTTAAAAATTCAATGTTGTTCAGTATGTAAAACTATTTTTGATGAGTCATCTAAAAACAAGAAGTTTAAAATTCTTGGGGAAAAATCTTTTTTCCTTTATTTAAAATTTGAACCTTTTAAATGCATACAGAACTTTTATGGAGTGTACAAAAATCATCTCATATTTAGTGATTCAGAGGCCATCAAGACAGGTGTTACATTTCACAGGCACACAGATTTACTTAAACACTTCAGTGATGGGACAAACTTTTGAATTTGTGCCTACAGGCCACAAGGTATTATGATTATGTAAGGGAAAACAAAAAACAAAAAACAATATTATGGTCTGGCTTGTTTTTATTTTGTATAACTATTGTCCTATACGGTGCATACAAGCTGCAATAAAAACCCCAACACTAAATGCAAAAGCTTTTCCCAAGAAATACAATAAAGAGCTCAAAAAGGAAATAAGTTTGATTAGTTCAAAGGAAAGTTTATTCGCTGTTTGACTGCTGATCTGTATGCACCTTAAAACAATCCTATAAATAAAAGTAGACAACATCTTAATCAAGTCCCACCAATACCAAAAACTTCCCAATTACTTCCTCAACATATGTCTCATTACCCCAGGATTGGACATTCCACTTGAAAGGCTTACTGCTGCTTGATGGCAGTTGAACTAGATACACTATACACTTTGTCTTCAATGTACAGCGTACCATAGATCATCATCCCATTCGCAGATTACTACTGAAGAGATTCATCAATAAAATGAAAACGCATCAGCTGAAGATCTAAGATTAGTCATACTCCAATAAAAAAAAAGTACATAAAAGTGCATTTAAGGGATTCTTATGCCAGTTTTATCTCAATTTTGAAACAATGCATCAAACAAATTCAATCAGTATGTCAAATATGGATACAAATAGTGTTCATGTTTTTAAAGGCAGTAATCCTTTGAAATACTTAATGCAACTGTTGCTAACACATTAATAGTACTCCTGGCTTCACATACTAACCTGGACTTCCAATCAAGTGGTGATTTTAGCCCAGAAAGGGAAGTGCACAAAATATACCTAAATCCATTTTCGATCATGTTCTAGTCTTGCACTCTCTGTTCTCCTTTTTTTTTCTTTTTTTTTTTTTCTAGCATTAGAAGACAACAGGTTGAGTTGGCAGATATTGTTTATGGACCCCTGAGGTTGTTTTTACCGGTTCAATCTCAATTTTATTGAATTCTTGATAACAGGAATAGGATTTGCAGGGAGAGCAGGGATATCGGAAAGATCTGTACTGGGTGTTTTCTGAAAAGAAAAGAAGAAGTTTGTTTGCATTTTAACTGTAAATTACAGGAATACTGTAGAAATTGGCACCAGTGTTCAACAACAAATCAAATCTTGAAGAGTAGTTTAAAACATACCAAGATAAGGATAATTACAAACTATAAAGACAGAAGCAGATATTCCTTTTGCCTACATAGCCATTTTTAACAACGAAAAAGTGCAGCTATCTCTTTCAAAGTCTGCATCTCCTTTTTCCACAACTGCAAGAAATTAGGAGGTGCTGCAGAGAAAGCCGAGCCTACTAAGAGTCTGTACTATAATAAAGATATAACATCCACCTAATAAGGTTGACATCTACTATCAGATGAAGACGTTTAATATTTCAAGATTGCTATGAATAACTCAGTAACTCAGTAACACTCTTACGGATTGAAGATGAGATGGCTGACCCCTATGCAATTTGTATCCTTCTACATTTATACTTCAGATTGTTTAAGAATACATTTTGATCGAATTTCCAGAACGAATTAAAATAGATTAACATGGAGACAGTATGATAAAACACTGCTATATAACCAGGAAAAGAATTCCACATTAAAAATACCCTGAACACTTTTGTCTCCCTTAATAATAATTAAATCTTGTTTGCCTAAGTTATTTCTAAAACCAAGAAAACACTCAATATTCAATACAATAAATTAATTTCTAACATGCCTTAGAAGCCTTTATTTTTAAGCTGCTACCCCTTCATTTGCCTTCCAGTTTTGCATATTATTTGACATCACAATAATTCAGTTATTATTTATTACTTCACACAATTTAACAGAAAATGTTTTCTTATGTTACAAACATTCAAAATTAGTATAAAGAACATTTCACACATGGGAAAAACTGCATTAAAATGACTACTCTCAACAGTTGCTTCATTAAAATGAATCAGCAGAGTACGCTGACTGATGATGGCAAAACACAACGCAACAAAGATTCACAGCAAAATAGCTTTGATAACCCTCCTTCCCCACCAACCTGCACCCAGTAGCCCACTGCCTGGTTCATGCTGACCTGCATTGTTTTCATGTCCTGTAACGTAAGCAGTGTTCTAGAAGCCAATGAAAATATTGAAAAAGTGACAGAAGAAGCCCAACATAATTTTATAGCTTCCAGATTACCTTTGCTACAGTAACAATTGCTGTATTTGTAAAAACTAGAACACTTTAGTAATAATCTCTTAATAAATGAAATAAATTTGGCATACTATGTGATCTTTAAAGAAACTAATTTCCTTGAAGTAGTTTGAAGTGCCCACATAACATCTACAATTTCTGCTAATTTTGGTACCTTTATTAGATATTGCTCATGTGGTCTGCTCATGTAGTTCAAAAAGCCTGTTAACAAATACTACTGCAATACATCCCCATTTTCAATCAATACATTTACTATACATCATCTAAAGAGCAGAGCGAGCATAAAACAATTTGCAATTGTGAGCTTTTAATCAGTAGAGCAACAAGTAAGGCTTAAAAATGCCAGTAAAGATGTTCTCCAGAAGTGATTATAATATTAGGAAAGAAAGCTTAAGAGACTATCACAGAATGCTACTTACGTTCCTTCACCAGCAGTGAAGTGAGATAGTTGGCTAATAAACTATCAGAACAGAACTTCTCTCTCCCCTCTCACACCAAACACCAGAATCTGAAGCCAACTTTCTCACATTTTCAAACTCTACCAGGACATCTTTGAGCAGCAGCTATTTAAAGCATTTTTTTCCTTGTTAGAAAGGATTATTCTGTGATGTGCAAAGCACAAAGGAATAAACTGAGCCCCTTACTTTGAAGGCACAATTCAGAAGAGCGAATCCAGCTTCGGTCAGTTTGTATGGCAAGCCATACATGTTTAGCTACAATGCATATTCAATAAGATCAATGACCATCTAAAACACAAAAATTGTGACAGTAACAACAAGCAACTTTATTTTCATTTCAATATTTTCAGCACAGACCAACATATAGAAACAGAAATCCATTGTTTTCAAAACCAGTACCTGAGGAGCTTGCAAAGTTGTCTGAAGATGTTCCATTTGGGAATTAACACTCACTTCCGTATCCAATAGCTCCTAAAAATAAACAGATAAGGAACCACGTCTAAGGCCTTAATGAAGTCCAGATAGATAATATCAGTGCCTCTTCCCTTGTCCACTATCAGAGTTACACCATCACACAAATCAACAATGTTGGTTGCAGCAGGGCGCTGGCCTTCTCAACCTCAGCTATCTAGCCCCATCCTATATGCTCCCCCCAGGTTACTTGCCCATGCTTCCACTGCCTGTGAATTTTCTTCTTGCTCTCCATTTTGACCAGCACACTAAAAAATGTTTTGCCCACTAGGAATTTGACAGCAACATATGCCACCTCACTTCTCATTTGTTGATTGGTACACCACCCATAGCTTTTAAGCAGAATCCTATAGGAAAAAGTTGTGTGTCGTTCAGTTTATTAAAGAAAAAGGGTAGTATCAAGAAAGATTACGTGACAGATTAATGCACTTCTTGCAAATTTGACTGCTTTTCCACTATGATGAATTGAGTAAATTCCTTCAATGCTATAGAACTAAGCTGAAGTCATTGAATTCACTTCGTAAACAGCTGAAGATCAGGACTAAATTCCTACGTAATCAAAATACAGAAGCTGTTTCAAGAACTGAACATTAATTTCATTGCTCAGTATTTCATTTCTTTTTTAGCAGCCCCCCTACACTTATCACTATAGACCAAGTTATCCTCAATCCCTACACATAACTGCATCTTCCTGCCCCAGTAGTTTTTTCAAGAATAGAAGGACTGAAGATACTTTAAGAGTTATTTGTGGAAAATGAAGCCAGAAGAAAGGTAAATTACTTAAGCCCACTTTTACAAAGGTTGCAAATAAACACTGTTTTTAAATTCACATTAATATACTGAGCAAACTGATAACAAGGTTAAATTCACCATTCTGCCAGAATAGTATTCCTGCTACTTTAGTAAATTAGATCAGTTTTTTCTACGATCAGATGAACATCTGTGGGGCATTAAGTGGGACTGAATGACTAAAACAGGACAGTGGATCATTCTCCTTTTAATGAAAGCCTGTTACTTAAAATTGTACCAAACAATAAGCCACACCCTACTAAGAGGTATGCATTTCAAAGCAGTAAAAAAACAAGTCCATGTTAGTCAAGAAGTCTATTCCCTCAAGTCCTACCATACAAATTATGGACATAAGATTTAGACAAGACTACAACAGAGCCTAACAGGATTACCTACAACTTTTATAATTATCTGTATCCAAAGGATCTAACTTCGACATTAGGATTAAATGCTTACAACCATTTCTGCCTTTACCTGTCTTAAGTTCAAAGCAATTTCAAGGTGACCAAATAAGATTTTTCATTGAAGGGTGTGGAAGTTAAACACAAGTATTAAAGCATACTAGTTATTTTAATTTCTTGGCATATTTTCCACTGTATTCCAAGAGTACCAAGACATGCCCTATAAAAACAGTGTAAGCGGTTATCATAAAGCTAAGGACAGACCATTGCCCTTTCCACCAATGGTAAGCAAAAATATTGCCTGGCAATTTACACGATACTGTAGGAGCACACCTGGACCTCTGGAAGTCCCCAGAGGCTTTGCTACAACTGCATAAAATATCCATCAGAAAAGACTTTATATAGCACCATTCATTTCCCCACAATCTAAAACTTGGCAAGTCAGCACAAGCTTTTTTTTTGTGCTATGCATAACACAGTAGGAATGACCAGCAAAAAAAAAATAGATCACTATCTATGTGTCAACGGACTTGGGGAGAAGGTAGACTAGTATCAGGTAACATACTGCAATTTGTTAACATACCCTTTAAGAAGAACATATGAATTTGATGTCTTTAATGGAGAGTCTATACTATATCTACAAGTACTACCAGTCATTTCTAGGGTAAAAAAAACCACAGTGATTTTCCAAAGTAAGAGCTGCAATGAATGCAGATAAATTATATAGACCAGTGATAGATACCTTTGTTTCCATTCTTTCATGCTCATTCACATCTACACAGCTAGTAGCTTCACTTATTTCATCCTGCTGAAATGCACACAAAACAAGAAAACTATTACCAATAATGAAAACATTAGCTAAAAAACAGAAGAAAATACAGAGAAAGAATTAACTGCAATGCGTAACATTATACTCAAAAATTGCTTTTAAGAAGTACTTGTGCTGATGCATTTGTATGTGTCACATGATGAGTATCAGCATAATACAGAACATAGCACCTTAGTAAGCTGAATATACAAAGAAGATGCAATCAGAGGAGGAAATACACAAAACTAACAAAGTATTTGAAATCTGGAACATGTGAATCAGTACTCAGAAGCAGAAATTAATATTCAAAGTTTTGGATTGAAGCACTGCAAAATGCTACAATCTCAAAATCTCAAATACCTCTTCAATTTTCATTTTCTTGGGAGAATCTTCTTTATGGGGAGAAGATGTCCTTTTCACTGCTGTGACAGGGCTAGGCGTTTTTGTTGCAACATTTCCTGAAATTCTGGGTGATGGATTTAATAGATGTGTTGAGGAAGCAATTCTAGAGATGGTAGGCTTTGGTGGTGGAGAAATGGCTGGTTGTGTGGCAGTTTGAGGAATGCTTTCATTTGAAGAACCTACAGGTAAATAATTTTAAAAGATTTAGCAAGATTAGTTCAGACAAACATTTCAGTTTCCAGTTACTAGTCAAGCAATCTCATTAATCAAATAGTCTTCAAGAAAGTGGAAAAGTTGGTGGTAAAAGCATTCCATTTGGAACAGCAAATGTTTAGTTTCAAGCTCTTTCTAAAGGGAGAACTCACATACCAGACACAAGGCAGCGACAGCAGTGACACTCTGCTAGGCCTAATAAGCCCTGCTAAACAGCAGATTATACTAGCCAGGTGAAGCTCTGTGCTAATATACCTATTGTGTTCTTGGTACTCAAAGAAGTACTGCTTCTGTAGTAGAGAAGTACTCAGCCATATGTACATTGCCTAAGAGTGCCTTAAATCCAAGGCAAATCTGATACTCCCTTTTTCATAGAAGCCCTGAGTGTATCATTGCTCAGGCTCAGTGTACAAAACTATGAAGTGAGAGAGAATGCCATAAACATCAGACATTCTCTACATCCTTTTGAAAAATGTTCCACTTAAAGCTATACCTCAACAGTTGCCTACCTCAAATCAATAAGCATATGTAGGATGTTTTTCCTCTATCCTATGATGAGAAAAAAATTACACACCTACTCACATTAATGCACTTGTAACATGATAAAAGAAATTAGAATCATAAGACTTCGCCATGCTAAATATCTGAGACTGATGAACTTTCACCTTGGAAGGATAACCAATCCCTTTTGCATCTGCTTTGGTTCATGTACACAGCTGAAGTACCAGCAAGCCAGCGACTCCTTTCTTAAGTGAACATTTTCACCAGATGCCTTTGTTACTTCACTAAAACATCAATTCTTTTCAGAAGTATGTTTACGTTTTCTTGTAGAAAATATAGAAGATAAAGCAGCACACACAGTTGGATATGCTTTAAAAGACATCACTAGGGAGCATTTGTTGTACTGAGGCTTTTTCACTCCTAGAATTCATTTCATGAAACAGGAGAAGGAACATGGGAGCAGTTTACAGGCAGTAAAGAACCACCCCTTGGATTTAACTATGAAATGGATTAAAAAGAAATGAATAAAATTATCTTCCAGATTTGGACATTTTTTCTCATTAAACCAGTCAATCTGCAAACATCATCTACACTGGAAAAGTTTATTGCTAGTGCAAGTGGCAAACAAAAGAATAAACAAACACTGCTGTACAAAATACCCTGCCGTGATTTCCCAAGTCTAAAAATATTAGTTTATCTGTTTATCAAGCAGAGTATGTTACAGCACATATTTAATGAAGACCTCAATAGAAGAAATACTGCTCTACGAAAATCAATAGAAGCAATGTACTACATCATTTTCCTTACCCCCTGAGCTTTCACTGGAATTTGTTTGTGGCACAGTGACTTCAGAAGCCTGTATGTTGGTCACAGATGCTGCTGTTACAGCTGGCGCAGGACTGCTTCTGCTAGATGAAAAAAATGAAAAAATGCTTAATATGAGTAAAGCATGCCTATTCACTTTTCATCACCACATTGTATACGTGGCCACTACAGCTGAAACAACCTACATTACAGAGTACATCACACAGTTTTATGCCATAAAGTGTGAAGTGTGAAGACAGAATTTAGCATTAATCATATATGAAACCTGAGCAAATACAGCTTTATAGACTGGCAAGAAACTGCATTTAAAAAAAAAAAAAAAAAAAAAGGCAAAAGTTCAGGCAAGTCTGATCAGATGAGATACAGGGGGAAGTATAGAAATTATTTTCCCTTGGGACAGAACAACAAGGATATACAAGGACTGGAATAGAAAGCCAATGTTTTCAATATACATGCACCACTGCAAATGTAAGACCTGCCCAGATCTTCTCAGAAAAACCTGGGATTTCACATGACAAAATTTTCTTCCCTCTCTTTTTCATGAACTACAGAAACTGTGTGTTTAAAAATAAGACAGGTTAAGTTATACTTCAATTGTGACATGCCAGATACTGTATTTGCCCAAAAACTCCATATTCTCACACTTCAACTTGCTGTTCACAACCTCTCACAGCCCTACTACTATGGTGACTAAGTTTTTGTTTCACTTTTTCTACGCTCTTGTATCCAATCTCATAACTCCTCATCTTAAGCCCAGTGCTGTGCTACTCCCCATCCCACAAACGTAGCTCTGCTCTAGCGTTCAAACTGGAACCGCAGAAGTCTTCAAGTTCCAGTTTGAAATATTTACAACCCAACATAACAGTACTATCTTGTGAATGCAGTACTTGCCATACTTAAATACAATTCAGGAACAGAAAGTAGCCTCAAGACTGAAAGTCTTCATTACCCCTGAGAACTTCCAGAACTGTTCAATGGACTCGTCTTCATAGCACTAGTAGGCGAAGGCACAGACGTGCTGTTATCACTGTCCATAGACAAGTCTAGGCTGCTGTCATTCAGAGCTGTCAGTCTGACTCCTTCTGTTGAATGCTACCATCCACAACACAAAAGAAAGTTATTAGATTTAGTAAAGGACTTAAATAAACAAACAAAAAAGCAGATTCAAAAGACATGGAATTTTAGTCATGCAAAATATCAGCTGTTGCATCTGTGAAGAAAAAAGAAATGAGAGGTAATCTAATAGTGGTAAGCTTCCACTGAGCTAAGCACATACAAGTGCCCTAAATACAGTTATTTTCAGAAAAAAATCTGAAAAGAGGACTGATGTACAATACAAAATACAAATGGACAATTTTCCAACTATAAGCACTTATGTTGCCCATAATCAAAGATCAAGTACAGATTCAATGATGTTTAAAAACAGAAGATGAACTTTTTCTTTATTCTTTGCAGCTTATAGACACTGCTTTTACATTAGCTTCAAAATTAATAGTGACGTACACCAAAATTTACATTTTTAGGATACAAAAACAAATACAAAAACTTAAGAGACCATCTGGAACTTAAACAGCAAAAAGGTCACTGCTGAATATCAGTGGAGGACAAAAACCTTACTATGACATACGACTACTTAAGAAGATGCATGACTTAACATTTGCATTGCTCCCTGAAATGTACTGAAATCAAGCCTATTTGTAACAAAAAATGTTCTATAAGTTTAAAAAGTTCTTAATATAAAGCACTTAAAGTAAAAACAGTTTACCTTTTTCTTTTTCTGAAGTACATGATTAGGTAGCAGTTGGTGAAGTTGCTTACGTTTCACATGCCTTGCAGCAATCTTCATATCCATCTCAAACATCTTGCTGTTTATTGCTTGCCTATAAACTACACAATTAGAATAACGTAAATACGTATCAAAGTATATTGCAAAGTCCACTTATTTGCCCAGGAAAAAACGATCTGTATTACAGAGTATCTGTCACCCTCAAGAAAACCCTCTGGAAAAATAAGTGAACTGCCTACTACACCAACACTGAGAGCACAATCACAAAATTTGCTAATTTTATTGTTGAAACTGCATAAAAATTCAGATTATTCTGAATTTATACCCAGTAGAAGTTACTCTAAGTGAAGGCACATAAAAACCTCACACTAAGAAACTTTTAAAGTGGACCTCTGAAATCTTTGAAAATATAACCTAGATAAACAACTAGCTAGTTAGTGCACACAGAAGTAAAAAGATCCACAAAAGCACGTTTCTAAGTTCTGTAGCATGCTGGAAAGCATCAGTTTTCTCATGTTCATAGTTGCATTTAAATTTCCGCTCTTCCAAAGGCAAAAAGAAAGAAAGAAAAATAAAGCAGGCAAGGTTTCTAGCATTCACCAAATTGTTTTGCTCTGAGATCCATTCATACTCTATTGAAGCCTAAAGACGTAAGGATTTTAACAGCGAGTACAGTTCATTAAAAGCTCATGGCTTTTGGGTAGTGTTTTGATAAAGACATCAGCTATTACATTCTTGAACCCTCAGAATGTAAAATGATGTCTAGAGTTTCATCTTTACCCACTTACAATCAAAAGGGTTATTCCAACTCATTTTGGAAAATAATAATCACCTTGACTGACACAGTCTCATCTAAATATAACCACACATACATACACACAGACAACAGCAGATATACATAATAAATAAAGAACTTTCAATCCTAAACATAATCACACTCTTCCCATGTTATCAAATCATTCCTTATGAATTTCTAACATTCCAGAAGTTTTTCATGAGTGAAGGAATAAGCATTAAGAAAGAAAGTTGCTTGCATTTATGGATGGACTTGAAACCAAAATTAAATATAGTATGAAATGCCATGCAATAAGATGCTTTGTTCAAGAGTTCATTAGGTATCAGTTATAACCCACTCATAAAATCACTTTCACAAAAAGATGAAAAAACAAGCTTTGTATAAATGAAGTTAGGTGAGGCTGATTACATATTATAATCACGTCTGCTTAACAAAGATCCAAATATAATTTATTATTTTAATGAGATCCAAAAGATTTGTGTTCATCACTTGGATCAATAATAATCAATCCAGTTATTCATCGGGAGCTTCTGGAAGCACTACAAATCACTACAAGTGTTTTTCACAAAATAACACTAACTCCTTACCTGAATCCTTCTATTTCTAGGTACAGATCTACTACTGAAAGAATAGATTATGAAAAAAACAGACAAGCAGCATGATGTAACAAGTTTCATATCTGAACATCTATAATACAAAACTCACCTGTATCTGTAAAAGACTGGATGTCATAAGTAAGATCCACACTTAAATTTTCAGAATTTTCAGTTTTCTTGAACACCAACCCAATCACCCACATTGTACGGTATTCTTCCCTGCAAAATTTTATGTAAAGTCATTTTTTTCTTTTTTTTTTACAATATCCACCAACAGGATAACAAGTTACTTGCTGACATTGCTGTTTCATTTCCAGTATGAAGAAGTCACAAAACATACCATCTCCAGCAAATTTAGACCAAGATTATCAGTAAATAACATCATCTAACTAACGGTGCTTCTGCAAAGATTCTGATTTATTCAAGAGTTGTCACTGGTCATTGCAACCATATAGGAAATGGGAAACAGCAGCTTTTCAGCACCTGACCTCTAAGTCAAAATATTAACATATTCCCTGACTAAACAATTTCAATTTTGCCATCTATATTTGCTTTCAACTCTCAAATTTCTTAGCTCTAACTGACATCAAAGTGCAGTTTTCAAGTAAGAAACTCTTCACTTTGACAGTTTACTCTCAGTTATTGTACACTGAAAATGAACTATCACATCCTATTATAGAATGTATCAGAACACCTCAAGGCACCTGATGTTTTAATTCCATGCATTTTCCTTGTAAGACTGTTTCAGAACAATTCCACCTTCCGATCAATTACTGAACAAATTACAGAAAGGCAGGTGAAGAACAACACTCCACTGACATTAGAAGAAGAGTCTTTACTAATAGCTTTGCCACATTCAGTCTTCTGAAATAAGAGGTAATCAGTGCATGATTATCTATGCAGTTCTATCCGTATTTACCTACTAAAATGGAGCTGAAGTTTTAGTGCCCTCTTTTATTCATTTTTTCACTTGGAACAAATATAATTTCTATATTTAACTTTTTAAGGTTAACAGCATACTGTCATTTCAAGCACCTGATGTCTGGGAAGACTGTATGAAAAGTAAACATTTTTTACATAATTCCCTACTTCTCCATTCTCGTAGTTCACATAAAATTATAATTCCTTCTAAAGGTAATTACAACACTATCTATACAAAAGCTGAAGTCTTAAAAAGAGAATTTTTAGCCCTCAGCTCCATCATTGTTCTGAGAGGTAGAGAATGGGAGCGACAGAGGGTGAAAGAAGTTAAAAAACCCCACAGAGCACTAGACGGCATTAAGTGCTTCGTATTCCCTTCAATGTTTTCAAATCTTCAAGAATTCTAGTATCAGCTTTTATCAAGTTTAAATGATATGCTTCCCAACTGCTAAATCTTACCTCATCTACTTAAGTTAGTCAAAATTCACTTCTATCATGTTTTATTTTCTACTCAATTCTCAGTGCTGCCTTGTAATTAAAACTGTCATGCCAACTAATACCAGGATAGTCAATCAACAGCAGTGAAATAACAGTAGATATCAAGGAGTTACTATTATTTGCAATCATGCAATTACTACAATAATTAGTGAAACACATTCCTTCCTTAAGACTCTTTTCTGGCTTAGACACATTCTTATACAGAACAAAGAGCGTCCGACTATAAAGACTTCTGAACAGCTGAAAATTGTATGCCCTTAGGGACCGTCACGAAAAATTAACCTAAAATTCTAAAAAATCTTAGTTTATTAATTATCATATTTTTGCTTACTTGTCAGGATTCTCCTTGGGTGCTGGGAATGACTGTGGATTCACATGAGCCAGTGTAATGAACTCGTTTTTCTCCAGGTTTCCAACTAGAATACGGATTTTTGATTCCACCAAACCCACCCTGCATAAATGTTATTCATTAGTAAGTTCTCATTAATACGAAATAGAAGTATCAAACACTACATATCAGGCAGAAGCCGTTTGCATTTTGCTTACAGAAGTTTTTGAGACTACAAATGAACTAATGCACTATACATGACAAATTCAATCAATAAGCCGAGTAAGCGTGTTACAAAAACTTACACAAAGCAAGCTCTGAAATGAAGAATGCCCTGAAGCTTTATGATCTGCTTTTATAAGCGGATTTAAATAGCAAACAATTAAACATAAGTAATAAGTTAGCACAAAAGAACTCTCAGGTATTTCTGCCATTTTCTTTTAACATCCAATGTAGAATTTGAAAAGATGTGGAAGTTTCCAAATCTTGACAGTCTTAGATCTTTAATAGCAAAAGAATGTAGAAGAATTTTCAGTTTGATAAAAATATTTCTAGAGATTGAACACGGATTTACTAACAACGGCTTCTTAATGCGCATAAAGCTTAAGAAAATAAGATTTGTGACGTGGACTTGGTAGTGTTGAAAAGAAACATAGTTAAGCCAATAGTCCTCCTGTCCTAATCCTTCAATTTTATTGTTTTTCAGAAATATATCATCACCTTTGTTAAATTTTGGAACAAAAAAAAAATTATATTTTGAAAGTTTCACATTGCTTCATTAAAAATACACTGTTCAATCTCCTTGAATTCAAGGTTGACAGGTTTTAATCTGCCTTTTTTTTTTTTTTGATAATAATAGTAATCTTTGTACTTACCATTCTAGTCGTTGTTTTTCTGTCGGTGCACTTGCTAGAAGCACAATATAATGCCTTTGGAGATAAAGACAATATGCTATTCTATTTATGCTTCTAAAACTAGACATTCAAAGTTTAATATTAACATTAGTAAGGTCTACATTGCAAACTACAGATTATTAGCTTAGTTTTATTACAGGGGGTTTTATGAAATGGACAGAGGGGCTGTGTTCCCCAAGCATGTGACTAAGAGATTTCTCAAAGCATTTCAAGTTTTAGAATACTTGCAACAACACCTGAATGCCAATAACCTTAATAAAAAGCTAGGAACATAGCACCAATTGAAAAACAGCACAGAAGCTTCCAAACATAATAAGTGGGGATTTAGCTACTAGCAAGTCCTTGCAAGTAAAAACAACTGTTCAACCATCTCTACACACACTAACTGTCCTTTAACATTAAATCTGAGTATTTAGATGAGATGTTACCATACATTCATTCTAAGTCAGAAGTAATGCTGAATTATGGTTTACAAAAGTTTCATATCTGCGTTTTAGAACCACCTAAAGATGCTTATCTGGAATTTTACAAGCAAAAAATGTTTCCTCTGGTGACAAATTCTTAAGCTCCCAATTATATTCCAGGATAACCAGTATTCACTCGCTGTAAGCAAGTTTCAAAGATACAAAATAAAAATGGTACTTTAATCAAAGCAACCTAGGACAGTAAAAAGGGAGATGATTATCATGAACTTCAATAGTAACAATACAAAAAAACCTTTCTTTTAACCTGAGTTTATAATTGTGGGGTGGCTGACCTTACACGTCTACAGTCAGGCTTTTCTGAAGCATACGATGTTGAATCAGACTCTCCTAGCTAAATTAAACTGCCTTTACTCACTATACTGATACGGTCTACTTAGGTATTCTCCAAGCAGGATTTAAACATCACTACTACCATGAGGGTTTATACACTCATACATCACAGAAAGGAAAGCAAAGTCAATGCTGTTGGAAAAACTATGGTGCAAAGAGCACTCCGATACAACAGACCTTCAAACTGTAATAGTAGATCAAAATCAATAGACCGAACTGGTAACTATACATTTTTTGTATTTATCCATATAGGTGGGATATAACAGGGAGAGGAAAAGAATCTCTGGTGAATGCTATAGTCCTTTTAAATTCAGTCAGCAAATCTCACTGAACTACATGGATTCAAAATGAGACTCAAAAAAACCTGCCTCCTCTTTTAAGTAGCATGTTTTATCAACTTGTTTTTACATTTTGGTGGTATTAACCTCCTCATACAGAAAGCATTAAGGAGTTTTCCATACTGTTTTACTGAAGACTTCCTCCTTTCATCTCCTTCTTAGAATATCATGATTCTTATCACTTTTATTTCTAAAATCTCAATCATTGCTTTGGGCAAAAAAGAAAGTGAGGGAGAAGCTTAACAGATTTTTCCAAAACGTTAAATCTAAGTACACATGCTGCCACCTGAACTGGATGTTGAGTCATGATGAAGGAACCCTAAAAAAACAAGCATTAAAAAAAATATTCAAACACCACAGAGGAGAATAAGGGTCCATTTCTCGAATTCCATATAAGTCATTCATTTCTAATACGGATTTCTTCTAAGGAGCACCAGAATAGTACTATCATACAAAAGATTCCTACATTATTACCTATCACTACATTAATGGATTTTATTTAATGGAAAAGACAAGTTAATCTTTTTGATGTTTTCTATTAGAGAATCAGAGACAAAACTGCAAGTGTTTGAGGAAACTCATTTTTCCAGGTAATAAGTACAAAACCAGACTTATTTAAAAAGTTCAGGGAAAAAAAGAAACCAAAAACAAACATGGATTTCACACTTGTGAACCTCAACTAAGCTGATAAACACGGAAAAAAAAAAAAAGAAAGCTTTCTTTATGAGAATAAGATTGATAATTAGATATTTTTGCCAGGATAGTGCTAGGTATAACACTGAATTGAAAAATAAGAAAATACGAAAATTCTCCTCTCTACTCCAGAAAATACATGCATTATTTGTGCTGAAATTGAATTAATGGCTGTAAAACCCCTATAGACATTTTCACTAAGACTTAGCTTTAGAACAGCTTTTACTACTGAAAATATACTTTGCTTTAGGGTTCAAGGTCTCACTGCTGTATTTTAGAAAGTCACTAACAATTATCAGTTCTTCATTTCTCATTTCATAACAAAAAAAAAAACCTCAGGAGTATCCATTACTTTACAACAAGAGACAAAAAAAAAAAAAAAAAAAAAAAAAAAAGAAGTTACTACCTCTTGATGGCGTTCACCTAAGATAAACATAATATTAGTTGGAAGTACTTCTTCTGAAAATAAATTTGTGCTTATCCTTTCCCACTGTCTCCCTATCAGCATTTAATTTTCCTAAGAGCAACTGAACACAGACATTATGAAACTGACTTGTATACACACATAAAAGTGAAGTATTTTTAAGAGACAAAAGGCTTCCTGAAAAACCCAAGAGCACATGAACTTGTTTTTTCATCTTTATCTTACTAAACTTCCCAGGATTTACACTTACAATATACCCACTGCTTTGAAGTCCTATCAAGGCTACAAACCTTTTCAAATTATGCTCATATTTATCTATTTAGCAGGATATACCCTGGTAATAAAGGAAAAACATAACAGCTCTTCAAGTGTATTTCTCTCATCACCACACTGACCTCTTGGTTTTAAGTTCTAATTATTTCATTCTCGTGAAACAGTTCACAGTGATGTTATGTCCGCCTGAAATCATCCCTGTCATTTCCCTGCAAATTATTACAGCCAGCAACATAATTCATTACTGTTTTCCCACCATCTCAGAATTTAGAAACCACACAAAGTGGAGAAAGCACAACTCCCTCACACCAAGTAATTCTTGATGTAAAAAAAAAATATCAAAATAATTAACACAGATTTCCATATTTTCGCAATCTCTAATCTACTCTTGGCCATGCAGGTATGCAGTAGCCTCCAGATTTCTTTAGTTACACATCCTTGAAGTTTTAAACAAAGCTAATAGAGCAAAAGTGATTATGACCAAAATTAATGCTTAGCAATTAATTTCTACTGGAGAGTGACAGAGACTACTAAAGCTATCCTTCAAGGGAAGAAATGCTTTTAAAAGCATTTAAAAGCTTGTCTTACAGCAAGAATCAGATTTACCCTTATCAAGAAGAACACTAAACATAGCTTTGAGCTTCAGCAGGAACAAGTGAATAACACACACAATTTAAATAGGAAAAGAGGATGAACGGGGGCAGAAAAATATATACCTAGCTTTCAGATGGAGACTTGACCAATGAAAGCATATTTATTACACTCTTGTGACTGCATATAATTATTTATTTTCTAACATTTACTAACCAAAGTTTTAAATAAACTTACTATGATGTAACAGAGGGCATCTTGGGTAATTTAAATTTAAACATGCTCTATAATACCATAAAAAAGCAAAGATTTTGCATACAAAATCTGAATCTTCAGTGCTGGTAAAAGCAATTTTTGTGGCACTGATAAAATTCTACAGCTGATACACACAAGAAAAAAAAGCTGATGAAATTGGGATTATTTCAAGTAACATTCAATGTTTCTTTCAAAAATAGAAAAAATATTACAATAAAGATATTAGAAGGAGCACGAACTAATTTATCTGCCACCCATTTTTAACTTCAAAAAATAACAACTGTGCAGTGCCCCTTTGAGCATTTTCAAATTTTACCTCTAAGTTATAACATAAAAGCCATCCAATGTTTTAAAGCTTTTATCATGCAAAAGATATAGAAACAAAACACAGACACATTATGAAGGTCATCAGTCTCTTTTAATGGGGGAACTGTATATTTCAATCTTGTTTGGATTAGTACATAACCAACCAACCACCCAGCACAGAAACAGCTGTAAAATATATTTGATTTCGATTCAAGAAAAATGGGTCTCCAATTTCAATTGAGGGCAAAGAAGATGTAGTCCATATTTAATAATTCATATTTATTATAAAAATACAACTTTCATCAGTATACATTTAACAAGCTTCTGCCCCACAAGTATATTACTAGAAACCCTAAAAACGTTGTGTGCACTTCAATTTTCCTCTTATTGTAGAAACATTACAAAATTAGCAAAGCTAGATGTGAAAATGTATTAATAAAGAGCCAAAAGCCTTAAGCTTTAATGAAAAAAGTCCAGTAGTAGCTAGTACATCTGGTAGTTAGTCAACACAAATGCAAAAATGCTTTATTATCAGAGTAAACTGTTGTCTGCAATGACAAAAGAAAATACACAGTATCAAGTATGTATTCACCTTGAACATTGACCTCCATAATTATTTTATCATCTTGATTCTCCTGAGAGGCAAGACCCATTTTTAGAATGCTTACTGAAACCAATAGATAACTTTTACACCAGTCAAACCAGTGGATTTATCTTCAATTTTATTGGCAACATATCAAATCTATAGTTAAATAGTGAAATTCTAAACACTAGTTCACAAACTAACAGGCTTCTGAATTACACCCTAAAGACACAAAGGGTATCCGATCATCTGGCTCATTTTCTAAGAGAAAGGGTAAGAGTGCATTTTCTCCTATATAGAAATATCCTAACAAAACAGTTATTGGATGTCAAATATTTTTAAGATCCTGCACTACAGAGCATCATTAAGTATTTTAACTGATAAAACTTAAATATTCTGCCATGCCATAAAATACATACTTGTACTTTTGAAAGAAGTTTGGAGCTTCAAAAAGTTTGGACCACTCTGCCTTACTCAGCAAAATTTCATCTGTGATAGCAAGACCTAAATTATAGAAAAACATTTAAGCTTTTTTTTTTTTTTTTTTTTTTTTAATACAATCTTATATCCACAGAAAAACAGCTTATTAACTTAACAGATGTTATTGTAGGCAATTTTCCCCCTTCAAATTCAAAAGGAATCTACCAATGAGCTTTACATTCTATTCAGATCTTAAGTAATTATTTACACAGATAATTTTTCAAAAAACATGCTCAAATTAAAATTAATTCTGACTGATGATTACATCTTTGTTTTCTTTGTAGTGTACACAGCAAAACTTAAATTTTCATGTTCACCAGAGTTCACTCCATGTTCACTCCAAAGAGAGATGCCTTTCACTGCTTCAATCATCTATACAAGCTTTTTTTCAATCACCTGTGCAAGGGTCTTTGTTTTGTTGTTTTTTTTTTTTTTTATGATGACGGGGCAAAGAAACAATAAGAAAATGAGCTAGACCCAATGAGAACTACCAGTGGTTGCCCCTCTGTACCTACTTCTTGCTTTGATTACATTATCTTTTAGCTACTATAATTAGTGAAGTAGATATAGAATAGAATAAACTAATGAATTCAGAAAAAGCCTTACATACATTGCCTTATATTAAGGTCAGCAATCCCACCTGATGGCAGTTACTAATCTATGTGGCAGGACACAAGCCATAAACATAAACCTAAAAATCAAAGATGTGATTTTCAGCGCACTAGGCACTAATTAATCACCCTTGGTTTCTAAAAGTTAAGAAGAATTCTTGACTGAACCACAGAATTCCGTGCTGACTTTAGAACATCAAGCCACCCAGGTGTAACAAACTAGCTTCATCTCTCAAAATAGATTCTCACATTACAAAGTTACTTAATATCCCTCCACCCCAAAAGTATACCCAAAATTGAACTATTTTAAATCTTTTTGAATACATTTATATAGAGAGCATAAGATAAATACTTACCTTGTTTAAATTCCTCAACCATGACCATCCGTGTGGAAACGGACACATTGTAGGTAGAGTTCTGCTGTGGGTATGCTGGTGTAATTATAGGCATAAGATGGTACCTATCACTGGGGTTTACCTATACATAACAACAGCCAATCAGTTTATCTTCAAGCATACAGATAAGTTAACAAATTTGGATTTCTCCCTTTGCTAATATTGAGTCAAGTTCTAAGAGATCTCAGTCTGTCGGCCAAGTAAATTTACAAATAGTTCAGAAAAAGTTTAGAATACAAGGATAGTGCTTTGACAAAGGACACTACTCTGAAACAGTGTTGTGGGAGGATTATAACCTGTCAGCACATAAGATGCAGAAATCCAGAAATACCAACTGAAAAGAACCATTTCATTCCATTTAATAGAAACTAGCTTGTTTTTACATCAAAACAAGGATACTTCATCACCACATGAGCATCTTCATAGGAATGACTGTTTTCAGACATTGTGAAAAATATTTGTACTTTATTTCTTGGATTATGGAAAATAAAGAGCCAGCCTAACAACTGAGGCTCTAGGTATCCTGAGAGAAGCAACACTTGCATTAATATATCTTTTATTGAACAGTACACAGGGAAACAAAAAAGGAGGGACAACACACGCACACACACGCACACACACAGAATACATTTAAAATGGCATTAGGGTAGCAATCTTGTAGGTAGTAAAGATAAAGCCCTGTCATAACTCGTCCCACTATGTCTAGCTGCACAGGCAATTCTGTGGTATCACATACTGATCTCAAACCCACTGTCCCAATAATAACAGTTGATAACAGTAAATATTCTTTGTCCCACACTGCTTAAATGTGGACATCTGTCAGTCAAAAAAACAGATTTAAAATACTAACAGTTTCAAAACTCAACCTCTGGTGCTATTGCCCCAAAATGATGAATTGAACATTAAGTAATTTAAAACTGGTAAAACACCACTAAATACATCCACACTATCCTCTATTGAAATCTTTGAATATGACTATGTGTCAGTGGCAAACTGTTTCTTTGACTACCTGAAGGATATTCATGTCTAAAGCCTTCAATATGGGTGCTACAAAGATTGTAAACAGCATAACCAAAAACTTAAGACATCAAGATATGGTTCAAGATGAAGAGACGTTTACATATGCAGTTACGTATAACTGAGCCCACCCAACTGCATTAAAGTGAATTCACTAAAATTGCAAAAATTAACAGACCTTAAGTCTGACAGAAAAGTTTTAGGTAATTTTTCAAAAATGCACTGTTGCAAGGCATATCTAGTTATACTGAATACTTAAGAACACCTGTTACAAAAGTTGTAGTAAAAAATACATTGTTCAGCAAGTGTCCTTCAAGCAGTAAGTTTACAAAATTAAGCTTTGCTGCATATTCAGGAGAATCACAGATAACTATGGAGAAGACATACCCAGATATTAATTTTATTAAATCTACAATGAAGTTCACCTACTATTCTTTAAGCAACTGAATTTATTGTACAGTGTGACTTATAGGGGAAAAAATAATACACTAACCCTTGGGTCCCATACAGGCAAATTAAGATTGCATTCTTCTGGCTGTTTCAATAGCACTGGATTTGGCCATTCCCTGTTCAAAAAGATTGTAGCACTGAATAAGACTATTGGATACAACCACGTATGTTCAACAAACAATACTTCTGAATGTGACTCTTCTTAACTCTTCTCAAGCATCATTTTCTCAAGACAAAGCTGGACTAAATGTAGTTCTTCACATAACTTCTAGTGTTGAACTACATCATAGCTTTAATTGGCTTCTCCAGAACATCAGAACAATTAATTTCTATTGTTTTGGAACTTTAAAACAAGTAGTTTAGGTAACTGAAGTAAACAATAAATTCTCCTCAATGAAAACTGATACTGAATCCATCTTCATGCTAGCCCTTCCACAGACAAAATACAAAAGCAGCTAGCACGATAATTGCTCTGTAGCATCATTAAAAAGAATACATACTTAAACACGAAAGAATTTTTCAATCCAAATCGCAAAAAGAAACCGTACTGAAAGAAACACTAAAACACAAAAACACCACTTATGCTCTAGATGTCTCTACCATCACAAGCACTGCTAATCTTCCTTATAAAGAGCAGAGAGCAGGTAATTGGTATTCATAAATTAATGCTCCTATGGAATGCACATACAAAACGTACAGCAGTGTAAGGCACAAATAGAGTCTAGAACCAATTTTTCTGTATCAGACTCAATATGCTCTATCCTCAGAGGCTATAAAACCTATGAATTCAGAACAGCAAAACTACAGAACTAAGGAAAAGCCACTATGCTTGAAATAAAGGTACATTTTGCTGCAATGATTCTAAAGGTATGTCCATGTCTTGTGAACAATACAGTCTCCAGAGATGTTCCTTCAGGAGAAGCAGTGTTCGTAACCTGCTAAGTATACTTCTATCCAGTTCATTTTAAATTTACTTTGAACTTTCCCACTGTTCCCCTAAGTTATACAAACCAGCTTTCTAAAGTAACTATCTCAGTAACACGAAACCAAACACCTACATCTCCACATTCACAAAATTTAAAAAATAAAAATCAACAACAAAAAAACTTGCCACTGGTTCTCTTGAACTGCATTTAAGTTATATGCCTATACCAGTTACTGATATACCTTTTCTCACCATCATCTCAGTATCTGAATGTCAAAAGACTTCAGATTTCTGATGCCTGTTCTTATTTAGCCATACAAGGATGAAGGGTAATGTTGATTTATAACAAATACTTAAGAAAATTAATAAAAAACTAAATATTTTTGTTTCAGTTACTTTAAGAAAAAAACTTGTTGGGTGACTTTTATTGAAAAACCCAAGCTAACTATCTTCTGGCAGCAAGAACAATGCTCATCACTATTAACTTAATCTGGTAGCAGCTGAAAAAGATACCATAAAAACAGGACTAAAATTTAGTGTCTACAAAACAATTTTATTTTAGTGTAAACTAAATTTTAAAAAAACATACCATTTAGAAAACACCAAGAAAAATTTATGTACAAGAGTTGATGCTATTGCATTTGGATAAAGCTGGCAAGTTCTTGCTACTAGCATAGCCCAGGAAACACCGCCAAGGAAACCTAGTATATTGGAATAGATGTTGTGGCCTGTAAATTGAGAAGGAAAGAGACAAAAAAGAGAGAGTTATCAGCAACCTTAAGAGTTAATGAAAACTTCACAAGTTCTGGAATAAAACTGCTTACGTTTTGCCCACAGTTTGATAGCTCTCAGTGTTAACCTGAAGTTGTCAATGTTTGGTACTAGATGCAGAATTTCATCGGTTACCCGGCAACCTGCCAATACAAAAAAACCTATTACATTTGCTGCCTCAAGTTTTTTTGCTCTCTTCTTCTCTCCCACCTTAAAATTTGTCAAACTTTATATCAGCACATTAGAAGCTTATTTGGGACTTTTGCATCTGAAAACTTGATTATTTTGTCACTCGATAATTTTCATCTTGTTTTTACAGCAGCACAGGAAGCCTGGAAGCCTAAAGTCAAAGCTTGCAGGAATTTATTACAAGAACAAGCTAAAGAGAACAGCGTTTCAACATATTAATTGTATCATTACTACATATGCATTTATATTACTTGATGTATTTAAAAGGAATTTAAAAGGAATTAAAGGAATAATAATAATAATATAAGCTGCAGAGAGCTGGTAGCAAAAACAAAAAAAAAGAAAAAAAGTTTTGTATATTCTCCTAAGGAATAGAAGGAAAATGTGAAAAGACAAACAAGAATTCTAGAAACCACACAAGGATATCACAAAACAATGGGAATTGGGATAATCCTAGCACCCCATTGCCAAAAATGTACAATTTTCACTTGATATTATCAAATGTTCAGACTGTACAGAAACCAGTAATACATGTGCTCCTCTCTCTCACGTGCCAAGTTGCATATTGGCTGGAGTATCCTCTCCATAAATAGGTATTTTTTAAGATGTAATATTACAGAAACGTAAGAGTTTTTCAAGCTGGTAAACTACTAGAGATCCCAACTTGATCTGGGAGAATTTTGAGATCCCCAACTGATATCCTTGAAGTGATTCTGTATAAGTTTATGCATACTAAAACACACAAAATTTTTAAAAAATGCAGACATCTTTATTTATATAGAAATAGGTAGTGCTATACATTAAAAGCCTTCCAATCTTATTAGTTTCTACAGGGCATCATTTATTCAATTGAGAGGAAAAGCTTCATAAAAATCTGGCTGACAAAAAACAACTCTGATATGGAGTTCCTGCATTTTTACCTAAGTCTGCAACTCATCTAATACATCAAACAATCTAAGATACGTATTAAAAGATTTGACAAAGTCTGTACAAAATTTGCAAATACATACCATTAAGACTTCGTATGCATCTAATGTCTAAATTTTTAAGTAGGCTATCATCTCGGAGGTCTAAGTCCTCAGGAATAGTTTGCAGCGCTAATCTTGCAAACAAAATATCAATCTTTGAACAAAGAAAAAAATAGAAAAACATTAGATAGCTCTTCTTCTCTTCTGTAATCCATTTTCATGAAGTTGACTAAGTACAGCACTCTTCCTAGCACAACTAATCTATTTAAACAACACAAAGTAACACCCTTCACAATCATTAAATGAACCATTTTTAGATGTTTTGTCTATTTTAAGACTCCTTTTCCAACAGGGTAAACAATGCATACAATTCCAACAGTGCATAAAAATTATGCCCACTGTTAGTACAAAAATCCTCGAGGGACAAATAGCACTTCTAGGTCCAGAATACTGGCATAGCAGAATGTTGTGAATTATGAAAAGGTAAGCCAGAATGAACTGAAATAGTTGACACTGTCACCAAATTATAGAAAAAGGAGAAGTTTCTATTTGAGTTGGAAATACTATGTTGGTTGCTCCAAAAGCAATGCCTCCTATTTATTTCCACAGAAACTACAACAGATACAAAGAGCACAATATTATTATTTGACAGAAAAGACTCTCAGTTAAAAAACACTTTTCAACACAGTCACTACACAACTACGTATTTTCATCAATGATGAACAAGAGCCTGCATGCCACACTCGTAAAAATCTGCATGGTCATCCAGAATGTGGCTTCACATTTTTTCCCCACATGGAAGACTTCAGTCTCATACCTTCGCTTCTAAAGCACTACCAATCAGAACTGTTCCTCTACTGCCATCTGTCACATGGCAACAAAATGTAACTGAATATTCTCCAGAGTCCCACCTCTACTGCCAGACCACCAACATCTGCATCTGATGTCCATGAGCCAATAAAATAGTAGGCATTGATTTCTGAGCAACTATCACTCTATATTTCAAAATAAACTACTATGACCATTAGAAGGCCTAGCAGCTCAAAAGTTCTTCAATAATAAAGATATTCCAGATCAGGAAACGAACTGCCTACTCTGTATCATATTTGGCAAGAAAAAAACCAAATCATTTATCTACAGGAAAAAGCAAAAATCAAGAATATTTATTCTTATTTTAAGCAATATATGTTACCAGTATAAAACAAACTAACAGAAAATTTTAAAATCTAACTGACAAGAACACTACATAACTGAGGCCCACTACATAACTGATCAGAGGCCTTTCCCTCAGATCTAAATGTTTTCTTCACAGAAGAGAAAGTAACTCCTGGCACCTTCTGCCTTTATTATTAAAGAAAAACTAAAGAAAAATCTTCAAATCCCAATGTACTTGACACAAACAAAACCATCAGAAACAACACCTGCACTTAAGACAACTTCTTATCATGAGTTTGTTCAAGACAAGAGATCTATTTAATGTACTGTCAGAAATATGGGTTAAGTCTCCACTCATAAATCTAAGCCACCATATCCCATCATTTACAGATGAGTGAAGCAGAGTTAAATACTATTACACTTATAGTAAGTAGTCCTTTTAGTTCCCCCATTTTCACTTTTCAATATTACAGAGAGAGAGCAAACATTTGTTAGAACATGAGTGAAAAAAAGAATACAAATAACCAACAATTATCTATGACAAGTTTCAATATTTAAGAATATTTGAGCTAAGTAAATAGAAAATGTTATCCAGAAGAATGTTCCTGGTGTCCAACTGTAATAAACTGTCTGAAATAAATGAAAAATCATATTCTAGCTTACCATATAGTATCACATACCTCTGTACATCTCTCTAATTTGAAATAAGTACATCTCTCCAGCTAAGCATCAATTTACATAAACGTCAGTGAAAATACAAAAAATAAAGCTGGAATTGTGAGATGATTCATCATCATCTTGAGATTCAGAAACTGCCAATACCCTAAGGATGGTTATAATTGCAAGGAAGAGATCCAAACGACACTGGGAGAGAATGAGCTCTACAATGCTACACCTAACTACAGCTACTCTTCAAACTGTGTAACATGTCAGATAATTAGCTGGGGTATTTTTTCCTCACTGTAAACCCTTCTTACACCCACCAGTTCGAGTTTTATTCAAGTAGACCTCTGAGAAACTGTGTATATGAATGTGCATCTTTCTATCAGGTCCTGTCATCAAGAAAGTGACAGGCTGTCTGTAAGATGGTCTGAAAAAGATTTATAGTATCCTCTAAGAAAACAGAATAGCTTTCTTCAGCACTTCCCAAAATAGTAAAAATCAGGTTAAGCAAGTTTATTGCTCCACAAGAACCAATCTGTGAGGCTACAGACAAAATGGACAGAAGCAATAATTCCAGTCACCTTAACAAAACCACGAAGACATAGGGGTGAAGGGGCCAGCTAACTCCCTTCAGCAACACATTCCTAAGATTCTCCTTTAGTATAAGCTATTAAAGCACATCTGAATTTGAGCTTTGAGCAGTTAATAACTAAAAGTAAAAAAAACTTATTGAAGAAATTTATGAACTAAATTATTTTCAACGTTAATTCTTTAGTAACAGTAATACTGGTACCCCATAGGTCAGTAACTGATCAATACAAGTGGGTAAGAGCAAAAAGAATAATAAAAGGAATGGGGAGATCTTCACACAACTTCTTAAGCAGGCTAAGAAGGGCTAGTCTTAAAAGTGCACTTTGAGGTTCCACAACCAAGGACTGTTGTCAACTACGTGAATATGAATTTAGCACGGTCACTTTAACAGAATTTGTATTCACCAATATTATGTAAGGAAATGCTGAAATCTTTGCTTTAACCACGTTCTACCAAAATAAAAAGTAAAATCTTTACCTCTATTCCATCAAAACATAGTTTAATAACTGGGACAAAAGCTTCTTCAACAGCCTAGGGAAAAAAAAAAGTTGTATTTTACTTGCAGCATAGAGAAAAACAAGCAGTAGCCAGTAGATCCGAACAATCATAAGGAAATACCACATATACAGATGCTTTCCTCTGCTTCCAGTTCTATTTGTGAGCTACATGTTTTTCCACCAAGGAGGAATTAAACACTGATCTACTATGCACTACAGATACCTTGATTTAACTTACAACCCAAATTCACGCTAGCCAGCTCAGATGATGTTACCTCTAGGTCCAACCTTTTTTTTCCCCTCACTACACTGTAGCTCACAATCAAGCTTCTTTTTTTCCCCTTTTCCTCTAAATATTCTAAGACAACCTATGGAGATTTTTATTTTAACAAATACCTTATTTTCTATTGTTTCTGCAACCAATATTACATGAGAAATGACAAAATGCAATTTCATTCCCATTTAAAAAAACAAAACATCAAGTATCTTTTCTAAATGGGGTCATTAATGAGATACTCAAACAAATAGCATCTTCAGCAAAAACAAGAAGTATCATATCTACTCTGCAATCTGCTAGGAATACCATCTTCCTGAACTGAACTTCACACTAGATGCAAATATGCAGAGAACTGTTTTTGCAAAAGTCTGAATCACAACTAAAGAAATTTACAGTAAATTTTGAAAGCCAGATTATTAAAAAGAGTTCAGACAACAAAGCATTAGAACAGTAGTTTCAGCGCACGTAGCATTACCACCAGATGTTTGCACTACACTGATGGAGTTACTAACTATGGGATGCACGGAGCAAGAGAACACTGCAGAGACAGACAAGTTTATTCTAGGACAGAGTCGGATTAAACCAAAGAATTTTAACATTTGCCAGCAATGATTTTCATCTAAGGAGGAAGAACTGAAGCTGAGAAATTCTACTCCAACCTCACTCTGTGAAAAATTAAAACTCCCAGGCTGACCTAGGAAGGCTTGTCATTCACGTATAATAGAGAACAACATTCTTTTTTTTTGCTACTGCCTTTTTGTTTCCTCGGAGGGAAATCTTCATCTTTACACAATGGCGATCTTGCACAAGCATCTAAAAATGCAACCTCAATTTTCAGAATCACAGTTGACAGACAACATAAAATACCTAGTAAATATCAATCACTGTAATGGTTTACATATGCACAACATTAAAAAGTACATCGTTGTGCTACTGTTTATAAAACTTTCATCAAAAACAAATTAGCCTGAAAGAGATCAGGACAGAATACTTTTACATTTGCCTCTGCCACAGAAATCAAGCCAAAATTTTACAACATGGGGCCAGGAGTTTCTTCTGTCATCCAGATTTTGAAACGATTGTATCCAGTAAGTGAAACAAACAAAAAAAAACACTGCAAGAATCTCTAAATATTTCACATATGTTGATACATTTTGCAACAGTTTAACTAAAAATCCAAGCAAGCCTTGACACCAAATTTGCAATTACTTATTCAAGGAACCATCTTGCACTTCCCAACATTATCACTTCAGTCAGCTCTATTAAGTAGATCACATACCCTCAAATCTTTTACTTCTTCTTGCTGTTTCAATTTTTCATAAAATGATGTGAAAAAATCACTTCTTTCAACATGTCTTGGTGCAACACACAGGGCATCAATATCAGCACCTGGAAGCATTCATTGATGCAAGTAGGTTACTCACACTTCACACACATGAAATGCCAACAGTAGTCAGATTTTTCTTCTAGAATAAAGCAAAATTTAGTTTTTCTTTCTATAGCTGCTCCCAGAGTTGACTGGGAATGACTTTTTAAAAGTTCATGCCATGAAACACACAATACATATATCCTTTTATTTTGCCATATTTGCAATAATTTTCAAAACGAACAAGCCATGAGAAGCCAAGTATGCAACCTTCTTGGGTTTTTTTTAAGCAGCTTACAATGTGTCCCCCCCTCCCTGCTTTTTCCAACCCACAAGAGCACGGATAGATCCAGGTTTTAACTTACAATGAAAACTAGTGGCTGACAAAAATCTAACACTTCAGCACGACATTTAGATATGTCACTATCTCAGACATGAAACAGTTTTTATAACAAATGCAAATTTTACCTTTTGTATGGACCCCTAATCTATAGGATCCAAATGTAAAAATTTTTCCTCCAACATTTTCTATTACAGACTGTGGAAGATTCTAAACAGAGCAAACAAAATCGGTTATTTTTACTTTAGCAAACTATAATGGCACATGTATTATAAAAGGAAAAATATCCATAAAATTCATGTTATTACAGATTAACATCTTTTTGAATAGCAGTTCACTCCTTATACAGACGTTGTTTCGGATTAAAAGAGAAGTACATTTTGCATTTGTGAAACTTATTTGTAACGTCACAACTATGCTAAACTTTACTGCTTCAGTCTTGGTAATCATTTCTGCAGTTCTATACCTCAGGAGCTTCAAAATATTACAGATGCTCAACTCACCCTTCTTAATGCTTGAGCACTTTAAGCTGACTTCAAAATTATGACATTTAAATTTAAAGCAACAGAAAAATATCATTTACAATACCAATGTTTATTAAATTACTTTCATTCAGAGACATCAAGATTACATTCTTTAAGGTAAGTTTGTGTTTGTGAGAAAAGCTATTTTGCACTAAAATTGTTTAGTTCCACTTACTATCATAAAGATACTAAAGTTCCCAGGTTTGTATGTTTAAAGAACTTTTAAAGCCACAGCTTCACAGTGGCCAAAGACAGTTATCATTTCAGAATAGGATGCACTATGTTACAATTCACTAGTAGTCACACAGCAAAAGACAAAGAAATTGAAAACAAACTGTAAAATAAAGTATGTTGGATGAACTTCAAGTAGTTTCAGATCTTACACCAGTCAAGATCCAGTTTCTATTTTGTTTCCAAGGAACAACTTGTACATTATGTGCTTTGTTCTTTTATAACGTCCTTTCTTCTTCTTTTTTTTTTTTTTTTCAAATAACCTTGTACTTGTCTAAATGCCCATTTCATAAAAGCACAGAGAATGAATACAACTCTAAACATGCTCAAAACAAAAACAGCTAAAAAAAAAAAAACAAAACAACTAGAGTTCTCTTCTCCTATGATGCATCATTTTAAAATTGGTAATACATATTGAAAATATCTCGATACAGCAGTCTTAGACTGAATTATTTCAAGTAAAATATATCCATACCTTGCTTTCACTGATTTCCCGTATCCATTCCTTTACCAGGTTGTTCAGTTTTCCCAAAATTAAAATCCTATAGATAAAACAGCAGAATCACAGACCACGAACATAAGAGCACAGTAACACTTTTTTTAAGACCTTGATTATCATTATACAATGAATCGACTAGAGTAACATTGTAGATCTAATTACAGATCTCATCTCTAAAACACAATGAAACAAAGGCACTCTTAAAATAGTCACACACCACTTTTTCTTCCTTAAGGATATTTCAGTAATTTCAGTTTTGAAGCAATGCAAGCATGCAAGGTTTACACACATTTTAGATAAATGGATTCTACACACTTTCGAAAAACAAAAACAGATTAAACCACATGAATCTTAAAGAAAAGTGAGAAAAAAAAATTCTAACAAGCTTATTAACAAGGAAAAAAAAAAAAAAAAAGAAAAAAAAAGAAAGACGAGCAACCAGAACAAAACAGTCACGGGAAAAAAATGCAAGCCAATCTCCTATATTTACAGGCTATTTTAATTCTAACACACTGCTCTTGAAGATAGAAAATAAATTCAGTATTTCAGGAAGCTTTTAAAAAAGCATCTAAAAGAATGCAAACATGCTTGGGGTTCAGCAGTTAAAGAGAAAACTGGTGCAATCATGTTTACTCACCTGCGTTGCAGTTCTTCTTCCTCTTCAAATACACCATAGGGTTTAAGGGTTTCAATCAATTTCTGGGTAAGCATGCAGTCAATCTCCTTGGGGGCAGCTAAACTGATAGGTGAGGTAATGCCATAATGCTTCTGCAGTTGCTGTGTTTGTGATCCCTGGGTTGTAACAGGACTAATAAAGACAATTGGATAAGTTACTGACAGAATCAACATATATATTTCATTCTTATCTGAGTAGCAAACACAACACACGCCAAAGAAAAAAAAATAAAGCCTGCTGATAGTCACATCCCAGACCAACCTGTATTAATTCTGAGTTATTACAGATAGTGGTACAATTACTTTTCTCTTGCACTGTTGCAAATTTCTATGAGGCACCATCTTCTGTATCAACTGACTTTACACAAAACACTCACCTAAGTAAGAAAGCTTTAGCACATTCTGAGCTCAACAGCATCACATAATTACCCTTAAGATGACTTTTCTTCTGGCTAGCAATACAGGATGGTTTAGAGGAACAATGACAGCTCAATTTTTGTTGGCGAAAGTACTGTTATTCTGTGAATCAAGGCTATATGTATGATTTAGGTTGAAAGGAACCTTTCAGGATCATCTTTTCAAACTAAACAAATAGTTATCAGTCAAACTACAAGCGCAAGGACAGTATTCAAGTCAATTCTCCAGATTTCAAGGTTTTGAAAGGACAGGCAAGCAAGCAAGAGAGTTTAACGAGAAACACAGAGGTGAAGGTATCATAATATTATGAAATCAGTAACTGCCTTCTTAGATTAGCATCTGGAGTACGTGAACAGCCAGGCAGTTACTGATGCTCAGTATGTGTTTGTGACATTCATGTTCAAGCAGGGCCTTATTTTCAGAGCAGCAATTCTGAGTATTTCAAAATTAAATATGCTCCTATGAAACATACAAGCGTTTAGACTCCATGACTGCTGCACACTATACTCACATAGTTAAAGCTTATTTGAACTAACAAAAAACTCTTAAACTTGCTCCATATCATAGAAATGATATGTTCCTAACAAGTACAATAGCCAAATTTTAACTGTTAAGAACTTAGGACCCTTGCTGCTTATATACTTCAGAGATGTAAAAACTACCCTATGTAAATCTGTTAAAGTAGCTCTATATATTACTTGCAGCATTAGAAATTAGTTTTATATGGACATATTGACTAGTTTCCTCTAAGTTATGTATATTACTATTTTTATACCCGAAAGTGACAAATCACAAAGTATACCAAAAAGAATGTTTCCATTAAAATATGAAACAAACTTGTTAATGAGCTCTTACAAGACCAGTATTATAATCCCTCATCACAACGCATCTCAAGAAAAGTAGACATTAAATAAACAGCTACTTCAAAAAGCTTTTCCAACATCTAAATCATTATCTGAACATTAAAGCAATATTTGTATAAAGATGTTTAATATTCAGTGTTACGCTCTTGCTACACAACCTTACTCCTTCAATACTATAATGCAGTGTTTGCATTTAACACCAGATGTACATAATATATTACTAGTTTGGGCTCAGATTAGACATTAATACTTCTCTTTCATGAATTCAGCTATTCATTCTACAAGGGAAAAGGCTCTATGATCAATCTGATCTCCTTTAGCTTTCACAAAATCTAAAAAGCAATTTGTCTCTGTAAGATATTCTGACTGACCATGTCTACGAAAGTCTCGTTCTTGGCAAATGCAACACTCCCCAGTGTATCACTGTATTGTCACTCCTCCATGTTTACACGCATCACTGCATTACCAAAAGTAAAATAAAATAAAACAAAATAAAGTAGAATTTTCACCTAACTACTGCACTGCTAAGAAAAGCTACTGCACAACTTTATTTTCACTTCCATCATCTGGCCATCATCTGCTCAGGACTTAATTCCTCATTTTTATGAAGACTGAATATTGATAAAAGCATATAAACTTAAACTGACCAAAACCAACAAAAACAAGTATAACTTTCCACAAGTTAAACTGATTTAATTCAAGTGATTTTGAGCCCTATAATTTGTTCTTTTGCAAGCTAAACTTTCCGCTTAGCAAGTCCTGGTACAACTGCCGATTGGAAAAAGGAAAAAAGGAAGCAAAGCAGGAAGAAAAAAAATATCAAAAATAGTACATAAAAATCAACCTTAAGTAATCATCTCTGAAATATTTAACACGCCTGCCTCTAACTAAGGTTTTAATTGCCAAGCAAATAATTTGGTAGCATCTGAAACATTCATATAGACCTTAGGACTTTTTGTGAACGAAACCACTGATGTTCAGACGAATTATATAAAGCAGAAATTCAAGTTAAGAATCACAGAATCACAGAATTGTAGGGGTTGGAAGGGACCTCCAGAGATCATCGAGTTCCGCAGAGCTCCCCTCCAGCAGGTCATCCCCCAACCTGTACTGGTGCATAGAATTATTCCTCCCCAGATGCAAGACTCTACACTTGCTTTTGTTAAACCTCATCCGGTTTTTTTCTGCCCAGCTCTCCAGCCTGTCCAGGTCTTGCTGAATGGCAACACAGCCTTCAGGCGTGTCAGCCAATCCTCCCAACTTCGTATCATCAGCAAACTTGCTGAGGGTGGCCATTATCCCCTCATCAAGGTCATTGATGAAGATGTTGAACAAGACCGGACCCAGCACAGACCCCTGAGGAACACCGCTAGTTACAGGCCTCCAACCGGACTCTGCACCACCAACAACGACCCTCTGCGCTCTGCCTGCTCTTAAGGACAAAGTAAGTTACTAAACAATCTCGTTTTAAAGAGAATCTTCAATCTCGTTTTAAAGAGAATCTTCTTAGAGATGTCAACATTAACAGTACTTTCAGCCATTTGAAAGAATCTTACAGTAACCCAACTTGGAAACTACTCATAAGGATAATCAAGTCCAACTCCTGGCTCCACACAGGACCACCCAAAAATTAGACCATAGTTCTGAGAGCACTGTCCAGACTCTTCATGAACTCCAGCAAGCTCAGTGCCATGGCCACTGCCCTGGGGAGGCTGTTCCAGTGCCTGACCACTTGGTCACAAAATATAAGCTCTCGATACATAAACATCCCTTGCATGTTATGCACATTTTTAGTTATACCACAAAGCAGGCAGGTAAATTTGAACTACAACTTCTCTTTTCCTTTGCCAACTTTTTTATTTTTTCTAATTAACATTCTTTTGAAATGTTACAGTTTGTTTTTAGAGGTTTTTAAACCAGTAAGTTAAAACAATGATTTAGTTTTACTTGCATATTTTTCTCCCATAAACTTGCTAAGCTTCACTCATCCATAACTACATGCAATTCAACAAGTACTGCACTTCACAGAAAAGCCTGACTAAACCCACATTGGCAGAAATGGTTTCTGTATTAAAAAAGACTCTGACACAGAAATAATAAAGGAGACTTCTGAAGTCAAATCAGTAATGCTGACCGAGTTCTCTACTGACATGCAGTGAAGTTAAGGCCATTCCATAAGCTCCTTCACATACATGTAATAATTGCATAAGATATAGCAGAGGTATAAGAGCAGAGTGTAACAGGTGTGCCATTAAAATGGAAGTTGGAGAGAAATGGAGACTCCGTGGCCAAGTTCTGTGATCCACAGTAGTTCCCTAGGCAACCTTAGGTGTCCACAACACAGGAGAATCTGATGTACTGACTCTAAGAACAACACCTGGATGGGGACATGGTGGTGGGGCCAAACTGCTTACTTGCCACCCTGGCCAAAAGTCTGTCATCCTTTTGACAAAATGCCATCTTTTGGTGAACTTTTGCCCATTATAGTGCTGAAACACACCTCCATCCCAAAAGCTACCATCTCAAAGGCACGACCACTGACCGTGCACTCTGAATTTTTTTATCCCATACCTTTAAAAGCAACGCATGAGAATTTTATGCCAATCAGAATAAATGTAATGACTAGTGTGACTCAAGCTCCATTGGTAGTGTAAGAAATAGAATGAAATGGATTACAAGAGAAAATATGGGAGAGGGTACCACTGCAGACAAGACAGGACATCACTGGTCCATGGGATCTGTCAACAGGCTGAGCCTGTCTTCCTCCTCTATACTGACACCTACTGGAAAAGGCTCACACAACCCACTACGCTGATAGAGAAACTCAGTAATCTCTGCAGAGCTTGTTTTATAACCTAGCACACTTGGGAGCAGGCTGTATTACTCTTAGTTCTTTGCGTGCACTTTGCATTATTCTTGGTTAACCTCACATACTCTGCAGATAGTGAATTATCACCAGCAATCTAAAAGAATCTGTAATCTGTTGCAAATAAACTGCACCATTCACTAGGCTAGTCACGTGACTTCTGCATGGGCATGGCCAAAGTTCTTTCAGAGATCGAGCCATGTGTGTTTTGATTGATTGAACACCACTAGACTAACAAGGGAGATGTGAGTGAGCTCACTGACCAGCGCTACACAAGTCAGGCAGCACACTGTTAGTGAATTCGTACTCATGATAGTTCATATATCAAACTGGACTTAAGGTGCCAAATCAAGCATTACTCAGAAGACTGCCCTCAGTACAACAGCATCTCAGAAGGTATCAGCAAAGTACAGAAGAAATGGTATTCAGCATGGAAAATCTGTGTAAAATTCATTTTGGGATGCAAAAAAATCAATCAAGTTCTACGTAACTCGCGTTCATCTACATAAGTGACAGCAAATCTTCAAAATGGTAATACAACAATTGGAAGTATGAGTTTCTTCCTCTACCTCTGATGAGAAAACAAATTTCAAATAAAGCATTTGCTCACAGCTTTATAAATGGAAAATAAATTATAACTGAAAAATAGAATTTAACCTCATGCTTATTTTTAATGTTGTATTCACCTTACATTTTAGCCAGAAAACAATTAACAATCCTAGACCTGCAGCAAATTTACACAGAAGGAAAGGCCAGGCAAGTATCAACACTAACCTTCTAGCTGAGAGGATTAGGGAAGTTAAGTCCCTAGGATTGGGAGTGAGAAGGCTAGTCAAGTCCACTTCTCATTGAAGTTAAGCATTAACAAAACCAAGGAATATTAAACTAAAACATAAAGTCCCAACCCAACCATTCAGTCTTAACATAAGGGGTAGATTTGCTAGGCCCTATCAGAGTCCAGCAGACAACTCAAACCATGCTTATTTACTTATTCATTTTAATGAGACTAAACTTTTAAGATCATGAAGATTACGATATTCTTTGAGGCTGATGTTGTTTATTTCCCATCAACCACAAACACGCACAGATGTGGTTCCTGCACTACTATGAAAATAAAATTTTTGCCAATAACACAATACAAAAAGTTGCAGAAAAATAAATGTAGACTTAAATTTAAAGACACTGTGGCTCTCGCTTTATTTTGTCCTGAACATTTAAGGAGCATAGGCTCTTCAAGCAGTTTACACCATCAGCAAACTCAACCACAGCTATGATGGTAGCATGCAATAACTCATATTCAAACATTAATCTCCAACTCTCAGAAAAGAACACCTGTAATGCAGTTTTCCCCCTACCAACCCCCTCACACACACAAAGGTCCAGTCTATATTAAGTTTACGGAAACGTAGCTAAGATACTTTTTTTCTCCTTCAGAAACCAAAACAGGTTGTATCTTACAGTTATCAATAAATACCGAATCAAGAAGAATAAACCCAGGTAATACAGCCACAGCTGAAACCATTTTACAACAGTGCAGAAAAAAAGAAGTTATCATCTAATTATCATGTCCAGACCATACAGCCAACACTGATGAAACAAGAAAAAACATGGACTGTCCTAAAGTAGTACCAGTAACCCACAGAAAGTTAATTTTAAATGTTTAACTTCAGTCAGGAATTCTGGCTCAGTCTTGCCTCCAGATATGAACATCCATCTTAAACACTCTCAGTAACTATCCTCTATATTTGCCCCCACTGACTACATCAGTAAAATTCAGTCTGTCTTAAATATTGATAAGCCACTTAAGTTAGACTCCTGAAGCAACGCTGGTCATCACAACATCTGATCAATCAACTGGGGCTAAATTCACAAAGCTCAAGTTCCAGCATGTTAGATTTCAGAGAATGTCTCAAAAAGTTTTGTTTATTTTGAAGACTTCACCATCAGGGATTGACCCGTCAATTTCAGATTAAAGTTTCTGTTTAATGCTAATGTATTAACCACTACACACAACATCTCAGGAATATACGAAAAGTCTCAATGAAGTCTGCACAAACCCATCACTGGGAAACACGCATTTCACCTTAAGACAATCCAGCTGCCCTTTCTGAGCAAAAGGTTTTCAAATTCAGCAAAAAATAAAGTGTGTAAATTGCCAGTACGGTAGGTTCAAGGCACCTAACGCAGATGCAATGACAAACAACAGAAGTATGGAAGAAGAGATTCAGCTATGGCAATCGTCCCCTCTGGCTCATCTGTCTGGGACAGTCTTTGTACAGAATAGCAAAAACAGCACGTCCAGACACACACCCATCCATGACATTCTTACTAACAACAGTTTCTGATGTTCTGGTTTAAACTGCTGAAATTGTTTCTGGACTGCGCAGGCAACAACTGAAGGGAAAAAAGAGAAAAAAAAAGCCACCCGAGATTTATTGCTATTCTTGAGACAAAACACTCAAGGTAGTAGTTTAAGAAATTCTGTAAGGCTGAATATCAGGAAGCAACAAAGACAGGAATCAGATGAAATGGTTCAATATTAAGAGATTAACTTGCCTCCAAGGTGAAATTCACCCAGCCCAAAATAACTGCGTTCCCAAGTACTGTGTTGTATCTATCTTCACAGGTATCAAACTTTTTTTTTTCTGGAGTCACAGTAGAAGACTGAAAACTACCGCAAAAGCACCCATTTGCCTTATGGTTCCTACTGTACAACATCCAACAACTTCATCTTCAGCTGAATTTTTTAGAGGAGTTTCCCCTTGACTATCAAAGCTTTAAGGCAAATTTCTTCTGGAGTATGTCTGGTGCTTTCTGGAATTAGTAAGCATTTAATTCCTTCCAAAATTCAGTCTATAAAAACCTGAGCTCTGTTCAGAAACACAACAGTTACCTTGTCCCACTCACAAAGTAATACTTTTTATAAACTTGACTTTCTACTCTAAAAAAAACAAACCACTACCCATGCCCCAAAAGTCAAAGACCAGTTAATAGAACCAACAACTTTCACAGCACTTCTACACTTAAGTGTTCAGAATGCTGATTCTGTGTGCTTTTTCCATTTATGGTTAAAGATAAAAAAGTTTTTTTTACAAAGATTTTACGAAGACTTCAGCAGATGAGTAAGTTCAGCAGAGAAGTTTTAGATGCAATAATATCAGTAGTTTAACGAGAGACAGATTTCTGTTTGGAGAGACCAAAAAGCCCAGGTTACATGAAGAGACTGCATCATCAATTTACAGAAACACAGCACCACTTCATTGATTCCAAAACTTTTCTCCGTAAAACCTCATCCTTATTGAAATATATGGAACTCAGTGAGCTTCATTTCTCCCTGCCATCCTATGTTCTAGACAATGCTCACCAACGACTACTGTTTATCTAACAGTTAGCTGAAACGTATCTTTATAACACGAGAAATATTTGCTTTTTACTTTTGTTTCCATCAAGGCCTAGAAAAACAAACTACAAAAAACCCCTACAAAATTAGTTACATAAAGGAAATCTCTTCTTTTACATAAGGAATTAATGACAATCACGGTAAACACAAGTTCCCAGGATAAATTTAATGCTTTTATCAACCATGAAAAGGCTTTTTCAAAAAATACCAGCTATTAGCCTCAATATAACCTGAGTCTGCTCTCCTACAACTGAAGCACCTTGTATGCTGCACACTTGCTGAGAACTTCAAACTAACGCTTTTGACATAAAGACTTATGAAAGCTGCTGGTTTTGTGAGAGATCAGCTCTGACTTGGCTTGTCAATAGTAGACAGCATCCTCAAAGGTAAAGTTTACAGGGGGGTCTTGAAAGATCAGGAAGTGATCTGCAACTCAAACTATACAATGTTACTTAAGAATGTGTAGTTTAGGTATCAAATTTCAACTTTAGGAAAACTGAGCAAGGAATTCTACACCTTTTGAAGTAGAAGATCATTAGTGTTACAGTTCATTCATTAGAAGTAGCACAAAACTTTGAATGTTGTTATGAAACAAAGTCACAGCAAAATAAACTACAAACGAAAGCAAACAAAGTATCTCACTTTCCTGTTTTCCTTAAGAAACAAAGGAAAAAAAACAATCAGTGAATTAAAAAAATCCAATATGGCACACTTCAAACTTTCTGGCAACTTTTCATTCCGGAACATAATGAACATGTGCAAAACTTATCTACGAATACACTGCATTCTCATTATACATAGCTCAGAAATTCCTTGGGATGACCATTTTCCCTATTATCTTCACCCACCGTGGCAATCCTGCCACATATTTTTGTTTCAAATTATCTGCACCGTGATGAATGCAGCAGTATTTTAGATTCAATAAGCAAACTGGGCTATTCTGTACGTGAACTGTACACACAAACAACAACAGTGATTGCAGTAATTCCAAATTATTTGTAACTCCAAATTATTTTTAACTCAATATCCCACCCTCTCTCAGGTGTACACATACCTTATACCTACAAGTCACACCCATCACTGACTTGTTCAGGATAAATAATCTATTAACATTCGCACTATGGAACAAAAGAGTTTTTTCATCTCAACCATGTGCCGTCAAAACGGCGGCAAAAGAAAAAAAAAAAAAAAGGGGAAAAAAAAAAAAAAAAAAAAAAAGAGGAAGGGGCGGAATAAACGGAAGCGGAGAGGAAACAAGACCAGAGCCGCGTCTCCCTCCGGCCCTGCAGGCCCCCGGCGGGGTGCCGGCGCGGCGGGCCCCAGGCACGAGGCTGCGTGCAGGAGAGCCCCGGCCCCGCGTGGCGGCGGGAGGGGCGGCAGGGGGCGCTGTAAGCCGCAGCGCCGTGCAGGAGTCACCGCGGGCCGGGGGAGTTCCGCAAGGACAGGGGCCGGGCTGGGACCGCGTGAGAACCGCCGCCCCGGTCTCCTCCGCCCGCACGATGAGGGAAAATCGTTCGCTCGGAGGCCGTGGGAGAGACTTCGCCGGCACTCCTGAAGGAAAGGGAAGCTTCGCGTTTGGCGGCGGGATATAAACACGCGCGGCGCTGCCGCTCAATGCCTCCTGAGCCGGCGTTCTGCCAGAGCCCCGCGCACGTCCCCTCACCCTCCGGCCGCTAAAAGACCACGACAAAGTAAAGGCCGCATCAGCGTCTCCCCCGGTGCGGGGAAGAGGCAGGAGCGGGGCGGGCCGGCCCCGCTGCCCCTCGCACTGCGGCACCGGAAGGGCACGCGGCCGGCGGGGACCGGGAGCGAGGAAGGGCGAGAGGCAGAGAGCGCCGAGTGCCGGCCGCGAGGCGCGGGCCCGTAAGTTGCTCCGCGAGGGTTCCAACTTACAACGGCATCGTCTCTCCGGCTCCTCCTCCTCCTCCGCCGCCGCCGCCACCACCACCGTCGCCGCCGCGTCTTCCCCTTCTCCCTCCTCCTCTTGTTCTTCGTCCTCCCCCACCGCTGCCGCCTCCGGACCGGTCACTCGCCCCGCCGGGAAGCGGGAGCCGTGACCATGGTAGGGGCCGGGGCGGGGGTGAGGGCTCGGAGGGAAGAGAAAGCCCTTCGTCGGGCCCGGCCGCCGCCGCTTCACTTTCCTCTTCCCCTCCGGCCTTCTAACATGGCGCCCGGGCGCTACCACAGCAACGTTCTAGAACGGGGGGGGACCTACGCAGCGGCGCGGCCACCCCCGCACGGCGCGCACGCTAGCCGGTCCGCGCACGCTCAGTTGGCCGCGGGGCCGGGAGGCATCCTGGGAGCTGTAGTTCTGGTGAGAAGTGCGCCGGGGTTTGAAAACAAAGCTCCAACGGCCGTGAGGCGGCGCGTGCGCACGGCGTGGCGGGGCAGCCTGTAACCTCGGCGCCGCCGGGCTAACGCGGGGCGAGGCTGGGGCGACCCCGCTGAAGGGGTTGACGGGAAGGGGCGAAGCTGTGACGAAAGGCTCCGCGCTGGCGCCGGCCGGCCTGGGAGCCTTTAACTGTCATGGAAACTGATGCGGCGCGGCTGCGGGCATTTCGACTCCCGCATCCGTGGCCGGTGCCAGGGCCCTCGAGTCTTGAGAAGGGGCCGCCTGCGGAAGGTCCCTCCACCTCGTTTCGTTGAATAAAAGAGAGAATTCTGTTCAGGCGTGGGCTGGCTTTCATCCCTTCTCACCTACATCAGACCTATTTTCTTTTTTAGATCCCACACGGAGCAGAGAGACTGTTTTCTAATAATAAGCTATGAAAGCCCTGTTTGCAGTAGACTACATCTATCTCAAAGACTAGCCTGAGGTGGAAGTGATCCACAAAGATCAAGTTCTGAACTTCAAAAAAAAAAAAAAAAAAAAAAAAATTATGCTTTGCACAAGCTGCTCAAAAATTTATTCTTAGGAAAGTACATGTACTACGTGTATAGCATGTATAGCAATTCCACACAGAAAGCATTTTTATATGTGTCATTGTATTTTTTTAAAATTATTTTTATTTTGTTTTTTAAAAATAAGACAGTCTCAAACTATGTATTTTTCTAAAGTAACCAATTATTTCATCTTTAGTTGCTTCAGGTGGTAATCTGGACTGGCAACATCTAGGAACTTAAACATACACACACAAAAAAAAAGTGTAAAGAGAATACTTTCCTCAGGCTCCCTGCTTACTTCCTTTATGGAGCATAGCAGAAATGCTGTTTAAATACAATATGTAACTGAAAAAATCCAGGAGAAAAAAAACACAACCAGATTCTTAAGGTTCACAGTTGGAAGATGATGCATGAAATAGACACATCTGTGTATTAATCAATGTGTAGTACTTCAGGAGAAGGACTATTAAAAACTTCAATGCCACATACTAGAACAGTGTAAAAAAGTGGACATTTTAAAAATAGTGTTTGAACAAAACTAAGCCTAAGAATTTTTACTGTAAATAACATTGGGAACATTCTCCCTTTCTATTTAGTATTAAATCCTAACAGCTGTAGAAACTGCTATTTCATTTCACATCAGGATTGTTCTTGAAGAGATATTCTGCCTGCAAACAGAATATTTTCAAAGTCATTTTCAAGCTTCCAGTTTTAAAATGTACATGAGATAACAACAATATACTGGAAAAAAAGTGCAGAAAGTATTAAATGTGTCTAAAATGTCATCTCTGTTGGATACCTATAAGAAGCTTCTTACAAATACACCCACCTCATTTTGTCTCATTTTTGGTAGCATTGACCCCATTTTATTTATTTATTAATTACTCCACAAAAAATTATAGGAAGTACCTTAGGGCCTGATTTCTGAACTCAAAAGACTGTATTATGAATAATACAGTTCTTACAAAGTTATGCAGTAAGTAGGAATGATCTCTTACTCCTACAGTAAATGTTCACTCTAAGCTTTTCATTGATTTCATTGAGTTGATAGTTTCTCTTCATTAAAAACAGTGATTGCCTGTCAACAACTTTCCAGGGAATTGAGCAAGAAGAACATCCATACAGTGACACATTTACAGCATTCGAATCCCTGTGGGAATACAGCGCTGACCCAACTTTCAGCAGAAAGCTGAACTAAGTAACTTCTTGAGGTCCCTTGCAACTGGAATTGTTTTGTGGGAGTCTTACTATATTCACTCATTAATTTGTTTGTGTATTGTAAAGAGATCATTGAAGACTATTGTTCAAATAGTACTGCTGTATCTAGAGGGGTGTAAGCAGAGTAGAGAGCGATGCTTCTCTTCCTACATGTCTCAGCTTTGCAGCAGAATTGGCAGGGTACCATAAAAAAAAAAAAAAAAAAAAAAAAAAAAAGCAGAAGAACCTAAGCACCATAGCAAAACGGGATTGATACAGTGATACAATGTCGAATGATCCCATACAGTTATAGGGTACATTAATTTTCGCAATAATCACTGTTCACCTGTATTGCACATAATTAATGGTTATAATGCAAGTAGGTTGAAAATAGTTTAAGTGCTTATATTAACAGTCTTTGATCCATTAATCTTTTCACTGGGGTTTTTCCTAATGTACAATAATAATAATAACCTTACCAGAAAATCAACTGGATCATCTGGTCTGATCTTACAGCATTCATTTAACCCTTGCATAAGTGTTGGCATGACATGCCTCATTAAATAGTTTCGTAGTGGAATGGATTGGGCTTCCAATAGTTCTTGTTCTTGTTTTTTAACTTCCTCAAAGTGTTTATTCTACAAATAATTTACAAAGCAACAAAGAATAACATTAATATTAAGTTACTAAATAGTAGTTGACTAAATAATGATGGCTACCTAGACAAAAAAAAAAAAAAGTAGTGTTAAAAGCCACGGATAGAACTTTAAAACTCAGTTACCAGAAAAAAATATGGACTGCTAAATTTAGAGAACATGGTACACACTAAGGACAGCAAAGAGAGCATGACGAAAACCTCCCTGGCAAAATTATTTTATTCCTCTCATCTTAACGCCTAAAAGAACATCTAAAGTTTTCAGGTTCTCGTATTTCAATAAGATATTTGGGAAATAGGCTAGAAAATACTGCACTAGTTTGAGCTAAAAGATCACTCAAAAACATGTTTATTTTCCTCTCTTCTCATCTTACTCATTAGTAGCCTTAGTCATATACAGATACAGCAAGCAGAAGAGACTTTGAAGACTGCTTTTGCATATCCAAGGCATAGCACAAAAGCAACCATTCATATAAAACTGATAAATTATTTGAAAAAAATAAGTTTTCCTGTTTAACTGAGTCCAGAAATGCTACAGAATAAACTCTGCAAGTCACTTTCCTCAAATTGCAGCTGAAGTACAGCCTCAAGGACAAATGAGTAATAGCACAGACTTCTTGAGCACCTGCCTATTTAAAAGCATAGAGTATAGATATTACTTTAATACCTACTTTGGCTCTACATAATGCAGTTCACTTTCTTGAAAGTTAGAATGTTTAAGATATGTTAACTACCTTTACTAATCTCTTAGGCAAATTTATGGAGAGTACAGAACAATATTTACTCTTAAATGAAACTGAAAACAAGCACAGAAGGAAGCTCTTACAAACCAACATCAGAGCAATATTAAATGCACCTATTAAAGGAGCAATTTCAGGTTATAGTTTTCCCACAAATATGTATAGGCATATTAATGTAAGAAAATTATTTTTCTATAGAATGTCAGTTTCCTTTTAAATAGCTATAACTGGAGATTGTAAAAGAACAGCATTCTGGTGGAAAGGGAATGGAAAGGAAAAAGAACAAACCACCATGGATTTAGCTGTGATTCAGGTGTGAACAAGAAATTTATTATAATATGCATTTCACATTATTTGCCTAAAATATCTTTTAGGAGTGGCAAAGTAAAAAAAAAAAAAAAGTATATGCAAATCCTGTGAAGCTGAAGCATCCTTCAGCCTGCCTCAGGCAGTCCTTTTCAACAGTGCCTGGAATATTGAATTGACTGATGCTAGCCAGATCTAAAGTACGATATAAGGAATTAGAGAATTTATGCCACCCTTTCCATGTATTCTTACACAACACTGCTAGAAGCCCTATTGCTTCTACTTTCTATAACACACAAATAACAATGTCTTCCCCAAAAATATGTATTGACTTACCCACTCTTCCCAATTTGCTATCCTTTCAGCCCTTTCCTCAGCTTCTCTACGCTTCCGTTCAGCTTCTTCTTTAGCTTCTTTGGCAAGACATTCCTCAGCTGCTTTACGTTCCAAACTCTCCTTTTCTTCATCTGTCAAGCCATAATTTCGTGGTTCCCCAATTTCCTTGATGATCTGTTTTACTATAAATCTGTTTTCAGAATCTTCATATTTGGCTACATCTTTAAAACAATACAAGAGAAAACCTTTCAAGACTATTCTCAATTATCAAGCCAGTAATAACTGCAAGACCTAAGTATATATAGTATTAATGCTGTTAGAATTTTCAATTGTTTTATGTTGTTTTGTGTTGCTTATTAATGGTTGTTGTTTTTTTTTCCCCCCCAAAGCAAAATGAAATTTTCTACATCTGATTTTCTTTACTAATTTAGGTTAAAATAGTGTGTCTTTCTCAGGAGAAATGTATTAGAATTATTTTTACAACTATTCTGTTTAACACTTGCAGGCTTTTTAAGTTTTGAAATTTGCAAATGAAGTTATTCTAGTATCAGATATGTTCCTTAGGCCAATCTTAAATATCACTTTATCTACACTACAGGTACAAAACCATCAGCTTCTGAACCTGTATCTCCATGTAGGTTACATAATAGGTTGCTAGCATTAGCATTGGCAACAAACTCCAGTTTTTTCACTCTTGCTTCTCATCTCTTTCACTAATTCAGACAGAAGATACTAAATCATAGCTAATACAATTATTCTAAGCATGCACGTCTGTCATTTGAATCTGAAGTTCGTACTCTGGTGATTAATCAAGGTAAAAATCTAACATGATTCTACATAATGAAATTCCTTTTAGACTTCTTCATTCTCAGTATATTGAGAATTACATTCCTGAAGTATTCCAAACAAGTATTTTTATGCCATCAGTACATAAATTCCGCAATTTTAGCTGCAGCTGGATATAAAAATCACAGTGCAAGACAACTTTTTAATCACTTAAAATACTGCTAAGAACATTCTTGGCATTGAATTTGAGGACTTAAAGAATACAGCCTTTTCTCAGATGACCAAGCAAGACTGCAACATGAATATCACAGCAATCATAATTAAATACATATCTACTAAAGATATATTTTAAATTAAAAAATAAAAACCTTGATTCTAAGGGAGAGAAAAGATCACCAAAAGTCCTCATAAATTAAGATAAAAGGAAACTATTATAACTTGAGTATTCCTTTTTGTAGATCATCTAATATGCACATGCCATTATCTCCACTTTGCAGATGAAAATGACAATGCACAAAGGTAACTGATTTGCAGACTTCATGAAGTGAGTTACTGTAGTGAAATATGATTTCCAGAATCTTGAAGCCTACTTCCTTTGTACTAATCATATTTCAGGCTCAGGAAAAAAAAAAATAATCTTATAATGTAATTCATAAGGCCATATGTTAAGATCTTCTAAAATTATAGTGGAAGAAACATTTGACTAATGTGATTCAGTATTTAATGAATCAACACAGTTCAACAATTTTCCACTAAGGCCAGTAAATACAGACAACTTCCTTCAGAATCTGACTTAAGTCAGTTATCTGTTTAAATCTGATTATATTAATTCAGCACTTCTTATAAACCAACTGCAGCATCAGCCACAATGGAAAAGTATTGACAGAGTTGAAGATTTCTCACAGAAGTTATCTTTGTAGTCAGTCTTTATATAAAGCTATATACTTACCTACTTCAGTGGACAGCAATATACTACTATGCCAGTCCAGAAAGATGGCAAGAGCAGAGGTCCATAAATGATGTCCTATAACTAATTTGCCAATTGGACTGCAAAACTGAACAATTAAAACAAAACCTGATCTATAAAACATATTACCTATAGATTCTAATGAATCTGTATGAACATACAGATATTTTTGCAGGCATTTAATTAAATACTTGTTGTATTCTGATATGTTAATGAAAATACTATTTATATATGTAATATACTTTTTCAAATTTAAATTTTGTGACAATAGGAATTTTTATTCATACTTCAGCTAAGAATTTTATTATTTCATACCAATAAACTGAGGATGTATTTCAAGTTCATCAAAATAGTTGAGAACAGTTTCATCTTCTGCATTTATCTCCCTGAAGTTATTCAAAGATTGCAGAAACCGGTCCTGAGTATAATGAGTTCCAGCAACAACGCTTTCTGGCAGATTTATTATTCTGTTTTTAAGAAATTCATCCGATGCAGTCAAAGATATCACAAATTCTGTGAAGAAGAACACATTATCCTTGACTTTTCCTCTTTCACATCTATCTTCTTTCAATAATAAATTTGAAGTCACAAATGAACACAAATAGATACATAATGTAAATATAAACCAACAGCTGATGGCATTTTCACAAGAAGGGAATAAGAAGAACACACAAAGCAAGTCAAAACTCTCATTTTCATTAATTGCTCGCTTTCAAATATTAAAGCAACCATGTTTCATGAATAAGACATTTTGTTTATCTTCAATGTAACAAGAACAATTGAGTGATATTTTGGACTTCTTGTTGGTGACAGCAATATTTGAAAGCTTTTTTTGTTGTTATTTGTTTGTTTTTAAGTCAAACTTACCAGGTGTGATTATTTCATCATATTTAGGAATTTTGTTTGTAATTTCTTCTTCTTCCACTAAAACAAAAATAATATGTAATTGATATTATCATTTGAAATAGCAATGCTTTTGTATTTACAAATAACTTCTCCTATACAAATACCGTTTAAAAAATAATTCCCAACAATAATGATAATTTGAATAATCTGAACTGTACACTGCTTTAGAGAGAGCTGTTAAGGAACCCATGCTTTCAGCCACCACAAATTTATCACAGGACACTAATAGCTGTTTAACTATTCAGCAAAGCATTCTTTTGCATATGCAGTTACAAAATATGTCCATACTACTTTTCTGTCCCTGGCCTCTCCTGCTGCTTTATATTTTCCTCCACCAAAGAGACACAGCTTGGAACAGCGTGCAGAAATGGCTTGGAACGGTGTGGTTAAAATGGTTTATGATGCTGTCTGCTCTACTCCACCAGTTGGCTCAACTCCTTGATGAGTATCAGCTGAACAAGGTGGTTTATAACCAACCACATTAAGATGAACAAGACTAGATTTTGTTTTTCTTAAAATCCTATCCTTTAATTTATGGAGTTGATTCTTGCTTTTCATACATAGACAGTGCTGGCTAACATTTGAAACATATACTGCAGAATTCCACTTACGTTGCATCCCTTGAAGCTCATGCAATACACCCACTCTAACTCACAGAACATGAATTGGCTGAACCCCCTCACTAAGTAGCTCTTGTATATTATGAAGAAAAGTCTGTCTTAAAGCTTTCTTGTGTAGAGTGGTTCAACATGGAAAGTATCGTTCTTATTTGTGTATTTATTTAGTATGTTGCCAGCTAAGGTCATTTCAGAAACATCTTGCTTAATATGTTTAACAATCCATTACAATCCTTCTTAAATTTTTAAAGCATCACATGAAAGCAACTGTGTTCTGCTCTGCAGTCAAAACAGTGTTGATACACTTAAACTAATAAGATACTGAGAAAAATAAAAGTTATGACAGTACCAGCAGCAATAAAAACAAAAGCAGAAGTACTTACAGTTAAAAAGATCTTTTGCCTGGTCATAGGTTTTTGGAAACCCATCCAAAACATACCCTTGATTTCTACAAGGCATAGATTTAAGCTTATCTTTAAAGAGTTTAATGACATAGTGATCATCTAGACGACCTAAAACAAAAAGAAGGTTATTAAGTACCTAGCTTATGAAAAAAAGAATATCTGAAATTATTCTACTAACAGTTCTATTCATTTAGAAGAGACAATTTTTTAGACTACAAAAAAAACCCATATTTTAAATCTCTACGTGCTGTTAAAGGTTTATAGAATATAAAGCTATATATGGATAGCTTTTGTATTTAGAGAATATAAAGCTATATATGTAGCTATAAAATTACAACTATATAAATGTTGCAATCATACAAACATTGGAGCTTTAAGGATACAAAACATGAAATTAGATATTTTAGAATAATTCAGTTGGACTTTTATGTAAAAAGAAAAGAAAAAAGCATGTGACAAACCAAATGTTTTATTTTTACAACTAACAGAATTAAAGTAAGACAAAATAAAGAGAAGTAGGCTTTACAAGTTCTATTTACAGATAAATAGACTGAGAGATAAAGTAACTCATCAATTTAAGCTACTTACTGAGAAAGTATACCGTAGTAAAAAAGTTTGTTGTTACCTAGTTTTTATCCTCTTGCAACCATTGCCTCCAGTTTCCTATGTTGTTTTGCTTCAGCTACTAGTAGCATTAGTTTATAATAGTTAAGACTATCTTTAAAATATGCTACATCTTAAAAGGCATTATCATTTTTAACAACAAAATAGGGCATGAAGACTAAATACTGCCAGTACTCTTCTTTCTTACTGGAATACTTTACTTCACAAATTCAACACTGACATACTTCACCTTTTACTTTGAATTATTTAAATTGTGCACTCTGTTCTGAGAAAAAAAAAAAAAAAAAAAAAAAAAAACACACCTGACAAAAAAAAAAAGATCTGGCTAACGATCTAAAGATACTGAATACAGAGTGATTACATATATATATGTATACACACACACACACACACACGCACAGAGATATAAATACAATTGAGTAAAATAAATAAATAAATAAAATATATAAAGAAGTAGAAAGATAATGCCGCTTTAGTACTTATTATTTCCTACCTGCATTCTGCTCCATGCTTTCTTTAATTCCAGCTAACAACTCATGTGCTTCTTCTACATTTTCACCCTCTTCTTCATCATCTTCTCCCTCTTGTCTCACACTGTCAGAGTCCACTTCTTTAGGAGCCACAATTCTCTCCTGAAAGTGAGATGAGAAATGTGAATTGGCTCAGAAATTCTATGGCCAAATTTTCTCACATACATTGATGTAATAACACAACCAACCCCTCCCTCCCCCCCCAAAAAAAAAAACCAAAACACCACCACACCAACCAAACAACCAAAAAAACCCATGTATACTCCTGGACATTGAGATACTGAGTAATGTGCAGTCTTGTAAAAGGATTTTTGAGTCTAAGTTCAGTGCATCCCCAAGAATCATAAGCATGTCAAAAATATTTCTATTCTAAAATCTGAAATGTTTTAGTAATGTATTTTTCAGGTCAGAAAAGGAGACAAAAAAGTGTGTAATGACAACAGTCATCAGTATATTGTCATTTCTCAAAACATTTTGTTGGAATATGATTACTGCCTTTGGTCATTCTTAAATACTAAATTATGGAGTTTATGTTCATTTCAAATGATGCCAAGCATCTTAAAGTCACACACCAGTTTTGCAATTGATTCGGAAATCACATCTTTAATCTTAATATGATGTAGCTTGTAGTGTTTGCAGATCTCTTCAGCAATGGTAGATTTGCCAACCCCTGGAGGACCATGAATGTAAATTTTGAGAGGCTGGGAAAAAAAAAAAAATGAAGATGTAACATCATTCAAACAATACAGATTTTTTCTTTATATAAAATGAACAATTTTTCCCTATTGCTAATAGGAAATAACTAATCATTTAAACTAAAAATATGTTTTAGATTAATTCATAGTATGTATCTTCTTCATGAGCATCATCTATATCATCCACTGCCTTTGAGTAACAATTAATTTAGCAGTACAATGTCAGCAACTGAGAAAAAGGCACATTTCTATTTAATAGACTCACAGACCAACTAACTTATAGTGGCACAACTAGAAGTTAAACAGTCAAAAAGAGACAAAACACAACCCCTTGGATAGAATGCAATGGATTCTAGAATTAGATGGCAGATATTCTATTATATAAACACAACTATTTCCCATCTGAGATAGACTTGTTGTCATCACCATAGTTAATTTGACCTCAAAAATTTCAGATCCATCACAATCCAAAAACAATTTGTTGTTGTAGCCTGTGTTACCTATGGGATAAACACAATTACGAATCCAGAATAACAATAAATATAACTCAAAATCATACATCTTTAATTTCACATCCTAATCCAGAAGATCTGATGGTTTACAGTATTTAAACCTTTGAATAACTACTTCCTTATACTTGAATACAGAAGCTCAAAGTATTTAGCTAACATAGGAAACAGAAAAATTGTTCATTATATTATACAGTGGAGCAGGGTAAAAGGAAAGCTACATGGCAGTTAATATCCTGGCTAAGTATAATGAAGGAACACAAAATGGTCATCTAATTATTGACTCTAAAATAAAACAAAAAACAAACAAACAAACAAAAAAAAACAACAAAAAAACCCCATACTACCATAGTTACTGCTTTCTTGAAGCCAACATATCTAAAACAATGTATATTGCTAGTTTCAAACAAGTAGCTTTCTATCAGAAAGTTTACTTTCATCTACAAGCTTTAAACTTTAGATGTAATAGGAAATATTAGATGATCATTTTAATTAGCATTCAATACAATTTTCAATTATCTTCAGTTATTTTATGTCACTATCAGTCTTTTATGTATTCTTACTAAAAGAAATGAAAGCTTATATTTGTATAACCATTTCTGTTTGGAAAAAAAAAAAAGAAAATGAGCACTTGAGAATAGCATATACCAAACCATTACCAGAAGTCCTCGACTTTGCTTGTATTCTTCAACAATCTGTTCAATGTTCTCCACCAGCCCTGTTTGAGCAACCCACTTTATGTTGAAAGCCTCTTTCAAAAACATAGCTTCCATCCGCAGGTTCACAAGCAACATATCCACATGTGTTTGCTGAAGGAGCAAAACAACATTTATTTAACATATGTAAGCTCTGCGTCTTAAAAGAATATTGTTGGCTTCAACTAGAAACTAGAATGGAGGGTAGAGAACAGAAAGAATTTAAGCACAGGGAAAGCAGGTTTGCGTGCAAACATTTTAAGGTGTTCTTTTTTTTTTTTTTAATATATATTTTCCATATATATTTAAGTAATGTCAAAACACACGCCACTGAGCAATTTTTCAGTACTACTCAGAGGTCTCATACTGTCCACAGGAAAAAAACATTATTTCAGAAATTCATTAAGGACAATCTTAAAAATAGCGGGGTTCTAATGTATTTATTTCACATATGAACAGTTTATTCCAGATAAGCAGATGAAGACATCTTAATTTACATATACTGTGTTCATCATGTCCATAGTACTTCATTTTATTTACAAATTTATTATTATTTTCTCTAGGTTTCATCAGCATGCTCTAGTATGCTTAGTACACCACCAACATCATTGCTTCACTGCTTTTTTAGATCAAGCTATAATTCCTTAAAAAACATGTTTGTTTGAAAACTAGATTTTAATTTGCCTATTTTCTATGCTTATTTCCAGCCATATTTTAGAGTTATATTTTTTTGACTGAAATTATATATATATATATGTGTGTTTGTGTATTTCATGATATGATACACCTAAATTTAAATTCTTCCATTATGTAGAAAAAGGAAAAACAAAACAAACAAACAAACAAAAAAAAAACAAGAAAAAAACAACTAACTGTTAACTCTTTATTTAAGAATGCATTTTCTTGTGGAATCTTCTCAATTTTTCCTGGTCCAACATTTTTACTGATACACTGTAAAGAAAATAAAATAGTAATACATATATTCAGTCAGATTCTTAGGGAAAAAAAAAATAATTTCTAGAAATAAAAAGTATCATTTTTATTTTATGTCACACTATATCTAAAAAATCAGTATACTGATATGATTTACTGATCAAAGAACATTATATTAACTTTAACTTCTGTGGTAGTATTACACAGCTCTTTTTCACTATATATCGCCTCCTCTTCAGTGCTTGCAGCAAACCCAAAAACAGATAAGTGTTCCAAAGCTCTTAAATCTATGTAATTTCTTATTGCTTAAGATCAATTAGGAGACCTATTTTATCTCTCAGCATTTTCACTTCAGATTCCTTATATGTTTAATTCTGTTAACAGTCATGAAATGTTTTCAGATAAATGGAACACCATCAGCTCTCCATGCTACTATCTCCAGTTCATCATTAAATAGATGTTAATTACTAAAAAACAGACATAAAAACAGATTTCAAATAAACACTAGATTCCATAAAATCATGAAAACTGCTATCAAATTTACACATATTCTAGTATTCTGTCTCAAAGATTTTCAATTAATGGACACCTAAATGAAAGTAAGAATAGGAAAAACATACGTGATATCCTTTCCAAGTATCTCTTCAACTATTTTCAGTTCAGAGACTTCCTGAATTAGAAATACCTATCATACATTTAAGTAACTCTTACCTAAGTACCTTTCCAGTCTTCCTCTGAGCTGATACAGTTCCCTGACAAAATAGCTCTTTGCAACACTCTCTACAATCCTAGCAATATCTTACCATCATAAAAACTGTCAATTTACAACTGCCCTCAGTTTACTATTCTATAAACAAACACATAGTCATGAAAGGACCCTCCCAACTTTCATTAGGGAATCTATATCAATTCATTCTACTATACCATAGTATTCCCTATACCTACTTCAGTTTAATAAAGAACCCCTAGCAAGTCATACACAGATGTCTTCAAGCATTAAGATGCTTCACAACTTGAACTGGTGATTGAGCACATGGTGAAAGGGTGTGTCTTGCCTAGGGAACACAGGCAAATTGTTTGCACCTGTGTTCCTTCATGTGACCAGAAGGGTGGACCCAAAGTGGAGCCACGCTGGGCTCATTTAAGAATCAGCCACTGCTAGAAGAGCTAAATCTTTGGGATTTAGGCTGCTTCCTCAGGAATGCTGCAGGGTGAGAGAGTCCTTTTACCAGTTGAGTGAGTTCAGCTCTTCTTTCTGTGTGTGATTATTGGCCTACCTACAAATACTGTGTCTGGTGTCACTAAGAATCTGTCTGAAGAAATTTTGCTTCTTTGTGAGCAGAACAGCTGTTAAAGTTAATTCTGTAGCATCTGCCCCAAGCAATACATTTTGTTTAAAGAACAGAACCCTTAGAGGACTCCAAAATTATTTTATTTTTTATTACACAAGATAATTTGGGGAAGCCTAGAGACTTCTAATTATATAAAAATGTCTAGTTTTAATAATACTGTAGGTACCTGAAAAACAAAAATTCCTTACCTTTATTAATTCTTCAAAAGTGTGCATAGACTCATCTACTGCAAGTATGTAGTGAAACCTTGGCCTGTGGTCTGCTATGTTTTGTAACACCCTAGAATGTAGGAGGTACAGTTAAGGCTAGTAGTTTGAGAAGCATATTGGCCTTTCCTTGTGAGATGTGTTTCAGAAGCAGTCCTAATACAAAGTTGTTTTCATGTATATTTTCCTCAATAAAGAAGCACAGATAAGAATTTTTTTGTAAGGAAGATCAAAGGATAAAAAGCAACACCTTTACAAAATAGTAACTTAAGCTGTAGAGTCCATGATCCATTTTCAGTTCTGTGCCCATTAACTGATACTGTGCTTTATGTACAGTGCAGCAAGAAATCTCTTAACTGCATAGCATCCGTGCAACACATATGTAAGGTTTCCAGAAGGTACATCTAGGATTGAAGAAACTGAACTGTCTGTGTCCTCGAAAAGAAGAGACAAATAGCTTTCTTAAGTCCAATTTAAAAGTCTTGGTGCTCTTCTAATAGGTTTGGAATTGTTACCTAGTTTGTTATCAATGACTGTGCAAGTGGAACATTATTTACTTACCCTGCTAAATCACGAACGTGAATAGTTGGAATATAATTGTTTCCATTTCCAAAAACAGGTATTGCGTTAGTCTCGCTAAGCCAACCTATCTGAAAATAAAAGTGGATAATGAAGTTAGGAGGAAAAGGTATTTGTGTACTGGCACATTTTCGTATTCAAGATTTTAAAATTCAATTTATGGAACGATTACTGGACCACAGTAAACAACTCTGAGGATAGTAGCAGCCTACAAAAAAAACCAAACTTTTTTAAAGAAAACTCTTTGGTTCTGCCACATGTTATTTTTAATACTTTGTAATAAAAATAAGAACAATGAAAAGACTTTTTTTTTCATTGCATCGATGAGATGGATATGTTCTGATTGCAGAGTGCAAATGGAGATACTGTAAAAAAGTTATGGAGAAGCTAAAAAACATACACAGCCAAAAGAGTGGAAATCACTTTAATTATAGCTAAAATTCTTATCAAAGGGATCAAGTAATAAATTCCATTCGCAGGAACATTAAGCCTATGATATCAAAACTATTATACATATATTTAATTCCAATGCAAATTGCCCTTAAATATTAGACAAACCTTCAAACATACTTGGATATCTACCTTAAAAAAGTAGTGTAAGACTCCTTCCTCAGCTCCATACTGAATTCCTGAAGCAACAACATAAGTTGAAAATGCTTGTTTGTTCTGTGAAGTAAAATTAACAAGAGTTTTATAATAAGATGGTATTGCTAATGGAATACTAGCTCTTGAAAACTTGAGAACTTGTATATCAAACGTAGAAAGTATTTAAATCATCTCTCTTTAAAATTTGGAGCTAGATCAATCATTGCATAGCTGCTAGTTTTGTCAGTCTTACTGGTAATATTTCCTTAAAAAACAAACAAACAAAAAAGCTCAGAATTGGTGTATCTGCATTTGAGCTGAAATTATAAAAGATTCTTAAAAGTTAAGAAATTGGAAGTTAGGTACATCAGTGAAGTGATCAGAGTAAAATACACTTCCATTTTCTTTTTCCAAGAGATATAACTAAAATTTGTGGAAGCTTTCTTTCCTAATTGTATTGTTTGTATTTGATTGCCTACAGAACTGGAAAATGGGAGTCCAATACTTCTGTAATTGTTTTGCTTTAATTGTGATATAAAATCTTAAACAAAATCAATAGACTATAAAGTGTTTTCCTACCCATACATCATGGTCAGCCCTTGTATCTTTTTGCTGACCATAAACACCAACCTGGTCATAAATTTGCCTGTTCTTGTTGACTGTTTATGTAAAATGATACTGCTTTGATCACTAGTGAGAATGGTTACATACACAGAAAAACAATATTTAAATCACCCTAAGGAGAGAAATTTCTAGCAAGTCTTTTAATGGAGGACCACTTAGATATTTCTAAGTTGAAACAAGATTGTCAAATAATTCTGGTTTTCTAAAGATCTCAAACTTGCACTTACCAACAGAGAGAATAAACATCTAGATTTTTGCATGTGAAAAAAAAAATATTTTGCTACATTCTTCATATTATTTCAGAAATATAAAACAATGAAGTCTGTTAGCCAGTATTTGATTGTATAATTAAAGCATCATCTACAGAGATGCCAGGTATATATCACTATACTGTATTTGTGTAATGCATTTGTATATTTCTGCTACAAAATAAATCTTTGTAATAAAAACTATTTCAACTCAATTGAACACAGCAACTTGTTATTAATCACATGTAATATTACAATCAGAAGTTATTATAGATAACACAAGTTCTCCTCCACTAACTTTTCTTGAATAGATAGAAACTATTTATAACCTAAGAACAGCTGCTCCCAGGTTTGTTCTGGACAGACTGCACATGTGCTCCAGGAGAAGGTACACTAATTTCTGTTTCCCAGCAGGAAAAACCTGACCCTTGTGAAAGCATAGGAATGGCCATTTCTCATCTACCCAAAGAGCAGGGAGGCAGTAGGCCATTTTATCACTGACCTCGCAGTACGTTCTGCACCACTTAGGGAACACAAACCACAGTTCATCACCCAGAGAAATACAAAGCAGTAAAACAGATCCAATTCCTTACAAAAACAAACAAACAAAAACTATATAGTGGCACGAGTCACACATCTGAATTTACTACTTGAGATCAGTTGGATATATGTCATGAATAAAATGAAGCGATGATTTGGTAAGCTCCAGTTACACACAACATATTCAGTCACTGTTAAAAGATGTTCAGGTTACCATGTAATTTCCATTGAAGCCACTAGATGTCACATTTCAGCTATTATAATCAGCCCTGGGCTTGGCTGTTCTGTTTGATGGTTAGTTTCATTCTAATAAGAAGTTTCAAGTGGGAATGGCTTTAAATTGATGGGTTCAGGATCTGGGCTGCCATTGAGAACAGAGCTGGGAGATGAGCTGCCTGTGGTAGCAGATGTTTTTTTGGGATTCTGAACTCATCAGTACCTCTGAATCAGCAGCTTCTCTCAGAAAAGCTGCATGCCGTATCTTTTTGCTACAAAGAAAAAGGTAAAAATCTTTTTTACGCTTGAGATTTCCCCACACAAGCTCCAGTTTTAATTCTCTCTTGTACAACCAACATAATAGCGTTGTTCTTTTTTTAAATTGAGATAAGCATGATTTACTCAGTAGATATTGAAAAATAACATTGGGATCTGTATTATGAATTCTGTAATTTAAATATAACTATTATCTATTAATTCTAAAACATGGCCTTTTCTATGCTTAGCTTTTTATTACTAAGGGATGATATTCACATTTATCAAAGGTATAATGCACTACAAATTTAATCAAATACTTGATAACTTTCATTATTAAGATAACACAGTAGGATGACTTCAGTATGTTTTTGTTTTTCAGTTTTTGTAAAGAAGCTTCTTTAAAAACAAACAAACAAAACAAACAAACAAACAAAAACAGAAAAGGTCTTAACATACATTTTTTCCAAGTTTGAGAACAAGTTTTTCAGCATTTATGTGATCCATAAAGTTAGGATGAGGTTTTCTTCTACGATAATCTTCCTCAGTAAAAGGAATCTCGGAATCCTCCTAGGAAGAAAAAAAATGCAACTGTCATACAAGTCGTACAACTGAATATTTTTTAAAAGCCTATATGTTTTAAAAGAAGTTGTTAAAATATTTTTTTAAATCTCTTTTTCTTTCATTTGAAATGCTTAGAACTTCTAAAGCTGATACTTGAGAGAGTATGTCCAAGCAGTCCTAACGTCTGCCCATCATAGTATCTCATTGCCTACACTTTTCTGTTTGGTGGAATAGATTTAACAGGTCGAGCCCCCACTTACCAATGGATGTTGAAGTGAAAGGTCCACGAAGAAAAAATATACTTCATAATAGCAGATGAAGTTAGTGTTTTTGAAGTACACACTGCAGTACTTTAAACAAAATTAACAAATAAATCAAATGGAAATATTTATTCATTTATTTTCCATTAAATGGAAATGGTAAGAGAACAGTGTTCTCTCATATTACTTACTGGGTCGGGGGGGTTGCTTTTTGCCCAACTCATTACTGTTGAAATGAGGATGAACGTTTTTGGTGCTGCAAAATGCTCTATTTCCATATGTAGGGCTGTTAAATGAAAGCAAAGGATTTAATCTATTTAGACTACATTACACAAATGTTATATTTTCTTTTGGCCCTGTATATATACATTTATGCTATAGTGCTATGTGTTCAGTGTTTTGAAGTAAATACCCTTTATTTTGCTTGGTGTAAAATAGAAATGAACCAATGATAAAAAGAAAGCAAATAAAAAATAATGTGTAACTGTGTGGTCAGTAATTAACATAATCTATACAGAGCTGCGTATCACAGAAAAAGAAACAAAGAAACAATGTATACTAGAAAATGCTTCATCTTTATTGACAGCTGAGATACTGAAAGAAGTGTGCTTGTTGTAACTGAAACAGCTTGTCTACAAAATTCAAGGAAGTTTCTTTAATTCAGAGCAAAACTATTAAACAGCAAGCAGGAAAGAAGAGCTTAGTTTAACTAAACTTAAGATGAAGAGCAATATTGCACTGTCACCATAAAATGATTCCAGACACCATTAGAATTTGGTTATGACCATTAGGAGAAAGGTGTAGAAAAACTGTTAATGATATTTTTAATAACAGATTTAAGTAAAAATCTGTTAAGATCATAGAATCATATAATGGCTTAGGTTGACAGGGACCCCAAGGATCATCCAGTTCCAACCCCCCTGTCATGGACCTCCAGATCTGGTACTAGGCCAGGTTGCCCGGGGCCCCATCCAACCTGATCTTGAACACCTCCAGGGACAGAGCATCTACAGCCTCTTTGGGCAGCCTGTTCCATTACCTCACCACTACCTCTGTGAAAAACTTCCCTCTAACATCCAATCTAAACCTTCACGCATTGACTTTAAAACCATTCCCCCTTGTCCTATCCCTATCTACCCAAGTAAAAAGCTGATTCCCCTCCTATTTTATAATCTTTTAAATACTGGAAGGCTGCAACGAGGTGTCCTTGTAGCCTTCTTTTGCCCAGGCTGAACAAGCCCAGCTCCCTCAGCCTATCTTCGTAGGTGAGGTGCTCCAGACCTCTGATCATCTTCGTGGCCCTTCTCTGGACCCTCTCCAACAATTAAGATAATTAGATAAAACATAGAAACATTGAAGGTGGGTAAAAGTTTTCTCCTGTGAGCAAATACAAATGGATAAGATGACAGTAGATTTTTTTTTTTTAAATAGCTGTCCACACAGCTATGTTGCTTCAAGTGTTGGACCATCCTATGACCAAGGAGTGATGGGCCATGGAATGCACATGAATTAATTGAACAATTCATGCATCATTTCCCCAGCAAGGAATCCAGTTTTATATTATAGTGAACTATAAATTACAGGTTAATTTGTTAGACATCTATAGTAAACTTTAGTGGCTGTATAGAAAACAGTTTTCTGTTCAGTTGATAGCTGTACTAACCAGAAGCAGCCCATGTTGCTTCCTCGATTTGGTTTGCATCCTCAGTGATATTATATAAAATAATGTCACATTCAAGCAAATAGCTTAAGAGCTCTTTCTGAGAGGAGACCTAGGGGAAAAGAATAGTTAAAAATTGTTTATTAAAAAAAAAAAAAAAAAAAAAAAAAAAAAGGAAGGAAAAAACCTACTATACAAAATTCCTTTTCAAATTTAACTTAAAAACTAGAATGTAGTTTTCTTGCTGTACTCATGTCAAACTATTTGTCAGTGAAAAGTAAAGCAATTGAATGCAAATTAATTGCTGAAACTTCTGATTTACAATTCACATTTACATAGTTCAAAAGGACATGCAATTTTAGGATTTGTATTTTCAGTATACTTGTTAATATCACAAAAATATCTATGGCTTCTATAGTCATTTTGAACAAGAACTGGGTGGCAAAATGGAAACACAGAAAAATCAGTTTCCTTACAAAACAACATCCCATCTTTTTGCTAACACAGATTGTGTGCATCACTCAAACAAGTCCAACAAACATTCTGTATGACAGCAGCGCTTGAGATTACATAGTTACCCATATTTACTTTTTATTAAAATAAAGACTCATCTGTCTTTATTAATAGAATTTCAGATCAAAAGGCTCATATTTTTGAAGAGATTCTGGATAATCAACTTGATGGTTACAAACAATTTTGGTTTCAGAAAATAATAATCAAGCCTCCTTCAGTTAACTGAACTTTGGATGTACATGCAAAAAGTATGTATTTGGAACAGCTAGCTGCTAGTGACAGCTGTTATGCCAGTGAAGTGTTAAGGAGGGAAGATGCTTTGTTCACAGTACTACTACGTTTAGAAGGTGATAGAAGATATGAGAGAGACAACATTGTGTTTTGAGGGAAAAAGAAAACAGATCTGTGGGTGATCAGGGTAGACAACATGTCCAGAACTGTTGTTTTATTTAAAAAATAATCTTTTTTTAAGACTGGCTTCCTTTGTTTTAACATTTGTTATATCTGAACAAGCAGAGAGGAGACGACAGGGTGCAGAGGAATAAACATGTGTAAAACTTCCTGCAACAATGGGAGAACACTTCATTAATGAGGATCATTTACGTGCCTTGCAATATTTATAATGCTGTCTAACAATGACCTGAAATAAGGTTATGACTTACTGCATATGTTTCCTCTGCAAAACATGGTTTAATACTCTCTGGCTTAGAGAGAGTCCCCACTATTTGGTAGAGTCCCTCCTTTGGCCTCCTGGAAACTTCAGCCTCCGAGCGATTCTCACTTTCCTCCTCCTCTCCTTCCACGCTTTCTAGCGACGCTCCGACAACACAACTGGATAAATACTGAAACATACAAGACGCGCGTTTGTCTCCCCCCCCCTCCCCGGGCCCCCGCTGCACTGCCCGCCGCGGGCCCGTTCCCCAACCTCGCCGATGCTGCGGCCGCAGTAGGAATCGAGGTGGTTGAGGAAGATCCGCCGGCTCCGCGCAGCGCCCGCCGCCATGGCCGCAACTGCGGCGGCGGCGACGCGATCCGTTGCTAAGGGCGGGAAGCGCTGGGCGGAGGCTGCGCGGCCTCGGCCTTGCCATCACCTCCTGCTCGAGGGCCTTCTGCAGGGGGACGTTATTCCCGACTTCCTGACAGCGGTCAGGGCAAGATTTAGTACTGCTGAGAGAAAAAAAAAAACAAACGTTGTAAGGCTCTGTTTTATGACATCTGTTCCAGCAGCAAGGAGGCTTTGAGGTGGTCTGTCACTGGTAACTCGTACTAAGCAATACCATGCTTTGATCACAGAACCACAAAATTGCAGCGGTTAGAAGCAACCTCTAGAGATTGAGTCCAGCCGCATCCCCCGTGGTGATGATTCTTGTAGTAATACATCATGTTAAAACTTCCAGAAAAGTGCAGTTCACAGATTTACAGCTGCATTAGGCCAAGAGCTCATTTGGCTTCAGAAAATATGAACAAATTGTTTTAAGGAGAGCAACTGAAATTATCTACTGTCAGTGCTTCAAAGCAGCTCTGTGTAGGTGCAAATTCCGAATGTAAAGAATGGAGAGCATTTCCTCCTTAAGCCCACAGCCAAACATGGTGGAATGATGTTGCTCTCTAATTTTTAATACCCCGTTACCTTCTAAGAAACAGCAGAGAATTCTTCCAGAACATCTACAAACTGTATGCTATGTAAGTAGTTCTCAGCTTAGCTTTATAATAAGCCCTTGTAATGACAAAGCATTTTAAAGTTGTCTAAGGAAAAAAAACCTGGCAGCGCAACATTAATTCTGGCATTTTTTCCACTTGTCATTCTCATGCTTCCTTTCCAAGAACCTCTTCACAGTTGTCTGCTCTGTCCTTCCAGGACAGTTTCATTGGAGATAAATTTACAGTCAAAGGTACTTTTGAAATACTTGCTAATAATCTGGTACTTAAGATGTGTCTATGGAAATAATCATTTTGGTTGTTCACTCCCCTCTCTTCCCTCCCCATAAAAATCACTAACACACTGGTGCATTTATTTAATGCTTTAGTCATTTAAATTGAACAAGGAAATTAACTGCAAGGGAAAATATTCAAATATAAATTTGGTAAAGTACATTCTCCTCACAGAGGACTAACCACATGCCACAGACCTGTGTGCAAAACAGAGCCTATGAACAAATTTTATAGCATAGGTCCTTACCCAGGATCAAAAGATTAACATCAGGAATATCGACCTAACAAGATAATTAAACAAACATCAAATTAAGCTGCAGAAAATTGAAAAAATGACTGTGGTATCTCACCAGTCACTGTTATAACATCATTACCCCAAAACTATTCTAAAAAATCCAATGTTTGCCTTCTCCAATTAACACTGCTACTCCTTAACAGGTGTAAGTCAATACAGCTCTACCGAAGTCAATAGAATTTGTGAGTTCACAAGGACTGATATGTTCTTAAACTCCAATAAAGATACAGATATACTTAGCACAACAGCATGACAGAATAAATCAAGATGCACAAATATTGAATAATACAAGAATACAAGAAGTATCATGGTCATAGAATGCTAGTTCAGAAGTTCTAGTATTTCTAAGTAACAGTATTTAAAAAAAAAAAAAAAAAGTCTATCACTCAATACATACTTGAAAAGTTAAAGCAATATGTTATAAAGAGATTTGCACCAGTTTTTAAGTAGAAAATACAAGTTATGTCTTCCAGCTTGTGTTAGTCCTAATAAGTTTCATACCTTTGGTTTCAAACCAATACAATGCAATCAGTATTACAATGCATACTTGTATTCATTAGGAGAGGATACTGTAAAATTGAGGAAGAAAAAACAGGAGTACCAAATTACTGTGTTGTAGAAAGTAAAGGCTGAAGCAAAAATAGTCTGGGTATATATATCCTGCACATTATGTAAACACACATTCAGAATAGTAAACAAGATAAAATGTCTTCCAAATCTCCCAAAAAGTTACAGTATAGCATACATACATCATCCTTAAGGAATGTAGCCTGTTACATCCTAACTTACTTCTGTGCTTAGCTCATTTGCAATTCAGACAATACATTCATATAGTAACATAGATCATTCACTCTTTGGAGTTTGTTGCTCGTTGTAGACAAGGATGGATCAAGTACCTTTTAGCTTAGATACTGTCATTATATAAGCAACACTCAACTGCTCAAGAGCTTTCTTGTTATCATAACTCAGAACTTTCAGATTTATGCATAGCAAATTGGTGTGAAAGTCTATTTCTCAGTTTGAAACTGAAGTTAACTGCTTGTTTTATTTCATTAATTTCAATTAACAGACAGTAATTAGGTGGTTAACTTCCATGTTAAAATCAGATATGGCAATAACCAGTAAGCACAAAAAATGATTATTAATTGCCTATATAATATTTATTCTCTACATTTTTTCAAAAGCTTTCGATAGTAACACTTTGAACAGAGACCAAATATTTTTGAACATTTTTGGAAGAAGTTATAAGCTCACCTACAACAAAAAGAAAACATTGATTAGTTTTACAGTCTATCCAAGTGGATAGCACTGTGATATGCATAAATCTTCTGCAGCAACATGTTATAGAACAGTTCTAGTATGTATTAGATATCAATACAAGAAATGAATCTTTAGACGTTTGCAGCTGCATTTGTAACAAAGATCTCAGAGCCTCATACAAATAATTCCTTCTAGTCTTAAATCTTCCTTCAGAGCACATCATGATTGACTATCTCTCTTCAAAGCTTCCAGTCTTTGTAGTAATGCATTTCCAAACACCTCCCGATACGCAGGGCTGAGTGTGTCCAATAAGGAGTAGACAGTTTCATGGTATGGGTTTTGCAAACTGTCATCAGTCTGATCAAAATCATAAGCTACTACCTGCAACAAAGAAATCACTGGTTATTTTTTTGTGATTAGGATCATGTTGCAATGAGAAACAGGTATCACAAAGTTTAGCTTTGCCAGTTGTACAGTAGTATAAAAAAAAAACAACAACATTGATTTAAATTTCTGTCTATGCTTTCTACTGGGGGTCTTACTGGTAACACAGTATTTAGACTATTTCAAATGCTTTTTTCTCAAGCTTCTAATAGCAGTAAAATCCATCGCTATCACCTTCTTACTTCTACACATTTGCAGAAACAATATGAATGGTCCAGAATGGATTTGTACACACACTATGTTACTAATTTTTCTAGGCACCTGTGAAGACTGATGTGCTCATAATAAACTTGTCCATTAACTGCTTCAGCCCTCATTATTTTTCAAGTGTCTCAAATAAATGCCTATTTTCCAACCAACTTCCCTTCTTCCTTTGTTTGCATTAACAGAAGTGCCACTTTGTAGGGGAACACATAGAACTGACTTTCATAAAAGTACAAGAGGATATGTATGCAGTTTTAGTATCAATGAAGTTGCTTTCTAGGTACCTTCTGAACAGGAACATCATTCAAAATGAAGACAGTTAAGAAATTATAAACAAGGTAGTTTACCCTTAGTCCCGAGTCAGTGAGCTCCACACAGTATCTGCCCCTTTCCCTGGTTTCCACGTTTATATATGCCACATCCTCTGCACACGGAAGGGTTTTTGAAACAAACATGTTGCTGACAGCAAACAGAACATCATTCACTACAGCTTCAGCTTCTAGTCTCATGTCTTTCACATCTGCTTCTTCGAAATCTCTATAATCAGAATCCTCTTCAGACTCTGTGTTATTGGTCAACTCCATAGGAGTGCAGTCAGTTTCCATTCTGCATGTGGAAGCATTTTTTTTTAGATTCATCATCCCACTACAGTCAATATTGAACATTTACACAAAGCTTGAGCTACAACTTAAGTAAATGTATTTACTATTGGAAAATAAAATAAAATATGAAAGCGAATGAATCCTGCAGCAATCCAGAAAAGTCAAAACAAAGCTCCTGAAAACTTCAGGTTACGTCAGCACACGGAAGCATTACTGAAGGAGTTGCTGCCTCCTACACAAGCAGCTCACGCTGTGTCATATAAGTCTCCAATATGATTCAGCAGTAACTAATTCAGCACTTCGCTGATCCCGAATGCACCGGGAAAACCAAATTAGGTACAAAAAAGCCACAACCAATGGCTGTTGAAAATAATAACCTATTATCCGTGAATTTAAGAAAGACTTACGAGGGCCTGCGAACTAAAGGGGTTATCAGTAATTATGAGGGCAGAACAAGAACAGCAGTTTTCTGTTCAGCCTCGCTATAGAACGACTCGCTCACTCGGTTTATCACACATAACTATCAGCACAGCCCAGAAACGTCAGACGAGGGCAAGCTTCGCGGCCAACTCCCAGCAGCGGGAGAGCCGGTCGTAGAGCTACCGAGCTTTCGCTCCTCGGAGAACTGCCGCGATTTAACCGCGCTCACAACGCGCACAAATCCCGGCAGAGCAGCGCGGCGGGACCGGAAGCCTTCCTCCCACCTCACCCTAAGGCAGCCCACCTACCGACGCCCAGCCCCACACCGCTGCGGCGCTAGCCGCCCTGCCGTCCCGCCAAAGCGCGGCCGCCCGCTCGCCACTTCCTCTCAGCTGCCGCCGCCGCCGCCGCCCCCCGGCGCGTCTCCCGCGACCGCTTCCGCCCCCGCCTCCTCCGCTCTGAGACGCCACTTCCGCCCTGCGTCACGGTGCCGGTGACGGCGCTCGGGGCGGTGGGGGAGGTTCGCGGAGGAAGGCGGCGAGCGGTTCGCGTCGTTCCGACCCGGCCGTGCCAGCGGCGGGAGCTGGCGCGGCGAACGGCCCCAGCCGCTTCCTGGTCCCTTCCCGCCGCCATAGCCCTCGTGCCGTGCGGCGCCGCCGTCCCCTCCGCGCTCGCGGGGCGCCGGGAAGATGGCGGCGGCGGCGGCAGTGGCCGAGTGAGGATGGAGCTACCTGCGGGCGCCTGAGGGCAGGCGGTGCCGCCCCGCCAGCCTTGCGAGGGGCGCTGGGAGAGCCCGGCTGCGGGTAACCCGCGCTGAGGGGCGGGCCCTGGCCCGGCCGCTTCCGCGCACCCCATCTCCAGCGGCCGCCCCTGGCCCCAGCCCCGTCCCGATCCCGGCCCTGCGGCTCCCAGCGCGCAGCCACCATGCCGTGGCCGTTCTCAGAGTCCATCAAGAAGAGGGCCTGCAGGTATCTGCTGCAGAGGTACCTGGGCCACTTCCTGCAGGAGAAGCTTAGCCTGGAACAGCTCAGCCTGGATCTCTACCAGGGCACCGGCTCTCTGACGCAGGTCCCCCTGGACAAGTGGGTAAGAGACGCCTCTGTGCCCGAGGAACCCGCCGACCGCTGCCCTCGTCTGCACCCGCCCGGTGCTCTGTCCTCGTGACCCGGTTTTGTTATCGATGATAGGAAAGGGGGAAAAGTGTTGGCAGTGTAACTAAAGGAAGGCGAGAGTTGGTGGCAGGGAGGAGGAGGAGCTAATATTACCCAGGCTACCAGCAATTGCTCCTGTGACTGCCGAGGATCTGGTGTACTGGCTGCTAGCAGAGATGACATAAACACAGCGATCCCTGCTCTGACTGCCGTTTGTCTTCAGCTTGGAGGCAGCTTAGCTCTTACTGACGGTGTTGTGCTGAGCTCGGGGCTGTTTTTAGACCTCTGCATAGCCTGGTCTTGAAATGCTGGAGGTCTGTGTTGGCAGGAAATGTATAGCTGCTTTGAGCTGCGCGTGCTCAGCAGGTGGGCTGCCGTGCTTAGAGCCAACCGAAGCATTATTCAGTCCTGGTGTGTATATTTATTTAATGTGTATATTTATTTATAAGCGTATACGTGTATGTATACACCTGTACATACACGCATATGCGTACTTCCAGCCTGCTGTAGTAATACAAAGTTCTGTGTCCCTCTTTGTAGTATTTCGTAAAGTTTCTGGGGTTAATTATCAATGTTACTTGGTTGTACCTGTGAGTCCAGTGACTGTTGTGAAGAGCCTTAAGCGCTTGTGTGCGTCACTCACTGACTTTCAAGGCAGCGTATATGATTAAGTGCACAGGCTTACTGCTTTACACACTGCTTTCAAAACTGGTTTTTAGTATACTGCATTATTTTAAAATAAATGCCTGAGGTTTTCACATAGTTCTTTTCCAGTTTCTTTATGAAGTACGTTTGGAAGTGGCAGAAGACATATTTTTGCTGAAATGCTCAGCATGACCAGCATTTTAGTGTAGGTTTTGTTGTTTGGTGTTTTTTTTCTGTTTGTTTGCTTTCCTGTCTTCTGTGAGGCTTTAATTGAAATGTTGTGCCCTCTAGTGGGTGTCACAGCAGTCTTCATTATTTAAAACATAAATACTTTGTAACTGTAGCAGTTACAGACAGTACTAAATGAATAGTTAATTGTGTATACAGAGTGATTAAATGCATATATGCTGATGTTCAGATTATCTTTCCCATTTGTAGATTAGCATTTGCCTTTCTGACTTGTAAACAATGAGTGACACGTTTAAGGTTCTCTGCACGTGACTCTCATGTATGACAGATTGCAAAACAGATGTTGTGGAAGCTCTGTTTCCCTCTAGTCATCGTAAACTGGTTCTTGATGAATCACCAGAGTGAGTGTGGCTTGCTCGTTGTCTTATCCATTTTTGTGGATACTTTTACTCATCTTAATATAGGTCTTTTAGACAATATTCTACATGTGTTTATTTATAGCTTATGGAGGTAGTAGGAATGTGTGGGACTGTTGGTGTAACTTCTTTGTTTCCTGGTCTGTTTAGAAAAGTTGGAATATAACCCACATTATTTGTGGTTGAATTTTAATATACACTGAGTAGTGCTTTAGTTGGTGGTATGACTGCAAATCCAGCTCTGTGTGTTCAGTCCCATATGTGAGCAAGTCCTGATGACTGTGCTTCACTTTTAAAATTTCTCTTAGAATGATCTAATTCTTTCTTTATGGGAACAATTGATCTAAAAATGTTTTATATGTATCTATCTATCTATACATACACCCACATATATATATTCCCTTTAAAATAGTAAATTTCTGTTTAATAGGGAGCATACTTTAATATTTTTGTTGCAATGTAGTGAAAAGATTTCAGAGGTCAGATTTATTTAAAATTGGTTTCAATAGTTCACTTCCTTCTGTAGCAAATTTATCTATAAAAATCTGAGTAATTTAAATTATTTGGTGGTTATTTCAAATAAGGTTTTCATGATAAATAATTCCTTTTTTTTTAATCTTGGGTTATTATTTATATTAATACATTTAATTCAAAATAAGATCTTAATGTCACTGAATCTTTACTAGTTGTTTGATTTTTAACTTCCTAACAGAACTGTTTCAGGCCCTGTTTTTTTAGAAGTGGATGTCTTTTTCTACTTCTTGAGTCGACTTTGGAACAGAAACTGGAAAAGTAAACAAATTCTAAAAGCAAAGTTAATAAGGATGTAAATAGAGCAGCAAGTTAACAGGACAAGTGGAACTGAAGACTTAATGAAAGATCTTGTTTTCTGAAGTTTTTCAGTTCATTTTTATTTTTAAGTAATCTGATGGAATAGCATTTTAAAAATGGAAAACATCTTTTAAATCCTTGTCTGTGTGTTAATCATAAGCTTACAGTTTTTGAGATAAAAATCAGTGTGTGTGTGTTTTTTTGTTTTTTTTTTTTTTTTCAAGACAGGAAGGCCAGAACCATGTGTCTATATGTTTTTATCTGTCAAATACTATGTCTAAATAATATTGCAACCACATCTTTTGTAGGATCTTGTGTAGGAAGTTGCACTCACCAAATTTGGTTTTTGACTTAGATTTTCTTTGTTTTATTAGCCTTGATGGTGCTTATTTAACTAAAATGGAAGCTGTTGAACTTCTGAATCAGAGCACAAACAAGGGGGTTCCTTTTGTGTATGTGTGCATTGACAGGAATATGCTGGGTTTTAAAGTTGGCTCTTTGGACTTCATGGTTGAAGTGAAAGCTCTATAATGCCAAAAAGATTCTTTTCTGAGGATTTGGGCAGCATCGAAGTGCTGAGTTACATCTTCAGAGCTGCTTCCTTTTTTGTGATCAGTTTCATTCATCGGTAATACTCTTGGTGTTACTTAGGACAATGTGATTGCAGGTTTGTTTATAATATCACTATAGCAGATCTGATTAATGGTAATGGAGCAGTTTCTGTAGAATATTGGTCTGTCAACCGAGTTTTGATTGTCAAAATTTTAAACTATTGCTGAGCATAACTTTGAATGAGTTTAAACATTATTTAGAAATGGCAAGAGCAGTATGCAGTAAGGAATGATTATTTGGGTACAGTGTCCAATTATCACAGAGAAAACTAAAACAAGCAACACATTGGAATTAAGGTCTTATGAAATAGTCTTGTCACATAAGCCAGATACCTGTGGTGGTTTTACTCTCAGCCTGTTTTTCACTGTCTGAAAGTATTGCCACAAAAGTGAATAGATTGTACCAAAGTTATAACAGAATTTATTGATGTATTGTAAAAGCATAGGTTATACAGGTGCTCAGAGGTAAAACTGTATTATGCTGAAAGCTTAGAACTAAGTGGAAAACAATTTGCAGTGGAATCAAAATACTTGAAAATAACCAGTTTATTGTCTCTCTGAGTAGAATTCATTTTCTGGTAGATTGATTTATTTTATTTGTTATTATATTTAGTGTATGTTCTATATGCACAAGTGTATAATACATATGCATTATGTTTTGTTAATATGCTGAAAATTACATGGTTCCTCTTTTGGTTATTTATTTTTTTTTGTTTTTTTCCTTCTAGTGTCTGAATGAGATCCTGGAGTCTGCAGATGCACCTTTGGAAGTCACAGATGGTTTTATTCAGTCAATTTCTTTATCTGTTCCATGGGGGTCATTGCTACAGGATAACTGTGCATTAGAATTAAAAGGATTAGAGATGGTCTTCAGGCCAAGACCAAGGCTTGGTAGGCTTGTTATTTATTTATTCATTCCCTTCTTTTGCCAGATATTTCAAGTAACTTACTTATTCATGCTCCGCATCTCATTCTTCTTTGTTTAACTGGAACTAAATTTTGTGCAGTCTTACCTTCTGATGTGAAATTACTGCTTTGGAAGAATGGTAATATTAGAAGAAAGCTTTATTTATTCACTTGCATTTGTTTAGTTATATTTGGTGCAGAGTACATTATAACAGAAGAAAGAATATGTCGTGCAAGTTTTACTCTGAATTCTAAGCTGGAATGTTTTGTCTGTTTACCATGTGTGTGTTTGTGCTCAGCATTAGCTGATAGGATTTCAATTAAATTGATTTGATTGCTAAAAAATTTTGTTCAGCTTAGTACATGCTTTGCTTTTGGATTGCTGTTTTATTATTTTGCAGTTATTAGTTCAGGTCTGTGTTGGATGTTTAAAGCATTTATAAGTTAATATGTTATGATAACCTTTTAAACTTACTCCTTCCTCAATATATATATTGCATATACATCAAATATAATAGGAAACTGTAAAGTAATTAATAAAGAGAATAATTTCTTTTGATTTCATTTTGCTGGCTATGCCTGCAAGTCATACCAATACAGTAATATTTAAGTGAAGTTATTCACTTAAACCAGTGTTGAGTACTGGTTACTCTTAACTCTGGTTTTATCTCATTTAGATTGAATTTTCAACTACCAGAATCGTACCAGTACAATGTAAATGGATTTTGAAGTAGCATATCCCGTAAAGACAGATCATAATGTCTTACTAAGCTGATGAAACTTTTGTTGTTGTTGTGCCAAATTTATTTTGTTTTGTTTTCATTGTTTCAAAATTTTTACAGCCAAACTTATTAATATCTCTTCTACTCTGCAGCATCTGGCTCTGAACCTATGTATTGGTCAAGTTTTATGACCAGTAGTATGCAACTTGCAAAAGAGTGTCTTAGCCAAAAATTGACAGATGAACAAGGAGAAGGGTCCCAGCCTTTTGAAGGACTTGAAAAATTTGCAGAAACTATTGAAACAGGTATGAATTCATTATTGAGATCTGAATGAATGTCACAGATTATCAGTTTGTGTTGTAACTTGGTTTTACAAAATGACATTTTGTTCACTATAACTTGCCTTGCATGTCTTCACGTGTTTACTGTAAAGCTTAAATAGGAAAGCAGGAGGGGGGAAAAAAAAACAATGGATATACTTACAAAAATATTTGTGCATCCCTTCAGTGGGCAGAATGAGCCATTCTTCAGGGCCAAATTGGCTTTTGTTTATACCAGAGCACATCCAGGTAAATCTCTGCTTCATTGAATGATAGGTGAGCTCCCTTGTTAGTGGTGATGCTTTCAAAGGAAAAAACAATAGTTTTTCAACCATTTTTTCCAGCAAACTGACCTGTTATGACATACTTCTCAATCTCTAATCATGCTATGCTGCTAGATGTTCTTTAGAAGATGTGTGTTTTTAAATGGAAGAAAATTAGGACTGATGACCACATCATGCAGTGGAGAGCTTAGTGCTAGAAGGGAAATCTTTAAAATTGGTTCCAGAAATAGAAGTAGCAAGGTAAAACAACACATGGCAGTGTTTAAGCGTTTAGACAGTGTGGATAATGAAGCAGGTGTTTGAGGATCATCCATGCTGAGGTGTAGAACAACTTGGTTTGAATTGTCACTTGCTCAGGTATTTGTGCGTTGAAGGTTGGTTGCACACTGTAAATGTGTGTATTAAACATTTAATGGTAGTTTACATTGCCACTTGAATTTTGCAATTTATTTTCATTGAGATTTTCCCCAGCTTAAAGTGTTCATTTGATTTATGAAAGTCATTATTGAGTATAGATGACTTTGCTGTTTTAACTTTCTCATTTAAGTACTACGAAGGGTGAAAGTTACCTTCTTAGATACTGTTCTGCGCATCGAACACGTGCCGGAAAATTCTAAAAGTGGAACTGCACTTGAAATTCGAATTGAAAGGTAAAAATTTTAATAGCAATCTGTTGATTTTTTTTTTTTTTTTGTTTGTTTGTTTAAAGGACATTTTCTTGCCACTTTCTGTACCCATCTGTGCAGTTTTTATATACAGTTAGACAGTAGTTCTTCAGCAACCATGTTAAGAATACCTCTTCTAAAGTCAGCAAAGAGTTTCTCCACTGAACTTCTGTTTAACGTGTTTAAGCTAAAATATTTAATCATCACATCAGAAGAGATCTAGATTTTTAAAAACAAGATAATGACCACTTCTGCAGTTTATGAACGCCATTTCTGAGAAGTTCAAATGTCAGTGGATAGTACTAGCAAATGAGGCGATCTCTCACTTCAAAGAAATAAGTAGCATGTTGTTTTGATGTGTGATACATTTTATGTATGGAATAGCAGATGTGTTTTTCCACTGCAAATTCTGTTATGTGGAGACTTTTCAAGAGATTGCTGTTTATTCTGCATCTCAGTATTATGATGTAAGAAATGTAATTGCACAGAAGATGTATGGAATTGGAGTACATTTTCTCTATTTCTAACTTCTAGATTATTTCTTTCAGGTAGTGTTTATAGACTGCACAAACGTTATGTGGTAGATTTTCCAAAAATCAAGGTTCTGAAAGAAGCGTTATGTACATCCCAGTAGAAACAATTGTATGGAAGTGTTGCACAGACTCTTTATCATCAGGTTAAACATAAGTACTAGGATAATACACTAGGATATATTGCACTGAAAGCATGCTGCATTTGTCATGTAGAAAATTCAAGGTTTCCACCCATTCCCAGAGAGTGGTGGTTTCTCCTTTCAGGGCAGTGAACGGCATTGTAAATAGTCTGAAGAGAGAGAAAGTATATACAAACTTAGAGGCTATATGGCACAATAAAGGTAAAAATTTGCATGTTCCTACCATCTTTATTTCCTTGCTTTTGTCTCCCAGAACTATGTACTGTGATGAAACTGCTGATGAGTGCTCTGGAATTAATGTACATCAGCCCACAGCTTTTGCTCACAAGTTACTTCAGCTCTCAGGTGTCTCTTTCTTCTGGGACGAGTTTCCCGCATCAACAAAGTCCTCCCCAGTCTGTTCAGCTACACAGCTGGTAAAATTAAATGCAATATGTAAAATGTCACGTGATGAAGGATGGAATGTAATGTTGTGCTTATATATTAGATTCATTCTAGAGGATATAGAAATTAAACTTCTACTTGAATCTGTGCTTAGTGACTTTCATAATCTCTTCTGTTAGTTTTGGCAAGGGGAAGAAAATAAATTTTACTCACTCCTAAAGTCTCTAAGATGGTATTGTACTGGAATCTGGATGCTAGTTCTAATACGTGGAAACACAAGTTAATATTCTATGGAAACTTGATCAAATTTTTGTGAGGGCCTGATATTTCAGATTTTACTTGTTTCTTAACAGTTACTAATAAGTATGTTTTAACAGTACAGTCAAAATTATAGTTGTTTATAACTATTTCTTTTGTGATAAGCTTATGCATGTTTACGTCTTTTTAATAAGAAATGACATACATTCTAATTCCTCTCTGTGTAACCTTTCAAGGCAACTGAACCAAAGCTTTCACCCAGCTGGAACCCAAAAATCAATTATGAGCCTCACCCACAATTAACAAGAAACTTGCCAGAAATTACTCCTTCTGACCCTGTGCAGATCAGTAAGCTGATTGGTAGAATGGAGTTGAGCCTAACATTAAAGCAAAATGAAGTACTTCCTGGAGCTAAGGTTAGTCATGCTTTCCTGATGTTTAAATTAATAGTCACAGAAGACTTTATTTTTGCTACTGCATAACAAAAAAAAAAAAAAAAAAAAAAAAAAAAGGCAAAGTAACAATACTTTTAGTTTTTGTTCTGGGTTCTTTCATTCAGAATCAATACATATCTCTAATAAGACAGCTCTACAGTGGCTAGTTGGTGTATTCTCAGGATCTGTAATAAAAGGCAGGAAAAACGTACAAATGTTTTCTGTTAACAAGTACATAACTGTTAGGATTTTTCTACTTATATGAATAAGTACATAAGTCCAGTTTGGTTTTTATGGGTCTATTTTTTATTTATTTATTAAATGGGGAAGTGCATTATCTGCTTTGGTATTCTCCTGCTACTTCAATTCAAAGTGAATTCAAATATAAATACAAAAAATGCACGGACATCTCTTAAAGGAGGATTCCTGTGTTGTGGAGACAAACTGAATTTATATATTGCAGTGAATCTTGAGAAAATAGTTTTGTTTTCATGATACTCCCACTGCTTTCTTGATCCATTTTTTTTTTCCTTGTAGCACTGTGACTGGCTTTGCCTATGTACGTGTGGAATGTTTAAATGACTGATTAAAAACACTTATGTTTTTAAGAGGACATAATTATAACATTGCTTACTGAGGCTACAGCACTGCAGCATTGTAAAGCTCTTGTGAACACTTCCACTTCTGAATTTTTGCATTAAAATTAATAGCAATCAAATAATAATGCCAAATTTAAGTGCCACCGTTTAAAATAATGTTTTATTTGACTTATAAAGATAAAAGAAACAAAGCAATTGAAAATAGTGTTTTAGCTTTCTTTTTTTTTTTTTTTTTTTTTTTTTTTTTTAAAAAAAGGTGTGAGCATATAAGTAAACTTGTATGAATATATGCTCTCTGATATTAAAATAATGTTTTAACAATTGTAGGATTGCAAGGAAGTACTGTTTTACCACGTTATCTTCCATGGGCTGCAGGGGGCACCTCTGCTTCAGTGCTTGGAGCACCTTCTCCACTCCTTCTTCTTTGACCTTGAGTTTTGCATGGTTTTTTCTCTCAACCTTCTTTTCTTTCTCAGACTGTGTAGCATTTTGCCTTTTCTTAAGTATGTTTTCACAAAAGTGAGACTTTGCTGATGGACTCAGCTATGTCCCAAGGAGAGTCTAATACAGGAGCCAGCCCTGTGCAGCACCTGGCCTCTTCTCACAGAACACCCCTGCAGCATCCCCTGCTACCAGCTCTTTGTCACTGACACACAATAAAATGAGTAATAATCATGAGTGGACCAATGTCTAGGAGTGTAGGAATCTACTGAAAATCTGTACAAGTTGTTAAGATAAACTTACCTTGAGTAGATATTCCGAGGTAAGAGGCTAGCTTTGTTGAACACTGTCAAAGCAGTGAGACATTTAAAAACAGCCCCACCCAGTCACAAGGAAGTATTCATGTCTGTTAATCTCTACAATAAGAGTAGTTCTGAGGAGAACTTTCACAGCTTCTAAAATCTACTTCAGAGGATGATGATTTCAGTATTTTGTAATTTGTACGTAATACTAACCTTATACTGTTGGTTGCTTTTAGAAATGTTGAGCAAGCAAAACTACTGGCATTCTTGAATTATTTCCCTATTATATGTATTATCTGTATTTAAGGAAGTAAATTGTGGGTGGCAAATCTGTGTTCATCATGCCAAGCTACAGATTGGTAGCAATACATAATTAAAAGTTCTGGGTGTTCAGAAGATAAAAATTTTACTGAAATGCATGTATTCTGTATAGCATGAAAATCCACTATCAAAATCATTGAGACTTTAGAAGGAAAACTGTGTTCATGATTTTGTTTTTCCTTCCTTTAGTTGGATGTGGATGGACAGATAGATTCTATGCATCTATTTTTGTCACCCAGGCAAGTGCATCTTCTGTTGGACATGGTAGCAGCTATTGCTGGACCAGGCAAGTGAACATCCTATAAATATTAAATGTGGGTTTATGTGGACAAAAATGAAGATTTACAAGATAAACAAGTTTCTTTACTGGAAAAAAATGTTTGTGGTGATAGATTATTCTTTTCTGTTTGGTTTTAGCAAAAAGCTCTGTAGCTGTTCTGTGTAGTACTGTGATACTGCAATTCAGTTGCCGATTGTCTCTTAGTTTATAACCAACAGTGTTGTAGACAATAAAATAAATTGGGAGAGTAGAATACAACAGTTGGGGAAATGATAGTTGGAAATGGTCAGGAAGCCAGAACAGTTTTGGTTCTTATAGCTTCTATCTGACCAGATGAGCTTAGCTAATCCAGTTAGTTCTCTGTACTGTGCTTTGGAAACAGGCACCAAAAACATTAAATAGATGATGCTTGAGGAAAAATTTGTATTTGCTAAGAAATCAACAAACTGTACTTAGATCATGGCAATAACGAGATAAGAATGTTTATTTTTGTTGTTGCTTTTTCTTTTCCCTGTGTGTTCCTGATGTAACAATACTTACTATTTGGGTGGGCAGTTAGTTGTCTTTTTGAGAAGATTTATCAAATCCTTGCTGCTTGCTTAATAGTCTTCTGATGATGCTAATATTTTTCTTTTACTGGACCTGTTAATTGGCTTTGGCTAACGGAAAAAGCATTCCCATTTGTATCGTCTTAGAACCTGAGATTTTTATAATTCCTTAGTAGTAAAATCTGCATATATGACCATAAAATACTCCAGAGTTGCAAGTAATGCTAGAGAGTGAATTTGGTTATGTGTGTGTGTATTTGAATAATATATATGCACACATACCCCAGCACCAACAGCTAGTTAATTTTCAGATTTGGTTCTGAGTTTTTTTTGTAGGTATTGGTAAGAAAATAACAGTGCATTTTGAATCTTTTAATTTTTTTTCTTCCATTCAGAAAGCTTAAGCAGGATAGAATTGTCTAATAAAGATAGGAAGAACCGGCCAATGCAGCAGGAAGATGAGTATCGAATTCAGATGGAATTGAAACGTTATTTAAGAAAAGAGTCTTTATCTGCAGGAGCCTCATCTGAACAGAGCTTCTATGAGACAGAGACAGCCAGAACGCCTTCTAGTCGTGGCAAGTATAAAAGTGATATGGCATAGCAGAAAGCCCATCGTTAGATTATATAGAGAGATTATATACAAGATTATATAAAATAGCTCTTGAGTTTTTATTCTTGGTAGATGAAGTATCAAAGTAACTTTGATGTAGAATTATTCTAAGCCATTAGTTACACTGTTGAGTAAAAATGAGTATCAGGCTCAGTGAGATTAGACTAGGCTTCATTTAAAAGAGTTTGGTAATCTGTATGCACATTTAATATGTGCAGCATGGTAAGTGCATGTGAACTGTCACATCTTTTCAACACACTGAGGAAATGAAACACAGAATGAAAAACAGTTCAATTGTTCTTGTATTTACATTTTTATTTGCTTTTTTTTTGCTGTTTTTTATTTGAGATGTAATATATTAATTTGTCAAAAGAGTGTATGAGCTTAAAGAAATAATGTCAACTTGAATATGAAGTCAAATGTTCTGTTTTCTAATATTTTTAAGGTTATTAACTTGGAACTCCTGTAAATAATATATTTGTTTGACTGTTCTGTCTAGCTGTTGGATTTCTGAACTTAGAAATGCATTTCTTTCAAAAATAATCTTTTTTCATTAGAGAATAATTCTTTAATATGTGTGATTCTCATTAGAGGAAGAAGTTTTCTTCTCAATGGCTGAAATGGACATGTCTCACAGCCTTTCCTCCCTTCCACCTCTTGGAGACCCTCCAACTATGGATCTAGACTTGTCTTTAACTAGTACGTATACCAACACACCAGCAGGATCTCCACTGAGCACAACAGTGGTATGTATAGTATTAGCTATATTTAAAATCTCCCTGAAATCAACCTTTTCTTTCCTCTTTTATTTCTTTGTGTTCTATAAATATTCTTTACAATATCAAGAGCTGTAGCAAAGCTAGTGTAATTGAATGTGTTAACTCGAACGTTTGTATCTGAGGACAGGCCAGACATTGTTCAAGAACTTCACTAAGGCAGTGAAGGTGTTTAGATCTGACAGTTTTTCCTTGAAGGCTTCATTGAAAGATTGAAACTGTATTGGAAAGATTCTCATCTGTTTGGCTACTGAGACAGGAAATGGAATGTATTTGTTTTCAATTGCTTTGATATTATGTAGAAAACTTATGAAAGATCCTTTTGTTTTTGTAACTGAATATTTGGATTTTCTTTTATTATGGATTATATAGATGATGGCAATAAAAAGCAGAAAATCATTGTATTAATACCTGATATGAGAAAAATGTATACTGTTTATCTTTTCAAAATTTGTTAGGTGTCCTGATGTTTAGTTAAAACAATGGAAAACGTATGCTTTTTACACAGAAACAGGAGAATATATTTTCAGTGATAGAGCAAGTGTATCCAGCTTTACAAATATGTGATAAAGGCTATTGTAAAATTAAGAAGTATAACCTCAAGTAAAGCATATGTGCATAATTCACTTGAGTTTTAACAGGCCATGAAATGGTATGCTAGTGATTGTTTATGTACAGATTCTTTGTCACTTTGTCTGTTATTTGCTAGATCACACATATGCACACATATGTGTGGATTGCTCTGAAAGTAATGCCTCCTATTTATTTCCATGGAAACTACAACATACACAAAAAGCACAATAACACTCTGTGATGGAGACTGTTCTCTGCCTTTTCACCAGTCATGAATAAGAGCCTGCATGCTGCATTCGTAAGAATGGGCAATGGTGGAGGTGACCCACTCTTTCACAGCTGCTGTGACACTGTCATTGCTAGGAAAGTGTTGTCCCTGCAGTGCATCTTCCATCATTCTACACAGATGGAAGTCAGAAGCTGCCTAATGGATCTTGTAGGACAGTTCAGCCATGATTAGCAGTGTGCTCCACAGTCTTCAAACTGACGTGAGGCATGGTGTTATTGTGTTGCAAGAGAAAGGTTGTCTTTTTTTTCTTTGGCCTGACTCTGGAATTTTGATCTTTCAGTTTAGTCAGCACTGTGATGTAGTGGTCAGAGTTGTTGTTTTTTTTCTGTTCGTTTTTGTTTTCCTTCTTCTTTTGTCTGGGTTCCAGGAAATCCAGAAAGATCACCTCTTTCCTGCCCCCAAAGACCATCACATCACTTTACTCACTGTGTCTTGCACTTTTTCTTTGATGGGGACTTCATGTCACCACTGCGTGGACTGCCATTTTGACTCTGTTCTGTGGTGTTGATACTGCATCTCGTACCAGTGATCATGCGATCCAGGAAACCTTCAGCCTCATGTTGGCTCAGTGAGTCCTGACAAACTTGCATACAATGTTCTTTCTGTTCCAGAAGGAGCACTTGTGGGACCCAAATATTAGTAACCTCATGTTCCAGCATTGCCACTATCACTTCCGATGGACTGAAGCTGATGTTAAGCCCTGTACACATTTCCCTGTTCATAATCTGCTGATTTGTGTGGATGAGCTGATCGAGACAGTCTTCATTTCATAGTGTGACTGTACATGGCTATCTGAAACATGGCTTGTCATTCATATTGCTGCCAACTACTGCAGAAACACACCACCCACCTTATTGCTGTGCTCACATCCACTCTTTGGTCTCCCTAAATGTTCAGCAAGCATTGATGAACGTCAGTGGATGCAATTTTTTCTTTGTGAAGGAATTCAGTTTCACACCTCTGCTTCTTGTCGGATGCCTTTTTGTCAGATTACCCCTCTGCTGCCATCTGTTGCTTGGCAACAATGGAATAGTAATGGAAACGTTCAGCCTCTGTTGCTTTACTTCCAACATTCACCTCTGACAGTGTGAGCTAATGTAATAACATAGGAGGCATTACTTTTGGAACAGCCACCTTTTTATGTACATATATACATACACATCTATTTAGCAAACTTAAGATCATACATATTTTTGTTTTAGCTTCAACCAACCTGGGGTGATTTTTTTGATCGTAACAAACAAGAACTACAGCCTCCAAGAGGTTCTTCACTTGCAGCCAATGTGGTTCACCAGGCTTCCTTAAGGAGGACGTGTAAGTAAAAATGCTGATTTGCATTCTGCTCCCTAGGTATGATACTGGAAATAAATTTTGATTTAGCAATTTGGTTTAAAAAAATAAAAAGAAAATAAAAAGAAAATAAAAAGTAAGGTGACGTTATGAATTTGTTGTTTACACAAACTTAATTTTATATTTCAGCTATTCCATCCAGATCTGTTTCTGTGGATGAATCCAGACCTGAGCTTCTTTTTAGACTCACAGTGGGAACTTTCTCAGTGTCTGTACTTCATATTGACCCTTTACCTCCACCTGAAAGTTCACTGAACCATAACCCTTTGACACCAATGGCTCGAGATTTCTTTGCCCGAATAGAAAAGATTGAGCCAGTTAAGTTTGCAACTGAAGATTTTCTGTCCTTCCGAGAAGTATTTTCAGAAGCTTGTTCTCATGATCACCTTAGGTATAACTTTGCTTATTTATAAACCAATTAAATATATATATACACACACATATATATGTCTGTTAAGTAAGCTTGAATAAACAGTAAAGTTTATATCCAGTGGGCTTGCTACTTAACTGAATGTTGGATTGTTCATTTCAGAATAGCCTTATGTTTTGACACCTTCTGTCTAAGACTACTGCTGTTTTTAATAAAAAAACAAAAACAGAAGTGCATAAACAATGAAGTGAGCCTAGCTCCCTTCTATTACAGATTGATTAAACTAGGTGCAGTTTCTTCTGCAGAAAGCTATGGAATCGGGATCATTACGTAAATGATTTCTTTAGAAATAGTTATATTTTTAGGACCAACTTTATTGCAAAAAAAGGATTCTGTTTTGAGAAACTTAGGTTTTTACTTACTGCAAAATACAAATTCAATACAGTTAAGAAGATCCTGCTTCAGAAACAATTGTTTTTTGTCCAGAAATTTTAGTTGTCCCAGCACAGTCTCAAATACAGAACATTTAGGAGAGAAAATATATTTTCTTAATTTATGGCTCTAATCTAAGCTTTCTTAGGCATCAGACTTTGTCCAAATAAGGATGTTAGATTTCCAGCTTTTCTTGAATTACCTGTTAAGTTAGATGTCTGAAGTGGTCTTAATGAATTTCTGTACATTAATCGTTGTTGAACATGCAGTGTGAAATCCTTTCATTATGTTGCTGAAGTGATAACTAGAAAAATCTTTTTAAGTTACAAATTTTAACAGTTTTAATGATATTTAAAAGGTTTGCAGTGGTACTTTTTTCCCATGCTGGAAGCTTGACTTTTCTTAATGTTATTGATTCATGCTAATTTCTGTAATTCGTAATTTTTGTAATTCAGGTTTATAGGTACTGGCATCAGAGTGTCCTATGAACAAAGACAAAGGTCTACTTCTCGAAGTTTTAGTACGGATTTATCCATTGGGAATATGGAGTTTCTGGAATGCCTTTTCTCTACTGACTCTCATTCCATTCAGCCTCACTATACAGAGGTAAAAAAAAAAAAAAAAAAAAAAAAATTGGGCATCTCCCCAGAGAATATAAATTGTGTAATTTAAAATGCTAGATTTTTGAAATAGTTACAGTATATATGTAAAAAGTTGATACATGCTGTGGTTTCAAGATATGTTTTAAGATCAGATGTTGAACCAGGCTGCTGTCATATCTGTCAAAAGTGATATTAGTTAAACCAGTAAAGTTTGGCTATTTCTCTTTCAAATATGCTTAACTCAGTTTGGGAATTAGAGTAAGCATTTTCTAAACGCTAGCTCATGGAGTTAAGGAATGGGGAAGTTCCTTCTGGTGATGATTATTGTTCCAGCTCTTTTAATGATGAGAAGCATCTAATAAAGTGAGCAAAGGGATTGAGTAAGGGGTTGGGCCAAGGCTCTATTCACTGACTTGAATCCAGGATTACGTGCTATCTTTTCTAGTAAAAATATCATAAATGTCTTCACCTATGGCAACTCTTCTTCTTATCCATTAATTGTCTTGACTATTGTTTTAAAGCTGCTGACATTTCGTTCTGAAGAAGAAAATGATTCTCATGCTCTGCCATGCCTTCAGCTTCATTATAAGCATTCAGACAATAGAGGACCTCAGGTAAGGAGGAATATTAAAAACACCATGTTTCTACATGGTAGCCTTTGCTTAGTTCTGTTCATTTTTACAAGAAGGTATCTTGTACAACTGAGATATATATACAACATATAATTATTTGCTTCATTATATTATTTTTAAGGATTTTAGTACTTTTTCTCTTTCTTTTCAGGGTAGTCAAGGCAGACTTAGTTCTATTCCACAGAAAGCAGAGTTACAAATAAAGTTAAGTCCAGTGTTTTGTGAGCTGGATATTAGTATTGTGGACAGATTAAATTCCTTGCTTCAACCACAGAAACTAACTACGGTGGAGATGATGGCATCTCACATGTATACTTCATACAACAAACACATAAATCTGGTAAGTTAAAAATGGAATTTATTAACAAACATGCTGGATCTTTGCAACGGGAAGACAGGTCAGTTTTCTAACCTTTGGGATTTTTTTTTTGTTGGTTTATAAGTTCTGATAAAGAACAGAAGCTGTCTGATTTGGATACTCATTTTAGATTCAGTGATTGCATGTGTGATAACAGACCTAAAGACTATGATGGCTTCTTCATAAACTGTGTAAGTGCACAGGTTCTTGAGACAAAGCCGGACAAAAAGGGGAAATCTTGAATGATTGCTAATTTCGAATCTGTCCTGTCATGCCCTTTAGCAGCAGTATTAGTTGCTTATAGTTTTACATATGTGTTGAAATTTTAAGTTGTCAGCCCAGTTTTCTGTACTGTGCCATATCCAGTTTTGGTGCAGCTAAAGGGATGGTCAACAGAAGCCTTGCATTGTAGTGATTGAGGGCAAACAGAAGTTGCATCTTGTTAATCTTGGTTCAAGGTTTCAGGAGGATTAATATCAGTATATTTAGCATAAGAATGTTTAACTTGAAAGGTTCTTTTTCAAGTTACGTAATAGAGGTTTAATGCAACTAACTGATTTTTTCACATAAAAAAAGCTGTCAAAGGATTTTATTGCTCCATTGATTACAGAACAATTAGTTTTCAAAACGTAATTAAGACAGTCCAGATATCAGTGAATGAAATTTTGCTAATGGTATAGAAAATGTAAAAGATATTAACAACTTGTGTTGATACAGTTATGTTCTGAAAATTTGAGTCTTTTCATTGATGGTCAACAGGAAGCAATCCACAGAGAAGTCTTGAATGACGCATGTCAGTGATAGGAGCTGGAACCCAGGACATACTGAAAGGGGCAGCCATGCATGCTGATAGTTCTTGGCTTCTCAACAGTAGCATTTGATTTATTAAATCTCTGAGTAGTAATTTTATCAAGGTAACTTGTTTTGTTCAGCCTAAAGAACAGAAGGCTGAGGGGCAGGTGCTGATCTCTAGTGACAGCAGCAGGACCCTAGGAAACGGCATGGAGCTGTGTCAGAGGAGGGTCAGACTGAGATTCTTCACCAGAGGGTAGTGAGCATGGAGGAGGCTCCTCAGGACAGCTGTCACAGCACTGAGCTGCTGTGAGTTGAACAAATGTTTGGATAGCACTCTCAGACATAAGATTTGAATTTTGGGTAATTTTGTGTGGAGATGGGTGTTGGACTCAGTGGTCCTTCTGAGTCTCTTCCTGCTGGAACATTCTGTGCTTCTATAGTATCTCCTAACTGCTGCTCAGTATAGTTAGGAACTCTTACTCTAATTTGAAGGGGAAAACTAGCCATTTATCAAAGATTGCTACCTCTGTTGTAAGTACTTGACTTAAAATTAAGAAGGTTTTTAACAGTATCAGTAACAGAAGAATAACCTGAGAAGTAATAATGATTGGTCCTTATCTATTTTGTGTAATATATGAAACTGAGTTTTTTTTTTTTTTTTAAGAGTATTACATGAAAAGCTTTCTCTGTAGTTATTTTTAGCATTATTTTCTCTGATACATATTTTTTTACTTTTAACTTTTTCTGTTTATTTGTTTTAGCATAAAGCATTCACTGAAGTTTTTCTGGACGATTCGCATACTCCTGCAAACTGTAGAGTTTCAGTTCAAGTCACTGCCCCTGCATTAAATTTGTCTGTTCGCTTCCCAATACCTGACCTGCGGTCAGATCAGGAAAGAGGACCATGGTTTAAGAAGTCACTTCAGAAAGAGATTCTTCATCTTGAATTTACAGATATAGAATTTAAAACAGAGTTTGTTGGAGGCTCAACTCCAGAACAAGTTAAATTAGAACTTACTTTTAAAGAGCTTACTGGTAAGTGTGTTCACATTGTTTGAATATTCTTTTTTTATTATTATTTTTACCAGAAATTACACAGTTGACACAAAGGTCTTACATTGAGGATTAGTAATTACTTCTCTCCTCTTGATGGACTATCTTTCCATCTCCATTTTAGAGCAGATATCTCTCCTGCAGTGTAATGTTCTGTGCTGGATATTAGCATAAGTCAGTTAGTACAAAGAGGAGATGAGAATAATGTACAAGGGGTGCAGTGCTTGAGAACTGAGCTAATATTTCTGTTATTTTCTGTCATGTTGTCTTTATGTGTTTTCAGTTTAGTATTTTCCTGGGATCTCTCATTGTTTTAGGCTAAATTTTGTAGATAGTATGGGAGCAAAATGAGAAATCTCAGTTCTAGTTTAAAAATATAGTGAATTATGGTGTCCTAAGTAATTGCCATTGAGAAAACAGTAATACTCTTATGACTGAAGTATCTTACAAATTAAGCAGATAGAAAGCAAACTGCTTTCAAATTGTAAAAGTTGACATTTATTTTTTTGTGGAAAGGAAGAGAAAATGCACAAAGGTATCTTATGTGCAGCTTGGATAGGTTCACCTACTGGACTCCAAGCTGAGAAGCAGGTGTTCTTAATTTAGCAGCTGTCATTATTTTCATGAATTTTTCTACTGTCTTTCTCTGTTCATATTATTACCTGCATCCTGTAGTGAGCAATTGTAATTCCTGAGTCAACTTTTTTTCTACTATATTTTTCTGTCTAGGTTCATTTGAAGAAGATAAAACACAAGCACCAGTAAAATTTTTTCAAGTGTCTGGCGGTGTTGATGGAGATATAACATCATCAGACAACTTTGATTGGCCTCGGTAAAATAGTGTTTTATTTTTCAGTGCAGATAGTTAGTATCTTTGAAGTACTGCTGTTGTTGAAATTTTAACGCTGATTACTTGTGTAGTGAATGCTTTAAAATTAATTGTGAAGAAAGAACATGAAAAGAATCCGAGAACTGAGGAAAATTCTGTGTTTATCATCAAGTTGGTTCTAATGGATAATGTTTTCTGTATAGGTTTGAGTAAATTTGAGTTCAAGGTGATCTTGAAGGAGGCTTGAAACTTTGTCCAATCTAATTTGTCACTTTACATTTTCTCTTTTACATTGAAGGCTGAAACAGAACAACAACAATAGATTTTTGTCTCAAAATATTAATAACCTGTAACAACAATAAGAGTGCTTATGTTTTGAGTGTTACTGTAACTTGTAAGGCAACACAGTGCCTCAGTTACTGAACAGAATCACTTAATGCTGCTTACAAAGGTGATTTTAGAATTTGCTACGTATATTTTTTGCCACAGTTTTCAGTAGCTTTTTCTGCATTAATTTTTTTTTTCAGTATTTTTTATTTTTGTATGATGATAGAAATAAAATATAACAGTTTATACTCATAATGGGCAGAGAGCATGCAGAGCATTCGTTAGTTAGTTACTTTCTAATAGCTGCTGGTGTCAGGATGATAAAAACATTTTGAAAAAGCATTTGGTCAGCTAAAGGTTGCTTGATAGAGTGGAAAATAGCCGACACTAAACTTTTGGCCTGGTGATTTTTTCTATATTCCTTTGTGCCTTTAAGTTTGGTGTTTTTTCTCAGTGTGTAACTCCCTCTAACAAAATGTTCCTGCTGATAAAAGAACCCTGATAATTGACTTGCTAAGTCCACTTGTGCTTACTGGTTTAATAGTAGTAGTGGTTTAATGTGTCTGTGCAGTAATATAAAAATTCTTGGCGTCTCTAATGGCTTGTTTTGCGTAACATCTCCAACATCAGGATTGTATTGAAAATAAACCCTCTGGCTGTGCACTCCATTCTGGAAAGGATAGCAGCTGAGGAGGAGGAAGGAGATGGTAATTTTCAAGAGGAAGAAGAAGGAGGACCTCATTCTTTGAAAGACGTCTGTGATATTAGAAGACCAGAGCCTTCTCCTTTTTCTTCTCGTAGAGTCATGTTTGAAAATGAAGAGGTACTTTGAAATTTTATTATTGCTTTGTGTTAATAGATAAAATTAATGTATTCTCACACTTAGATCTTCTCACTTACGTGCATCTTCTGACCGTCAGTTGTTCATTTTTATTTTCACCTTGGGGTTTGTTTTGTTTTTCTTTCAGATGGTGATGCCAGGAGATGTAGTTGAAATGACTGAGTTTCAGGATAAAACAATTAACAATTCTCATTATGTACTGGAGCTCATGTTACCAAACATTCACTTGACATTACCAAACAAAGGCTTTTATGAAAAACTTTACAACAGGCAAGTATGATAATTGTTTTACTTAGTTATCATTGCCTATACTTTTAGTTCTGTATTAATTGTTGATGAAAGCATTTAAATGAGTAACTATAGCTGGAATTCATTTGAATGGTTTACTAAGAATATCAAGTACTTAGTAAAATACGTTTCAATTGAGAGTTAACTTCAGGGACACTATCATATGTCTGATTGGTGCCATAGGAGTCAGTTGCTGAAAAAGTACGTAGCAGATTTTTGTGAACAAGGGATAAAGTTAAATAGACTTTTGCTTTCAGTGAAAAACTTATTCAGATCTTTGTTCACAGTGCTTAGTTCTGCCCTAATATTTCTGGATTCTCCTTTATAAATAATCGTTATACTTCAGAAACTGTTGAATACATTTTTCTTTTTTAATTCAGTGACTTTTGTCTTAAAAATTAAAAGTTCATAAGATGGGCAAAACTCTAACAGTACATTTTTATTTCTGTTATTTTAACTCTTACAGAGGCTAATGGGGGAAAGTGAACTTGACTTAAATCCTGATTCCCATCACTGCTTCTGCTAGTTGTTCCTAATCTGCAGAGGGGGGATAAAAAGCAACTCAACTAGATTATATCAATTAAAAAATAACTATTATGCTATGTAACCTACACAAAGAAAGATAATGATTTATGCTATCCTGTATTGGCCATTATTTCTCTTTCAAGGTTGCAGTGCTTAGACTTTCATTGAATGCTCAGGTTATTGAACGTACAAGTTGTGTTCCACTAATAGACACAGACTCATGTAAAATCAAAGTAAATCATGTTTCCTGCAACTTCATTTTGAAATTGATGTGATCAAAATAGTATTTTTCCTCCCCAGTGATTTATCCAACATACAATTACTAGAGATTTTTGTGTTACTATTAATGCTCTAATATGCGATATGCATATTATAATTATTGAGGAAAAAATATTCTCATTTCTTATGGCCTTTATATCTGGAAATATTATTCTTTCTTGTTCTCCTAACTTTCTCATCATTGAAATGAAATCTGAGATATTAAATCTGTGAAGGAGATAGTGCTTTATTCATTTTATACTTGCTGGGAATTTAGTGTATTATATAATGGTAATAATATATTTCCTTCTAGAATCAGCAATGATTTGCTGTTGTGGGAACCAACTGCTCCATCTCCTGTAGAAACATTTGAAAACCTTTCTTATGGTGTTGGACTATCTGTGGCCAGTCAACTCATCAATACTTTCAGTAAAGACAGCTTCAGTCAATTCAAATCTGCAGTTAATTATGGTAATGCACTTAATAGATCCTCTTCAGCCTTTGTATCACAATAGCCCAAGTGGTTGAAGTGATTATGATGATACTGGAAAGAACTTGCAAATCTGTAAGAAAGTTTTAAACTGTGTGGAAAAAAATGTAGATTTTCAATCAAGTAAAAATAAGTGAAATTAAATTGCACCACCTGGATAAGCAATGAATTATTGGCATAATGTGTTAACTAGAAAGTTAGTCATTTGCTATTTTATCTCTTAGATGATGAGAGCGGATCTGAAGAGGAAACACTACAATATTATTCCACTGTTGATCCAAATTATCGTTCACGCAGAAGGAAAAAGCTTGACTCTCAGAATAAACATTCACAAAGCTTTCTATCTGTTCTGCTAAATGTCACGCATGGATTAGTGTCGATATTCACAGATGTAAAGGTAAGATGCTGAGGCTGGAAAATTTCACAAAATCAAACGTAGAAAGTTTTTTTGGTTTTGGCCATTGGACCCTTTCATGCAAAATCTTGAAGGAACACATGTATATAACAGGAACTCTGTAATCTTCTTACATTCTATGTACTATAATGTAACTAGATTGTAAAGTGACAATGTTTTAGCAATTTTTTTAAACTTATTTCAACGTGAGAATAACAAAATGCAAGCAGAAAAATGATGCTAGTAGGAAGTGTTGAGTTAGTCTGAGCTGTCTAACTCAGCGTATCATTTCTGCTCTTCCTTCAGCAGGATGATGGAAAAACATTAGAAGGAAAATATGGAGAATTCTGGTTGGAATTCAACAATGGTTCACTTTTTAGTGTGACTAAATATGAAGGTTTTGAAGATAGACACTACGTTTGTCTCCATTCTAGCAGCCTCAATTTGTATCATCAAGGTAGGGTTGGGATGGAGGTAGCTGTGGGAGCTAAATTTTAAGGAGATATTCCTGTATTTCTTCAGTAGAAGGAAATGCTGTTATTCCCATACTTCCTCCTGCTTTTTCCTCTACAGTAGTGTATCACTTGATTTTAAACCATGGGTAATGCTCCTAAGATACTGCGGTGATACAGCAGTTTGATTCAGGCTTTTCCTGTCAACTGCTAGTCTGTAAAGATTTTGTGGTCCTCTTATACATGTTCTTTGTTATGAATGTAGGCTCTTGTACATGGTAGTAGATATTTATTTAAAAAGATTCTGGACACAAAGGAAACAATAAAAAAGAAACAAAAAAAATCTCACAAAACTATAGTTAAAGATTTTAGCTATAACCATTTTTAAATATTGCATCACCTGTAACCTTCCTTTTGCAATTTGTGGTTTTCAGTGTGTATGCCTGACTTTATTTGGTGGTAATGGAAGGATTTAAAAGACATTAAGAATAAAAAGGATTTTCCTTAACACTTCATTAGAAGTAGCTTTGAACCTCAGTGTAACTCATTACACAATTTCTGCAGGCATGGTGGATGGGGCTGTCCCTTCATCTGAAATACGACTACCCAGCACAATACGTCCCCACTGGTTAGAACCTACTATTTGTTTTTCGGAAGAAGATGGTCTTAGCAGGACATCTTCAGATGGTGTGGGAGAGAACTGCCCAAATATGCTGACCGTTGCAGTCAAAATCCAATCAGATAAAATAGAGAGCAATACAAAGGTTTGTGTTTTTAAATTTGCACTTTTATTTGTCTCAGTGTATATGGGAACATTTAGATTACAGGTTTACAGATGAAGAAACCATGACTTATGAGCCACTTTTCCTTTAGTTTTGTTAAAATCAGATTTTCTTGGGTGAATTGTGGATTTTATTTATCAGTACAATGTAGTAATTCTTCCAGTGCCTTACTTTGCTGATCACATTATATGCTTGCTCTCCAGCTGACATTTTTGTGTTTTAACTTGGTTGAGTTAATCTGGTATCAAACCAGGCAAAACAAATATGAAGAGTTAAAAGTTATTCCGATCAGCTTATTGACAGTGTTGCCTATTGCATAGCCTTTGCTTGCGTGTTTGACGCAGCTCTCTGGTAAATGAGTTGGTTTCAATAGTAGCATTCATTAGCGTGGCTCAAAGATGACCTGTTTGCCAGCATAATGGTGACAAACAAGTTGGTAGAGTTATCTAGGGAGGGAAGGAATCTGCATAGCAGCAGAGTGTCACTGTGGTTCTGCTGACTCAGGTTTAAACACGCTGTAATATGGGACTCCACTGGTTTAGAACTCCTTTTAATTCCTGGTGAAGCTCTGAATAAATGAATGAATAGCTTTTCTACTGCCACTGGAAAATTGATGATAATTTTCAGGCTATTCCATTGCAACAAATACTAGATTATATTAAACGAGGTTTCTGTTTTAGGAAACAGATTATCTTGTTTTGTTTAATCCTGATCTAGTCCCTCCATTTTTAGAGAATTCTGCTTAGACAATTTATAGTCAATTTTGGGAGAACAAGGAAGAACACTTTATTATCTAGATCTCAATCATTTGCATGTATTTCATGTAAACTAATTTGTACAGCTTTCTTGTACAGGAATTTCTAGTTGCTGTTGGACTAAGAGGAGCCACCCTTCAACACAGAGTGTTGCCTTCAGGTCTAAGCTGGCATGAACAGGTCAGATTTCTAGTGTTTTTCTCAATTGCATTTTCAACTTCAGTCTCATTATTTTATGACAATTGCTTCAAATTTGACACTAAACCTTAATTTTTTTTTAATATTAGCTTTTGTCCTACCTTTTTTTATGCTGTTGAAAGATTATTTCAGATTAAAAATCAATAATCCATTATTTCTTGCCCTTTTCATTATGGAAGTACATTAATAATCCTTGACTTAAATAAACAATGGGTAAAAAAAAAAAAAAAGCCCCCAGACAAACCCAACAAAAACCCCACTAAACCATGACAGACAGGTGGATGCTTTGGATTCTGTGGATCAGTCTCTTCCACACCTTTAATTCTACATGTTAGTTTGTTTGCATCTTTTTGCCCAGTTTACATTCAGTGCTCTCCTGTGTTCACATACTGGGTAAGCACTTTCAAATATTTGAGATTAATTCACTACCTGTTCCTTCCAGTAATAAAATAATGTTTTATTATCATACCTGTTGCAGATTTTTTCTTTTCTAATGCATTATTGTTTGTTAAATTATCAGATGCTGAAGAATTATAATGATATATTTATGATTTTTAGATTTTATATTTTTTGAATATTTCTGATGAGCCTGTTTTGGGATATAATCCTCCAGCTACAGTTACAACTTTTCATGTGCATCTGTGGAGTTGTGCTCTCGATTACAGGTAAATGAAATGCAAGTGTATGTCATTTGGTGGCACTGCAGCAACGTATTTCTTCATTTTAAACATTCTAGTTTGCATATTGTTAATAACATTTATTTATGTTTGTTTGGAAAATGTTCTAAATAGAAATATGGCAAACTCTAAGCAATCTAAAGATAAACCCTTCTCTAAAACAAGGAAGATTTTGCTGCTTCTAAATGTATAAATATATAAAGTAAAAGTTTATCAATGAAAAATAAAAATTGTTATTACATAATACATATTTTATATAATAAGCAACAATTTTTAATTGAAAGAAAATATTTTTTCATTTGTTGCTAGGCCCGTGTATTTGCCAGTCAGATCTCTACTTACTGTTGAAACTTTCAGCATTTCCAGCAGCGTTGCAGTTGATAAATCCTATTCTACTCTCAGGTATAATTTAAGTGCTTGTGAAACATGGCATGTTCTGTGACACTTGTAATGCCTGTTTATTATTTGATCTATGAAGCATTCACATTGTGTAAATGATCACACTGGTGAACTGTATCTTTGAAATATATTCTGTTCATGTGTAATCATTCTTTTTTGTTAGGCTGAACGCCTTACTCTTTTTGTTGGATTGCTTTCATTAACAACCAGAATTCTGCAATTTTTAATGAGTTTGGAAAGCCGGAAAAACAAAGTTGCTTTTTCTTAGTTACCAGCACTTCATGTTTCATAAAGATTGGCTATGTGCAGATGTTGTATTAATTAACAAAATATTTAGGGATTATTGACCATATTTAGTGTGTTGATAACAACAAAATTTTTCTATGGTAAATATTGTTTTTTTTCCATGCCTGCTGAATTTTGTAGCATTTCTTTGTTGTGTTTATTTCATCTATTATTTATTTGTTTGTTTTGTTATTTATTTGTTGGTTTACTGATTGTTCTAGGGTAATTTTAGATGAAGCTGCTTTGCATCTGTCTGACAAGTGCAATACTGTTATGGTAAACCTCCATAGAGGTAAGGATTTAATCAGTTCTTGAATTTCTCATTGTAGAATCATAGAATCACAAGGTTGGGAAGGACCTACAAGATCATCTAGTCCAACCGTCCTCCTATCACCATTACTAACACTAAGCTACTAAGCCATATCTCGTAGCACATGTTAGAGCTTTATAGGAATATTCAGCATATATTAAAATTATTGAAGATCTGAGATGAGCATTGGCTTGTTAAATATGAAATGAGTAGCTCAGAAGGAAATATGATTGTTTTAGTTTAGATTTGTAGTTGCAGTAGCATGTCAGAGAAGCTCTTTTCATGTGTTACACATTCTCAGTAGTTGAACTTAAAAGTTGTTGTATGGCTTGGAATTCTAGATAGTCTTATCAGAAAAATATCTATTCTACTCTGTTTTATACAGTAACAACTGTTGGAATTAAGAAACTTGAAGGAATATTTTAAAAAAATTGCAGAAGTGATGAAGCACTGTGCCCACAAATGTGTGTATTTAGCTTAGTTGGGAGATCTTTAGTAAAGAACAGAATAAAGGCATGCGTATGGTGTTTAAACAAAGATGTGGGGAAGTAAGCTATTCTTGGTGCTGAAAGATGGGTACAGTATTAAAATGTCCCCTCTACTGCTTCAATAGTAAGCACCTAGGATGCTTACTCATCCAGTTTCTGTGTGCCTCTGGCTGTAACTTATGTGGACAAGATAAGGATAAATTTCTAATAGATTGCACTGCACACAAATAGTGTTTCTAGAGGTGATGTACTGGAAAAAGTTTTTGCAAAATGATCTGTTTTAATACTTTTAACAACCAAAAATAAAAAAAGGAAGATACTTGTTCTTTTCATTTTTTTTCTTTTTAAATTTTTTGTGCATTGTCTTTCAGATTATGTTCGTGTTATGGATATGGGCCTGCTGGAACTAACTATTACAACAGTAAAATCTGATTCTGATGGGGAAAGAGTAAGTATTTAATCACAAATAAAATCTAAAATAATCAGGACTCATTTGTGATTTATAAATTATTTTATTATATTTAGAATCAAGTATTCTTCATTTTAAGTTTGTGTGTACTTTCTTTTTTAGTTCTGTTTGACTAGTTACTAATTTTAAATTATCTATGTATAGGAACTATTTTTATGGAACTTCAGACTGATTATAAGAGTACTTTTAAGTGTGTTTCTTGTTATCCAGACTAAACCACGTTTTGAGCTGCACTGTTCCAGTGATGTAATCCATATTCGCACCTGCTCTGATTCATGTGCTGCACTAATGAATCTTATACAATATATTGCGAGTTATGGTGATTTACATCCTCCAAGTAAAACAGAGATTAAATGCGGAGTTAACAAGCCAAAAATGAAGGTAAAAAATCACAAAATAACATTGATGTAATTAGCTGTACTCTTTCTGGTAATCTGTTTTAGTTTTGATAGTCTACATTCTTTCTCCAAAGAGCATGAGAAATGGTGCAAATAATGTTGATTTTGTTGTCTCAAAAATATTAGAGAGTAAAATGTTACCTTTTAGTTTAATTTTTTTTCCGTCTTGATCGCTACTAGATGGTTGTAAATATTTTCTGCTGTTTACTTAATGTACCAAATTCATATATAACAAAGAAAAAGTGTAATACTTACAAAGAAAAATTACATTAATAAAGTTTAACTGCTGTGTTCCAGGGCATTCTAGCAAAATCTTATTTAGCATGATATTGCCATTATTTTTAAATATGACTGTATATGGTTTGTTGCCTATAGGTGGAGACCTTCAGTCAGCCTTCTTCACACGGGCCACTGCTCGCTGAATCAGAGCAACAGATTTTACGGGATTTGATGAGTGATGCTATGGAGGAAATTGAGACTCATCAGACTTCTGCTGTGAAGATAGAGCCTAATGGTAAGAATCTGTTGGGGCCATAAATAAGTACGATGTGCAACCGTTCTCTAAAGAAAGTAGGATCAAAAGTTTTGTGTATATTGAGACACTGCAGAAATAATTGCAGCATGCTTTTTATGTATGAAGTCTTCTAATGATCAGGTACTAAATTCTCACTATCAGCAACAGTAATATAGAAGTAGTTCAAGATTGTAATCTGATTGTCAGTCAGCATGGGTGTAAGCTATGTGCACTCTGTGGCGTAGAGGAATCAAAAACCACTATTCTGTGTACAGAGGTAGATTAGGAGGATGGTACACTTCCAAGTCGCAAACAAAACTTGGAGCCATGAGGAAATCTTTTAATTAGCAGGCATAACAAGGTAATTGATCAAATACAGAATTATGGCTTCTGCATCCCGATTGCAGCTAAATCCAGGTTTAATTTGGCTAAGGATTTTGTACTATAAATAGTGATAATATTTATTTCCACAGTTGAAGGTAAGCTATTGATGTGATACTGGAAGTTATTGATACTGTCATCTTGTTACTAGAATGAGATGATGTTTTGTATCTATATGATATTTTTATGAAGACTTTATCTTTAAAATCATCTCTACTAGTAACTACTTATGAATACATTGTAATTGTTTTAATTATATAGTAGACTAATTTTTTGAAAATGTCTCTTCTGTCAGCTTCTCTTGATACTGCAATTAAAGTAAGAAGTTTCACTTAAATACTGCATTATTTTGCTGGTGCTTTGTAAAGACTTTTCTAATGAAGCATGTTTATTCTCTGCTCCCAGGAGTTTTGGATGACAGATCTCAAACTCAGGAACCATCCTGTTCAGATCTCTTCCTGTTTCCAGATGAGAGTGGAAATGTCTCACAAGATCCGAGTCCCACTTACACTTCATTCACTCATCATCTGATAAATGAAACTGTGGGAGATGTTCCTGCAGAAAGTGATGATTTCTGCATTCTTTTTGCACCAAAAGCTGCTGTTTCTGTAAGAAGTTTTGAGAATTACTTAAAAATAAAAAAAAAAAAAAAAAAGATAAATCCATATGTAAACAGAGTTAGAAGGTTTTGTGAGTGCACAAAAATAGTTATTTTTGTGAAAGACGTTCATGCGTTATTATTGGAAATATATACAGTTATTTTTAGATCAAGTTTTTCTATATCTCATGAAAATGTTCTGTGAGCTGAATATTATGTCAAAAGCTTATATACATTTTATTCATGATTAATTATTGCCATTGGGCTTACAATAAAAAGATAGTTTACAAAGTAGTTGTAAGAAAAATACAATACTTAAAAGATGTGCAAAGTTGTTATCTTCTAACATTTTATTCATTTTTCTCATGGACCAAGCATTCAGTAGTCTTGTGAGCATAAGATCCTTACCAGTCACAGAAAAACTTGTGTGCTATGTCAGTCCATATCTGTCCACTGCATTAAAAGATTTGGGACACTATACTCAAGCTGTCTGAAAACAGTTTGTGCTCACATTCTTCGTATAATCTCTGGTTGTATTCTCCTTAATAAACAGAGCTAGTTTCGGATTCCTGATCAGTAGTGCTTGCCCAGTTATTTTTGAGGTCTGTTTCCAGTAATGCCTTATATAGTAGACCTGTGTTAGTCGTGTACACATGGAGTATGTGGTGTCATTACCCTCAGAATGTTTTGTTTTATTTTCAGTTTGGAATACATTAGTCTTCACTTATGCTCAGTTTCTCATTTATTCTTATGTGCTTTTTGGTTTTTGTTACTGTATACACATCATTCCTAAACCAAACCTGTTGCATAACCTTCAGAAAACAGTATAGAACAGTTTCTTTTCATAGGAAAAAAATAAACATCTTAGTAAGGAATGTGTATTTTATCTTCTTTATGTTATTTATTTTTATGTACATTTTTAGGAGAAAGAGGAAGAACCAGTAATAAGAAAACTGGTTGATGATGCAATTTTGATAAAGGAAAATCATTTCAGTCAACCTGTGAAAAAAACAGATGCAAGCAAAGCTCCCCTTCATTTTCCTGCTCCTCTGGTACGCTACATTGTGAAGGAAATCTCTCTTATTTGGCATCTTTATGGTGGAAGGGATTTTGGGTCTGCACCACCAACATCTCCAGCTAAAAGTTTTGTGTAAGTATTTGGCATAGTTCTGAACATTAGTACATTTTAAAATACTTTATTTCCCTTTGATTTGAGATTGCATAGTAAGATTAACCTTAAGTCGTCTTCTCTTAACTCCTTTGTTCCTTCCACACAAGAAATGTGCTTACTTAGTCTATCTCAGTGTATGTTCCCAATATCTTAAGCTGAACAATCTGGATTTTTGCTGTGGCATTTGATTTATTAATTTATTTTGAGAGTGGAGTAATGGTTTTGCTTTTAAGTGTTATATGAAAAACAAAATTTCCTAAGCAGGTGGAGCTTAAGGAGTGTAAGCAACTATCACTGTAGTAGGTGGGATGTAATTTGAAGGAAGTCCTGTAAGCTAAAGATGAATTAATGTTATCATGGGCAAAATTTATGAAAGTTAATTTGATGGGAAACATACAGCTAAGCATTCCATGTCAGTGTGTATTACTTAGTAATAGAATGGGATTTTTTGGTTAACATTAACTTCCAGTCTCTGTTCACAGTGAGATGGCTTGAAGTTAGTCAAGAAAAGTGTTCTTTTTTTCTTTTTTCTCCCACAGAAGTCCCCACAGTTCTCCTTCTCATACACCCACAAGACACGGAAGGAGTACGGCTTGTGGGGGAAGAGGAAGAAACCCAGACTTCCTTATGGAAATACAGTTAAGCAAGGTGAATGACAAAAATCTTCTGCCATGGCTGTGAAAATATATTACATGCTATACTGGTTTAATAGCAGCTTTCCATTTGAATTGAGCAGGCTTTCTTCCAATAGCATCTGTCTACATCCAGTGTGGACTTGAATGCCTGCAGGGATGGGGCATCCACAACCTAAAATGAAGAAACTACTATAAAAACCAAGCAGTTTCTTAGTAGTATTTATGACCAACTTATGTTTTCCATTTCATCTCAAGATTTATTACGTATATCTTCAGTACAGGGCACTTCATTCAGCATTTCTTAAAATCTCGGTACATGGCCGGTAGAACACTGTTCAACTTGCTATGTGTGGCCTACCCCATTGCAGAAAAGGAGGGGACGTGAGACAAGTCATGATTTGTAGGTAACCACAGGTCTTTGATTGAGGATCACATCAAGAGGTGAAGAAAAAGAAATTCAGAACTGCATAGAATTTAGGAAGGCGAAGTCGTTACAATTTGTCAGGACTAACGTGGACAGTGGGTGATTTTAAAAAAAAAAAAAAAAAGAAACTGAGACTGGAAGAAGCTACTTGAGAAGTGTGTTTGAAAAGGAAGAAATGAAGCATAGAATTGCTACATTGCATAATATGCACTTCTATACACTGAAAGAAAGAGGAAGTAAAGCAACAGCGTGGAGTCCATACTAAAATGAGAAGCAAAACTTGTTCTTCATTTTATACTGCTTACTATTTGACCTGGCTTGCATCTGCATCCTAAAATACAAATATTTTACACAAATATGAATTGAAAGATTTATGTTAGGTGCACAAAAATTTAAAATAGTGAACTGAGTTCTTAGGATTTCTTAAGCATGAGTTTGTGTGTGGCTTTTTTTGTCTATTTGTTTTTAGTAATATTCTTTTTAAAAATTGTTTATCACTGAAATGGATTGTGCTGTATTCTTTTATATTTTAAAAGGTGAAATTCCAGCATGAAGTATACCCCCAAAGTGCTGCAGAAGGTGAATCTGGTCTGTTGGAACAACCAGTGTCACGGCAGATTTTTATTGTTCAAGACTTGGAGATCAGAGATCGCTTAGCTACATCACAGATGAATAAATTTCTCTATCTATACTGTAGTAAGGAGATGCCCAGAAAAGCACATTCAAACATGGTACTGTTATGGAATGCTTTAATTCATTTATAACTATAGAAGCTGAACTGTCTTTATGGAAGTTATAAGCAGTTACTGATCTTTCAAAAAGAGGAACGAGAGTGAAGTCACAGAGCAATGGAAGTCATTTAAATGATTACTGTTATTTTTCATGACTCCTCGTGAATGCTAAAACTCCTTAAAAAGTCATTGTAAATATTAGTATGTCAGATTAATTTTCCATTTTTCTTTAGAAATGTGTGCAGGACTACATTAGTAGCTTTCAGATTTTTGTTCTGAACAAGCATCTACTTCTTAGTGTATTCTTAGACTTCACTACGCATACAGAGTTGTACTTTCGATATATTCTAGTCTTATTGGTTTTATAATTTACAAATATTTTTCAAATTTTCTTACTATTAACTTTGTTAAAAAATGAAATTGAAGTAATTGCACATCACTAGATTTATAAGTGGCACATTAAAACAAATCAGTCTAGAGGTTTAGAGATAAACATCTGTCCTACTGAGTGTTCTGAGATGTAATAATTGTGAAGGTTACTACTTTCTATTTACCTTGGTTATTCCTCAGTTAACAGTGAAAGCGTTACATGTCCGACCAGAGTCTGGCAGATCCCCACAGGAATGTTGTTTACGTGTTTCGTTAATGCCACTTCGCCTCAATATTGACCAGGTTGGTTGTGCTCATGCAAAAATACTGATTGATTCCCTTCTTTTTTTTTTTTTTTTTTTTTTTTACTTGTGACATTTAGACCTGGTTTTATGGGGTTGCTACCTCACGTTTGGTAACTTTTAATTATAGCCATTCATACCTGGGTCTCAGTTTCTGTTTATGTCCATGTTGGAACTTGTCTAGTGTGATAGCTAGTACAGTGACTAGCCTTTTTTGTTTGTTTGTTTTTAATTTAGAAACTAACTATGTAGCTGGCTGTTTTCTCAAGACTACCAGTTTATCTTTTGCAGTTTCTGATGATTTTTACATGTTTTGAAGTGGGGATATCTAAAAAGCATAATGCTTATGTAATCTTGCTTTGTTTGCTAGTGAAGTCATTTTGGTGGTTTTACTGGAAGAATGTTAATCATTAAACCAGAAGCTATTCACAGCATTTTAGTCAAGGGCACTTGACACTTAAGGACCGCTGACATACTGTGAATCCTTGAGTCTCATTATCAACAGCAGTGGTGTGAGGAATAGAACCAGGAGAAATTATTCTATATTTATTGGCAAGCCTTTGTACAAAGTATTTTTCACACACTATAATTTTTTTTTTTCGTACCAGTGAGGAAGATATGTATCTCTGTGCATACAAATTTCAAGTGTAAGCATTACTTTTTATAGAGGAATTTTTTTGCTTAATTGAATATCTACGAAGATATGTTTCTCCAAGGGCACAGTTAGGAATTCCCCACCTACCTTTGCTCAAGTTCTAGAGCAGATTTTTCCTTTATTCATTAAAAAAAAATTCTAGTCTGTGTCATAAAATCATTGAGGTTGGAGAAACCTGTAGGATAGTCCAGTCCAACCATCAACTGAATAGTTTGTAACAATTTTGTATAGAAAATCGTGTTTTTTGCCATCCAGTGAGGAAATACGTTCTATCTTAATAGCTTTAATGCTTATGTTTCATAATGTAACCAAATTCACCTTTTATGACTTCTGTAAAATAAAAGACAGCTTTCCTGGAAGTAGAGAGTTGCATTCAATCAAAACAACAACAACAACAATAACAAAAACAAACAAACAAATGAAAAAAAACAACCAAGAAGGAACCAAAAGAAAAGAAAGCCCAGATGTCGCTTATTACAGGATGCACAAGACAAAAGTGTGATGCATCTTTCAAAAAAGCAAACAGTGTAATAATATGAAGACATTAACAAGACATAAAACAACAGCAGAGGTATAAATGCCTTTTACTGAAACACTGGTGAGAGCTGATCAAGAATGATGGGTCTGACATTAGGAGAAGTGAATATAAAGTAAATTTCAATGCACTTTTAATGGAAATCAGAGTAAAGTGTATAACCATTAAAACACTTGGGTTCTGGAACAGGCTTCGCTAAGAGAGAGGTTTGCTTCATATTTATAGGGAGAAAAAAGACCTGTGACTGTAAGATTGTGGTGGTTGTCATTGTTCTAAGAGATTTTAGAGGTTTTTGTTTGTTGTTTTTAAATCCGTTTATATTTTTTTTTGTTGACACCAGGATGCCTTGTTTTTCCTGAAGGACTTTTTCACTAGCCTCTCTGCAGAAGTGGAACTCTTAGTTACTCCAGATCCTGAAGGTAAACTTCAAAATTTCTAACACAAATGTGTTCTTCCTGTTTTAATGTGTGAACATATGTATAAATAGACATACAAGTTTTATGTATAAAATAAGTTATGATACTGACCAAAAATCAACAGTAGTGCTTTTTAAAAAATATATAAACTTTGGGTATTTTTGGTTTTGTGTTTTGTAAACACCAAGGATTTTCAACATTTGGGAACTCTGCTGTATAAAATGTTTCACCGAAATTAGAGCATGTTTAATAAGAACTTCTGGAAAATTTGAGTAATGTATATATAACAATTGAGAGTTACTGTTAGATTAAAGCAAAAATGTTATTTCATACTTCTTGCATAAATTAATATATCTGTCTGACAGTTTGGGGTTGTGTAACTCCTGGGGGAGAAACAGAGGTCAGTTTTATAACTAAGCAGGACAAAATGTATATGTACAGTTAAATCAACACTTACTGCACAGCTGATCAAAAAAAGCCTTACATTTTGAAATGCACTTTTTCTCTATTAACTATATCAGTGAGTTTGTTAGCAGCTGGGATTTACTTATTTCAATTGAGACATCATATTGAAATGCCTTAGTAATGAAGTACTATCTGTGTTCTTATTCAGATTGGATGGATTATTTTTGCTGATGTGTAAACCTCAACTTAAGCTTCTTATAATGATTTCTAATGGTAGCTAAGTTACTATCCAAGAGAATCTAACTATTATCCTGCTAGTAACATTTGTAAGTACTGTAATGAAACGTAATTAGTAGTAGTTACTAATTAATGTAATTATGTTATATCAGTATTTACAAAGGTTAAGGTATAGATGAGTTAAGGTATAAAATGACTGTATTGAATGGAAAAATATGTGTCTGTTTACTATGCATAATCTTTTATCATTTTAGTTAAAAAGTCTCCTGGTGCTGAAGTTACTTGTAGTTTGCCCAGGTATGCCACTAGCCTTAAGGACCCAAGTCCAGTCATTTCTTTCTCATCACACAAGCAAACAAGTGAAAACGGTAGCATTGATTCTATGGATGTCATTAATGGGGATGATCATCGTTTCTCACAAGAAGTGACATCATACAGTGATCAGCCAGTATTTTTCAGGTAAATTTTAATTAAAAAATTTCAAGAGACCAACAGCTACTTTACTGATCATTTTAAGGAAGTATGGTGATAAACTTATGTATCTTAAGCACAGCTGTGGTGGTGGTTTATTCACTAATAAGAGAAATGAAATGTATTTATTTCCGTAACTGGAAAGTAAATAATAAATTTTTAATGAACTTTAGCAAACTACTGTGCACTGGACAAGAAAACAAATCAAAGCAGTGCCATGTACAAAACCAGTAATTTATTTTGTAAATATATAAAAAGAGCAGTCTTTGTACTCTGACAATGTAAATTAGATCTAATATAAATAGATATGAGAATACTTGAAACAAAGTACATAAAAGAAATCACAGGAGAGGGATGAGATTAAAATACCACAAGAGAAACTCTGAATGTGTTCCTGATTGAGAATAGATTACAATAACTGCAGCTTGTTTTGCAGAAGCTTTTTCTTCATTATGTATTCAGACTGTAAGTGAAGATGTTTGTTTTGGTAAGCAGGGCAGAGCCAAATTATGAGAGAATGGCTGTGGTTTTGTTTTTATCAAATATATCACCAAAAGAATTTTTGATTAAGTTTCATCATTTGCAGTATATTTTCCCTCTCTGCAAAATTCATGCTGTGAAAACTGGGGGAAGGTGTTCATGTTTAGACTTAGTAGCACTTCTGCGGTATTGTTAAAATTACTGTAAATATTAACTTTGTCAAGATGGTAATAAATCAAGAAAAGCTAAATTTGCAGTTTGTACACTTATTCCGCAATACTTCAGCACTCGCATGATGTCTAGAGGATTTGAGGTTTTTATAGTAAGTGGTGTGGCATCCCGTTCTGGGAGAATGGGAAACCATGGGTTTCTTTTGAAAGTATTCTCTTATTTCTTATTGCTGTTCCTAACTCTAAAATTTCCTCTGTGTATCTTAGAGAGTTTCGTTTTACATCAGAAGTTCCAATACGGCTTGATTACCATGGCAAACATGTATCAATGGATCAGGTTTGTGTATATTGCTGATTCTGTAGAACAAAATGTTCTGTTTTTCTCTCATAAGATTTGGGCTATATATATATTTATTTATTTGTTTGTTTATTTTGTTCCCAACTCATTATTGATGCAATCCTGAGAATCATAGAGCTCTTTTTTCCTTGCAGTTTCAATAAAGCTTAAACTTGATTTTATTTCACTCTTAATCTGAATACTGAGAAGTAGCACTTCCCAGTATGATTAATGCAATGAGTCTTGATAGTCATATTTATAAGCTCAGTGACTGGCTAGAAGTCTTCTACAGAATTGTGGTGGCCTTCAAGAAATACCAGAATTGCACAATGTGTTGTTTTTCTCCTTAATCCCAGAATATGTTTCTTTTGGTCCCTATCCTTTGCAGTGTGTGGGTTTCATTCATAATATCAGAATGTGGTACAGATTTAAAACAAAATTGCCCATATTTCTTTTTAAAATATATATTAGTTATCAGATTGTTTTTATTAATTATCATATTGAATTTTATATAGCACGCCTCAGAAAATCCTGTTTGCAAAGCTGGATTTTTTGTTCTGATGGCAAATCACTAAGAGAACAAACAAATAAAAGCAGCAACATTTTGAACAACCAACATCCAAAGTAGGTAGGGTTAGGGTTAGTAACCCAGAATAACTTGAAATAGCAGTTCTATAATACCTGAAACATAGTAATGCCACAGCTGTTTTCATTATTTGTTCTACCTTAGTATTTATGAAGGTGCCCTCTTCATGTTTTCCATAGAGTAGCTGATTAAACTGGATTTTAACTTTTTGCAAGTTTTCATATAACTTGCAAATCAACTGGACATGAGATTCATAGTGCTATGACTAGTGGCATTTGGGTTTTGGTGGGACAATCAGTTTAGGCAGAAATGCTTTCAGAAAGAGTTAAGATATTGAAATTATCTCTCACAGGTAGTGCTGATGGGTGAATTTTTATGTTAACAAAATGTTTCACTTACAGGGGACACTAGCTGGGATTCTTATTGGGCTCGCACAGTTAAACTGCTCAGAATTAAAGCTGAAGAGACTTTGTTATAGGCATGGGTAAGTTAATTAAATTTTAGCTAACATCAGAATTCCAAATTGGATATGTTTACAGTGACTAACCAAGTATACCAAGCAAAAAAGCAAATTCTCTGATAACATACATTTCTCCATTTCAGTATTTATAGTGAGTATTTAATTTTGAGTAGGCCTTAAACAATTTCTGGTCAGTTGCTTTTTGAATTATACAGAAACTATACTGGAGAAATATTTATAAACTGACAGTTAAAAGAACATCTATTTTCAGGAAACTACTTAATATATTTGCTACGCTCTATAATTTTACTTGTTTGTTTCCTGTTGAACTGGATGTAGTATACAGTTTTGAACTTTGCTTTTGTGAGGCACGTGAAACATTTTTGTTAGCCAAAGGCTAACACAAGATAACACTTGAAATTGGCTTACCTCTTGTTTAAATGACATCTTTGCTTATTTCAATGAATACTACATTTATTTTATCAGGAATTCTTTGTGTTTTTTTAAATAATAATTATTTTATTTATTTCAGTTTATTAGGTGTTGATAAATTGTTTTCCTATGCCATCAGTGAATGGCTTAATGATATAAAGAAAAACCAGCTGCCAGGAATTTTGGGAGGAGTAGGACCTATGCATTCACTAGTGCAGTTAGGTAAGCAAAATTTAATTTCTGTTCAGGCTCACAGTGACTTTTTTTCTTAATTCTTCTTTTCATTGCTTTGTTTTTGTTTTCCTAAAGCAACAACAACAAAACACTGGTAACTTGTTTCTATTTCCTCTCAATGCATTCTGAGAACTTACTAACTCTTCATTTCAGTTCAAGGTCTGAAAGACTTGGTGTGGTTGCCAATCGAGCAGTACCGAAAGGACGGCCGTATCGTAAGGGGCTTTCAAAGAGGAGCAGCATCTTTTGGTACTTCAACTGCAATGGCAGCCCTGGAGCTAACGAACAGAATGGTTCAGACAATACAGGTACAGTGTATTGCATGTAAAGTTAAGCATAAGTGAGAAGTGTTGCTAGTAAGTGCTTTATGTTAAGCTAATTTCTTAATGCTATGCTTAAGCTTGGGAGAACATGTAAGAATAAGTAAGTGTTGTACTACTGGGAAAACAGAGATGAGATTAGGCAAGGATTGTGGCAGTTTTAATGATTTCATCAAATGAAACATCTAGAAATTGTACCGAACCCCAGCACCCAGACTATTACCTGTTTCTTAGAATACCTTGTGTGTATTACATTGGAGAGACTAACCAGCAAAATGTTTAGCAGCACTAAAAACATTTCTGATATTAAGAATCGTCTTGCACATGTTTTCTCCAGTAATAGATCCTGAAAACTTTTTGAAAACATTTTCTGTATTTATTCATTGAAGAGGAAGAAAAAGTAATAGACAGTAACTCTACTCATGGTTTAAAGTGGTAACAAATTTATATTCCTTAATGTGAAATACCTAATAATAAAATATTTTTACCGCCTAACTTTGCAAAGATTGTATATGTGCCAATGTGTGAACTTTCCTAGCCAAAACCTGATATTTTTCACGAATGGAGATGTCTGATTTTGTGCATGCAAGAAAACATATCATTGTTCAAATATTTCAGATTAGTTTCATTTTGAATGTTTTCTACAAGTTAGAAGATGCTTTTGAAGCAACAACAGTTGGGGGGAGTAGGGAGGAAGCTAAAAAACTTTCATTATTTGTTGTCTCATTTTTGAACTTAATAGTTAAAACTGCACCCATTTTAGAAGTTATTGTAGTATAGAACTTTAATCTGATGTAAATGACTATTATTTGATAATTTTGTTTCAATTATGTTTCCCTACAAGTAGCTTAAATATGGGATGAGATACTGAAATAAGACTTTTTTGTTTTATTTCTGTTCCTGATCATCAGGTGGCTGCAGAAACAGCGTATGATATGGTATCACCAGGGCCAACTTTTATTGAAACAAAAAAGATTAAACGATTCCCTCGCCATCGTTTGGCACATCAGCCAGTAGATCTACGAGAAGGTGTTGCCAAAGCATACAGTGTTGTAAAAGAGGTGAGTGCAAATGTAACTGTCCTTAATAAAATTTAAGAAATATCAGAAAAAACCAAGCAAATAGTATGTGAGATGCTAGGTTAAGCCGAGCAGATTACATTTTGGACAAGACTATGTTCATCAGTAGTTTCAAACCGATATAAACCTTGCATGGTTTAAATAAAAATTAGTTAAGGTGTTAGACAGAGAAGCATGAGTACGTCTTCAGTTTTGAGATTTTACTATTGTTTAGAAGCATAAAAGGCTTTTTTTTAAGCACCATTAATTTGGAGATTGTTAGTGTAATGCTGCGTGCAGACAAGTAAAAGCTCTGTCTCTTTACCTTGACAACATATTAGAAGTTAGTTAGAATGCTGATGTTTTGTTGGTTTTGTTTGTTTGTTGAACTTTTTGTATTTTAGTTCTTGTTGTGTGTAGTTCTTGAGGAAATTAAGTCTCAGCTGGGGAGTTTTCAGTTAATTCCGTTGTGTTTTGAATAGCGAAGAATAGCCCAGAACTTCTTCCTTTATTTACAAGAAATACCACCAGAAGTTGCTTCAGTCATTTTCATCTGTAAGATCGTGGTAGTGTTATTTTTAAGTCGTTACAAGGGTTAAATCAGATTTGTCTAAATGTAGTTGTATCACAGTTAAATTACAAAAAAAAAATACTGAGCAGTTTAAGTTGCTCTTTAAATTAGGAGAGTTTGCTTTGTTGTCTTTGGCATAACTAATTTGTTATTTTTTTCAAAGGGAATTACGGACACAGCCCAAACCATCTATGAGACTGCTGCTCGTGAGCATGAAAACAGAGGGGTAACTGGAGCAGTAGGAGGAGTCCTCCGCCAAATTCCACCAACTGTGGTGAAACCTTTCATTGTTGCAACAGAGGCAACCTCAAATGTTCTAGGTGGAATGAGAAACCAGATCAGGCCAGATGTGCGTCAGGAAGAGTCTCAGAAATGGCGCCTTGGGGAAGACTGAATTTATAAATCAAGCTCAGCAAGTCTAGAAATGCAGAAGATTTTCCCGTTGGCAGCCTTAGATGAAGCTCAATTTGTTTTGCTCATCTCAGGAACAAGCAAGGTTTTTGCCTATTAGCAGAACATCCAACCAAAAATACTTATGAAGTGGAAAGCAAATTGGTACTTGCTTATGCTGTGTGCTACCAATGCATTTGGTAGATAGTGCCAAACATAACAAAGCATGTGCTGCCAACTCGAGACATGCTTGCTCTATTCCGTTTACCATATTTTTCTTGGTAGATAAAACATCTGAAGCAGCAGCCTATATGATGAAACTAAGTATACTTCAGAGAAGGTTTTTGAACATAGTCAAGAAACTGTATTCAATAAAGGGCTCTGCAGATGCTCTTCACTGACTAAAAGATAACAGCTTTCATTTTGGATTTGAGATACGGAAGCATGTAATATGGAAGCAGATATGATAATATCATTTAGTGATCGTAAGCATTGCTTTTAGTGTGGCACTTAAGGAGCAATCTTGATAACCGTTCAGAATTTAAATTCAGTGTTGATACACCTGTGAACAGGATTTGTTTCTCAATATTAAATACCTACGTCTGTGGGTCTTTGAAGAAACTGAATGTTGCAGAAATGTTCTCTTGTGTTGCACTTTAAAGGATATGGCCTGTATATTGTGCTTTTTTATAGTGTGAATAAAATGTAATGTGCAGTATCCTTTATGTGGTTAAAAGCTTAAGTAATTGATAAAAAGCATCATTTGATGATGATTCTACAGAAAGTGTCTTAAATTTATTTAAACTGCTTGTTATATGTAAAAACACTCTTGTCTTCTGTTACACTGATTACAAAGCTAAAAATAACTGTTCTTCAAAAAAATAGCAGTTACGTATTGTAGCGGAAAGTTCTTTGTAAGAATGAGGAATTCTAGGTAAACTCAAATTATTTTATAACATCATGGTTAAAATTCTCTACAAAATTTAATTATCTGCTTTTATTTAAGGTTGCAAAGTTGCTGCTCTTAACAAGATACTTTTTTAATTTAAATCATGCATCATCAGTTATTTGGCAGTGAGCAGTTGGAGCCATTTAATTTGAACTGGGAATAGTTGAGGATTTGAAAAACAAAAACCTTCAAAAATCAAAGTTAATTCTGACACTCTTTACGGTTTAGTAGGGGAACAGGATCTCTGCAGAGCTTTCCTAAGCCACTGATAGCACACTGTTTCTGGGAAATTAAAAGGCTAGATGCTAGCTGTGCAGGAGTAAACCTTTAATCCTTGTACTTGCAAAGACTGGGGGATGAAAAGTAAAAACTACTTTGAATAGAAAACTACTTATTTTGAATTTCAGCAGCTTAATAGTTTGGGTGACCAATTGGAACATTAGGTTTAGCCAGTCCTGTTGTTGTTCTGCAGATATGCCATGGACAAATCTCTGCTGAAAGGTGCTTTTTGTTTGACTTGAATCTCTAAGGGTGATCAGATAGTCTCCTTCTTCTTTTTTTTTTTTTTTTTAATATTCTGCCGTTAGCAGAAACTTTGCTGATATACTGTATTGCAGGGCAAAAGTAGCATATGAAGAAAAACAGTATAATATTAAGATGAATAAGCATTAACTAGCTGTTCCTGGACACCAAAGAATTTGTGTGGAGGGTAAATGATTTGTAAGAGATCCCCTCTGCTGGAATGACTATTGAAGACTGCTTTTATTATTTTTAATAAAAGACATCTATTTGCAAGCAAGTTCTTACGTGGGTGGAAGGTGCTATTAGAAAGTTGGCTTTAATTCACTGGGATCTTCATAGTTGTATGTTTTGAAGACCTGATAATTTCGTTTAAGCAACGTGTTGTAAGCAGAAGGAAATCCTTCTGAGAGGACAAATACCTGCATTTGTGCAATACCTCCATATATGAAATACTTTCTGATGTAAAAATACTTGCTGCAGTTCATATTTTTCTTCAGTAATGTTACTAAATGCTTCAGTGAGAGCTAAAAGCTGAGCATTTTGCACAGGGATGAGTTCCATGCTTGCTCTTCCACACCTCCTGAATGCCTTCTGAAGAAGTGGTAATGAATCGGTGCAAGTAAGTAGCAATTAATCATTTTCAATTACAGTTACTATACTACATCCTTTCTTCTGGTCTAGTTCATCTAGTTAATGGAAGTACACTGTAACAGTGTAAATCTGCATGTTTTCTTCCTTTTTGACATTGCTTAAAAGAAGCATTGGCATTTCAATGTTCATTTTCCATTCTGTCATCATCTGGTTGTACAGGAGTGCAGTTTGAACATATTTTTATACGAGGGCATGCTCTCAAGGTAAAACATTTTATAGAGTGTCTGTTGACAATACAGATTGTACAAATTATTAAACTTTAAACGTTTCACTATTTAAACCCTTGCGTTTATTTCTTGTACTTTATTGAGCCTTTTCTGGGAAACGTAAGATTTTTTTCCTTAATTTTATTTTAGTGACCAGTTTGTTAACTTTTAAATGTATATTCTGTATTGTTTTTTATTTCAGTAACATCATGCAGATATTTTAAAAAAACAAAAACTTAAACGCTCCTCAGACTGTGCATTGTGTTTTGGAGCGGCTTGTTTTAAATCAAGATCTGTGTTGCCTATCAGAGGTTCTGCTCAGTACTTAAGACTTTTGAGGCATTTAATTCACCAAATACAGTTAGACAGAATGGATTTCCTGGGAATCAAGGCTATAAGATATGAGGGCTGCTCTGAAAGTAATGCCTCCTATTCTGTTGGCCCATAACATCAGGGCAGATGGTGGTGGTATGACAGTAGAGGTTGAACCTTCCTGCCAGTATCTCATTACATTTTGTCCCTATATGACAGGTGGCAGCAGAGGGGCAATCAGGTACAAAATGGTATCTGACATCGAAGTGTGGATGAAGGAAAAGTATGTAATTGAGTGTGGAAAAAAATTGCACCTATTGACATTCATTGACACTTGCTAAACATTTATGGAGACCAACAGTAGCTGTTGGCACAGTGAGGAGACAGGTGGTGCATTTCAGCAGTGGCAAAAGAAATGTGAAAGACAAACCATGATTTTGATTGCCCTGTACAGAAGAGTGTCTCATTCGCACAAGCTGTTGGGTTATATCCAGGGAGAAGTGTGTGGATATGAACATCTGCTTCAGTGTGTTGGAGACAGAGGCAGCAATGTTGGAATATCTCAAAGTTTATGTCAGGTGAGTCCCATAAATGTTCATTCAGGAACAGAAAGAACACTGTATGCAGTGACTCACTGAGCCACTATGAGGCTGCAGGTGACAGTTTCCTGGATGGTGTCACCAGTGGTGAGATGTGGTATCACTACTACGAGACAAAGTCAAAATGGCAGTCGAGGGAGAGGTGACATGAAATCTCCATCAAAGAAAAAGTGCAAGATGCAGCCAACAATGGGTGAAGTGGCAAAAATACATAGCTGATGTTCAGCTGATAACTGAACACTAGTGTTTTGTTGCTGAGAACTCCATCAAATAGTGTTACTGTGCTCTTTTTTAATCTGTTGTCATTTCCATGGAAACAAATAGAAGGCATTGCTTGTGGAGTAGCCTGTGCACACTGCTGTAGTTTTGTTAACATGGATCTATGAAAATGTACTTGTGTTTTCTGCTGAAATCAATTTGTATAGATATTAACGAGCATTTCTCATTGTTTCAGTGTGTGAACAGGCATAGACCATTTTCTCTAACACAAATTCTGTAACACTGAACTAACACTGCTACTCCTATTACTTAGCCAGATGCTCAGGCTCAGAAGTGTCTATTGGGATTTTCTTACACATCCAACCTAGGAACCTGTGGGTGCCTAGGAACTACCTGACAGACAGACTTTGATACAAAAAAAAAACCCACCTTTGCTCCACAAGAATCTTTACAGCGACTGTAAGCAACAAATACTTCCATGCAAAAGCAGCTACTGTTTACTTACAGGTATCAGTGGACAGTTACTAAATATCAGCTTTTTAGTAATACAGTATACTCTATGTTTGCTTGTGTTGTGATATGCACTAGGTCGTTCACCAGTGAATTTATATGTGCTTAATGGGTGCACCTGATTTTGTGTTTTCATTAAGTGGTTAATTGTGGTCATACCTCACTCAGTTCCATTTACAGTTATTTGAGTTGGCAAGAAAGGCTTTCTAATAAACCAAAAAGCTCTTAAATGAGCTTTCAGAAAGGGTGGTCAGGCACTGGAATGGACTGCCCAGGGAGGTGGTGGAGTCATCGACCCTGGGGGTGTTCAAGGAAAGACTGGATGTTGTGCTGAGGGACATGGTTTAGTGGGAGCTATTGGGAATAGGTGAACGGTTGGACTGGATGATCTTTTAGGTCTTTTCCAACCTTGGTGATTCTATGATTCTATTATTATGAAAGAGACACTTTTTCTGAACATTTTCCATACCTTTGCAAACGTGGTACTGATTTTACTTTAAATATTGGAACATAAGCATTTGTAAAGCAGTGAAATCCAAGAATTTGTTTAGAATGGTTAAAAACTTCAAAATACCCTGCATTTCACAGTAGTGCAAGCATTCTCAGAAAAGATGTGGCTGTTGAAGTCATGTTTGAATCCATACTGTGCATAGCTCTCTCAGTCTCTGGACCTTATGTTCTAAGTTTCTGACAACTGCTTTAAGTTGCAGTATGTGCTGAATCTTGTTTACAACTTAAAAAATTAAACACTGTATTAGGTACATGAATACGTATCATGCCTTTATACTGAATTAATAGTGAATTACAGACAAAAACACAGGTGTTTGTGTAAATGTTTGTGTATATTTTTTATCTCTTTGCATTTATAGTAGTTTTGTGGTGTTGTATATAGTTTGCAAAAGTAAAGAGTGTAATCTCATGAGCTAGAAACCACTGTTGAAGGAATTTACTCTTTCAACTTGAATTATTTTGCTTAAAGTTCTTGTCCTCTCAATCTGTGTGATAAATATTTTTAGACTATGATTTATCTGGTGCTAAATATGTATATTTTCACTTATTAAAATATTGAAAGGCCTAAATACAAATAGGTGGTCCTGGTAAATATGCTTAATGGAAGAAAAAAAAAAAAGAAAAGAAAAACAACAACCAGGTTTGTAACAGTACCTAAATAAAAACATTAATTTGTTCCCTGAGTTGGTTTTCTCTACCTATGAATGAAAATAATATAGCAAAAATTATCCCCACATATCAAAAGTTAATGCCAAAGCTTTTTAACCTATTTGGCTACACAGCTGTAATTAATAATTCCTTCAGGCTCTTGGTATGATGCCCTCTTCAAGTGCTTAGTTACAGCTACCGGAAAAGACTCTAGAAAGGCCGAGTACTCAAATCCTGGTGGCAGTGCAGTGTTCCTGCTGCATTTTGTAATGTTTTTATAGCTTAAAAACTAAAACAATAAAAATTCAAGAAGCCTGGATGGCTATTTGGTCTATGAGCAACTTACATTTAAGAAGAAAATTTATTCCCACTGGCCCTCCTTTCATCCATCCCCCTCCCACCCCCACATTTTTCTTTTAAGCAAGACTTCATGTGAATTGCAATTCTATTATATTGATATAAAGCTCACAAGTTTTTCTTTATGGAATTTGTAGAAGAGAAGAGAGGGACTTTTTTGTTCGCAGGCAAGGTGGACAAGAATCTTATTCCACTTTTCTAAATGTTGCTCATGAAAGTGATCAAGGCTATTTTAACAAATGCTTTGCTGAGGAGAAATAGGGAAAAATTTGGGATTAGTGATGAGAAGGTATAAAAAGAGAGAAGAGTCTCTCTTTCCACTTGTGCCCAATGCTTCCTTTCATACATCAAAAGAGATGAAGTTACAAAAACTCCTCCTTTGCAGCCAGTGCTTTCCAAGATCCTGGGGTCCCATCTGATACTCGTGAGAAAACAATTATGTAAAATCTTCTACTAAGTGGTTCTCTGAATTTAAGGCTGCCATAGTTTAAGTTTGTGTCTGTAAATCTTGTATCTACCTTGTCAGAACATAAGGCTTCCTTTTGCTTGATTGAGCTCTGGGGAGATCAGCCAGAATGGCACAAGATGGAAATGCAACTCAAAGAGAACGTCAAAGAAGATCTATTTCTCTTCATGATAGCAAGGTAGTCTCCTAATGTCTCAGAGTTTGTCCCAGGAGCAGAAACTAAGATTACAGCCTATGGCACTTCAGCTAGCTGAGAATTTATGGGAAGCCAACAGTATGCCACCAACCAGGAGCAATGTGAGCTGGAGTCCTTGAACTGCATTGCTAATTTTCTGATTGATGATGAGCCAGACTGATTTGTTAGTTATTTACTTTCCCCATAGTGATTTTTTTTCTTTTAATTTTCAAATGTGTTATTAAGCACTTTTTTTTTTTTTTTTTTTTCTTTTTTTCCCAGTGTAGCAGAAATGCTGAGTCACAGCCTGAACCACTGATTGAGCACCTGGTGAAGGCAGGGCCAATCTAGGGGAGTGCAGGTGCATGCAGTGCAGCTGAATGACCAGAAGGGGTGAAGTCAGGATTGACCCCTTCCCAGACCTCATTTAAGGGATGGCAGTGGAGGCAAGGGTATCTTGCTGGAGGTCCTTGTGTTCCGAGGCCTTCTGGTAAGCAGCTTCTTTCCTATTTCTGTGCCTGTTGCATTTAAGCAAATTCTCACTTGTTGTAGCCTATGACTTTGCTTCCCTGCTATTATTGCTCTGCTTTCCATCACTTTATGGGCTTCGCATTGTTGATTCATATCTCTAGCAAATAAAACCATCTGGTATTATAATAGGCTATTATAAACTGCATAAAGCTGCTTTTGTTTTTTTTTTTGTTTTTTTCTTTTTTTTTTTCTTTTTTTTTTTTTTTTTGTGGCAGTTCTCATTTCAGAGCTATTTTCTTCTAGAGTGGAGTGATTAGATACCCACAGAATTTATTGAGGGTCAGCAGTGAAATATTTGTTGTCTAACAGGCAAGAAAACAGTTCAAGCTTGTTAGATACTTGTAGTTAGAATTTCTGAGGTAGTTAAATGCAGTGTAATTCTGCTCCTTAACTCAGTTACATATCTAATTTGCCTTGCTGTTGATTTCATTCTTTACTAGGAGTCTGAGTGCTGAATTTGACTTTTACAGGCCAGGTGTACAAGGTTTCAGAAAAGAAGAAAATGACTTTGGTTTTAGGGATGTGGACTGCCCTGTGTCCTTCATGACAGCACTCAATAGAATGAGGGCTTGGTCCAGTATCACTCACGTGCACAAAGGTAAAATGTGCACCAGTAATCAGCAGGTCTCAGCTGTATCAGTAAGAGAACTTTAATTGCAACACTTGGCAGTTCTTTGATACTGGAAACTTGCAGGTGATTCTATTAACTCCATTGATCTTGCAACACCTTTTTCTCTTCTGTTTACTCGTGTTGGAAATGCGTCTTATTATTCATACAACAAAGTCTGAGAGATTTGTTTGTGAGCAATGAGGCATTTTGACAGTACTATGCTATTTATTCTAACAATTGCAGTTTGTGTGCAAATGGCAGGTCAAGGGAATTGAAGGGGTATGGGAATGGTGATGCTGGGTAATGCAAGGAAAAATTGGCGACAGCAGGATGTGCCACAGGAGTGTTTGCAAGATGATGGCCTGCATATTGCGAAGTTTATCTTTTGATACGAACAGTAATTCACAGATCTGGATCCATCACTGCTGATGGAAAGACAAACAGCACATGGACCTGGCAATGGCAGATAAGTGTGGATATGTGACAGATGTTTGTACAAACACTTGGTGCTGTGGGAAGAAGGCTAATAGAAAATCATAACAGCAGTGCAGGAGGATGGAAAAAGTAGTGCTCAGTTGTGTAAACAGGTTATTTATACAGATCCCACTTAAATACAGTTCCTGGTACCATTTATCTCCTTAGTAATGTTTAACAGATCTGAAATGTTTCCTGGAATTACTCAATAAAATTAAATGCTTTATAGTTTTTATGGCATTTCTTTGTGTACTTGGTGCCAAAAGTATCTTCAAGAGCACTAAAGGTATTTATTTTAAGCATAAGACCTTCAGTGACGGTCTTGAATTCCATTTTCTCATTGCTCATTAGAGCTATTTAGTTCTTTCTTGTAGTGACAAATAATATTTTTGTTTTTTTCCATGTCACTTCTGCCTCTGAGTGCTTTCTTTCCTGGAACAGTCAGCAGGCCAAATTTAGCAGATGTAAGTGAGGGAGGAGTAATTATATCAAGTTCACTGAAGTGACTCCTCCCAGTTCATAGCTAAGTTTCATTCAAATCAGTCAAAAATATCATTTCAGGACTCTGCTTTGTATTTTTACTGTTTCCTAAGAGCAGCAATTTAGTACCATGAAGCAACTTTTTCCTTTTTTTCTTCATAGACCAGCATTGATGCCCTCGTGCCTAAATTGACTAACACAATCTAGTTTGACAATTCATGGAGGGGGGGAAAAAAAAAAAAAAAAGACCTCCAAGTTTGAGAAGATCTGTTGATGTGAATTATAAACTGGGCTCTGTCTCTTTGAAATATCCAAGGGACAGTGCAGAAATAACAGGAGGCAATTACGAAGGAGCGCGTCCCACTGCATTAACCATTAATGCCTCTACGTTTTTGCCTGGAGCCTCTCGTATCATTTAATGCAAAGATCCACACTGACACTAAGAGAGAAGGTTTTCAAATGTGATTTTCATCATAACCATCTTTCTTTGTTGTCCTCGGCCTGATTTTTTTCTGATGCTGCTTCCTATTAATTGTGAAGCCTAGGAATAGGTTTAAACAGAGGTTTGGGAAGATACAGTAAGGAATAAAGATGAGCAGTATCTTTATTTCTGCCTCCCTGAGATTTGCTGATAAGTACTCTTTTGTCTGAATTATTTGATCAATAGAGGAGCTAAACAAAGGGCGTTTGCTTGAATTTAAACTTGCAAATGAAAGAAAGGAAAAGCAGATTCCTGAGATTAATTTTGGAGACTTGGAAAACGGTTTGTTTCTTTTCCTGTGCAATTTAGGAGCAGGTATTCAAAGAGCCCTGCTGGTGTTGCTGAATATCAGTTCTTCATACCTGTTGCTTGCACAAAACTCATTTATGCAGCAAAATTAATATTGGATAGGTAAAGGATAATAAGCCCAGTTTATCTGTCCAAACAAAGGCTCCTGAGCTGAGGAGGAAAGCTGTGGATGTATGTGTCCTTCCCTGGCCTCAAGAGCAGAAGCTGTGACTTTAGAACTACACATCTGTACAATGCTTGTAGGGAGATGATAGGACAGCCAGCAGATGCCCCCTGTGTGCCTTCCTGCTTGTATCTTCTGTGTTCTCAGCAAGAATGAAAAAAGGAAAAAAAAAAAAAAAATGTTCCCTAATTATAACAAGGATAAAGTAAGAGTTTGAGGAGAACTAAAAGAGAAGACTCCTTCAAATTCTTTACTGCTGGAAAATTGAAGAGGCCTCTTAGTGTAAGACAATGAACTGGAAGTGTTTGACAGACTAAGACCAGTCTGCAGGGGAACTTCCACATGGCTGAACCTGTGCTTGTTTTGCTGAAAGCTGTTTCATTCTTCAGATTGCTTTTCTGTTTAAAATCAAGTGCTAGACTTCAAGCAGCAATAAACCACACTGAAGACAAGTTTCCAAATTTTGAATTTCATCAGTTTTTAGAAATGCCAGCTACTGCTATAAATGCAAAAAAAAAAAAAAAAAAAAAAAAATTGAAATGTGTTTTCAGAGTTAGGTCATTTACATCAAAATGAGCAGCTCTGTTGTCTTCTATGGATAAAACTTCATCCCAGGCAAAAATTTTGTATAGGAAATATCTGTACAGAAGGCAGTGCAAAGGATCTACCAGCCCAGGACAGAAAGTGCTGAACAATGGCTGTCAAGACCTGCAGCTGATGCTGAATGCAATCTCGGGCACTGCCATGTGCACCTACTGCAAGGCAAGTTTAAGTCGCAGCATATTAAGTTATATATGAAAGACTGACAGATGTTGCACATTCTGCAGCAATCATGGAAAACATTTCCTGAAGGTTAGCAATAACTTCCCCGAGTTTTCTCATCTTCAAAGGAGAAGGTTTTCAGCTCTTCAAAATGAAATGCTGGAGTTGAGTCTTCAGAACAAATTGGCCATGCTGGTAGGAAATACTGCAAACGAAGAAGTGCTATTGGGAGAGAATAAGCTGTTATGGTATTACCTGCAGTCATTCACAGAGCCCACGGAATGTCACAGAGAATTAAGCACTGATGTTTTCCAAGTCACCTACAGCTGAAGTGATGCATTTTTATATGACAAACACTACATTAATTACCAGCCATACATCAGGTTCTCTTTCAATAGAGAAAGCAATTAAAGGCTCACTTAGGGTATGCATATTTATGTGGACTCTCAAAGAATAATGGTAATTGCTTTGTGTTGCAATGTTAAAAATATGTGCATTGTTTATGGTAAAGCAGATTAGAAGAAAAAAATTGTAGATATTTAGTCAAATACCTTGAATGGTGACAATGCAGTGTCACATTAAGTTTAGGAGACCTGTCTGTTAATGGGATGTATTGGTGTGATACATTATAGTTGCATGACTACCTCTCAAATGGTGTGATGATGCTAAAAACCATTTTGCCCTTTAGAGAGGACAGGATGTGGTTTCCAGTAGTAAACTCAGTTCCTTGAAGTAGACACTCAGAGGATGCTGGTAATAAGTTGAGGAAAGATGACTCTAATTTAGCAGCTGTCAGTTGAGCCAGACAGAGACCATTAAATACGTAAATGCAAAATTCTAACCTCTGAAATCAGTCACATTAGTATCTTCTTACATTCTCGGGGAAGAATTTCAGAGAAGTCACATTCCTATAAGCAGACAGTTTATGAGCACTTGTAACTGTTAACTGTCTTGCTTATTGACTTGCTGCTCAGCATCTGGAAGCAATGCTTTCTATTTTGCTTGCATTTCCACTTGTACTGAGATAACTGAAACTGTGCTGTGTTGGTGAGATGATGTGGTATAGCGTCGATATCACTTGTAATAGTAGTTTAAGTGGTCCAATTGGCAGACTTTACCAGTAATAGAAAGGACAGACAAGCAAAGCCTTGATAGCATTAAAACATGTACAGAGTTGTTTGTTGTTGTTTTTTTTTTACCTGCAGTAGATTTTACTTAGTGCATTTTATCTGCTGTAGCCGTTTTACAAGGTTACAAAATAAAGCTTTTAGGTGTCTGCAACGCTTGACAGTGAGTAATCCCGCATCACAATTAGATCCAGCAGAACAGTGAAACAAAGGTGAGCTGAAGTTAGCCATACATGTACTTCAGCTATTTCTATAATAATGGAGACGATGTGTAAGTGCTTGCTTGAAAAGACATTTCAAATTCTATACAAATAGCAGATTCACAGCAGTGTTTGGAGGATAACATATGGACAATTAAAAGAAGCAGTGATTCATCCTCTCAGATACAAGATTTTATGAAAAGAAACTTAGATTATAACTGTCATTCAGCTTAATGTTTGACTGTATTTATAAACCCATTGTGTTTTTCTCTGGCAGCAAAGTGATGGAGATAAAAAAAACACTGTTGCAGTGAGTTCAGCAGGAACCAAACCCCAAACCTTTCTTCTGGAAAAGCAGTAATTCGGTTCTACCAGGAGAGGCTGCTCAGCAGCTGCTGAGGAAAGGAAAACCTCACTGGGCTGTGGCTTGCACGTTCACGTGTGCCCTCTGATTTTAGACAGCCTGATTGAAAGGTTTTCTGCCCCTTTGTGTCTGCGTGTGTGTGCTCTCCCCATGAGGCCCTGGAACACAACCAGCCTTAAGGCAGTGTTTCAACAGTGGCAATGGGCCCCCCCTCTTACAATGCCATATCTGTCTGTTTATTGGTATTTTTTCCCCCACTTCTTTATTTGTGACTTAGTGCACGGTTAGGAGTTTGAATTCTTAGGCCAAGCGAAGCAATACTGTCTCTCTTCTCAGCACTGGCACAGCATGGTAGAGTGCTGTGTCCAGTTCAGGCTCCCCGGTACAAGAAATGATGGATTTAATAGAATGAGTCCAGCACAGGTGTGCTAAAATGATTAATAGAATGGAGCATTTCTCATATGAGGGATGACTGATGAAGGTGGAGTGTGGAGTAGAGAGAGCCTGGGGGGATGCAATCGGTGTGTACAAATACCAGATGGGAAGGGACGAAGATGAGCCAGGCTCCTCTCAGTAGTGCCCAATGGCAGAATAGGAGGAAATGGATAAAAATTATAATCCTTGAAATTCCATCTGAATGTAGGAAAATACTTCTTATTTTAATTTTTATTGCTTTCATATTTATGTATTTATTTATTACTGTGAGAGTGGTCAGCCGCTGGAACAGGCTGCCTAGAGTGGCTCTGGAGCCACTATCCTTGGAGATGCTCAAAACCTCACTGGACATGGTCCTGGGCAGCCTGCTGCAGCTGACTCTGCTTGAGCTGAGGTGTTGGAACTGGATGATCTCAGGACATTTCTCTCAAATAAATGATTCTCTATCTCTGAGCTCTACTCCAAAGTGGACACTGTTTGGAAATAATCTCCATTCAGTTTCAATATTTCCATAACACAGGATGTTGAAGTCTTGGAAAATTATTAACATTGCATCTAAATGTGTTTTCTTCATCTTTATGGGTGGACGGAGGAAATGCTTTTGAAATATTGAGACTAAACAGTTGGATGTATTTACTTCATATAAAATATACATTTAGCAATGGTCATGCAAAACAATTTAGGATGCCGCGGAATTCTGTGCAAACATCCTTAGAAGCCTGTTCAGCTGTTGACAGACCTTTTTACCTCTCTCTTTTGGCAACAGCATTTCTGAATGTTCATCTGTAGAAAGGAAGGACATGGATTGTTTCTTGTTAACGTGTCATCTAGCATGTACCCCTATCAGTTCTCAGTCCCTCTGACTCTTCTCTCACACGCTTGCTTTTCCTGATTCTCTCTGTCTCATCTCTTCAGATCTCAGATTCACATATGTTTTCAAAGACACTCTTCCACCATGGTTCAGCTGTGACATGCTGATGTTGTCCCTGAAGCATCTCAGGCGTTGGCTATGAATGGTACGTACTCCTCCTTTTCTGAGGAGTTGTTGACATTGTCACTTCAATCCTGGGATGGCAACAATATCTTCAGCTGCTTGGAATTCATTCAACTCACCTTGCATCAGTTGGTTAGTTTTCAGCTTTATGTCAAACAACACCTTGTTTGAACAGAGCAGTATTATGAGAGCTGCTCCAAAAGTAATGCCTCCTATTTTATAACGTTGGCCCACAACACCAGAGTTAGATGTTGCTGGTAAGGCAGTAGAAGCTGAGCCTTGTGACCATTATTTGATTATGTTTTGTTATTGTGTGACAGATAGCAGCAGAGGGGCTGCCTGACATGGAAGTGTGGATGAAGCAAAGGTGTGTCACTGAACTTCTCCATGCAGAAAAAATGGCACCCATTGACATTCATAAATGCTTGCTGAAAGTTTCTGGAGACCAAACAGTGGATGTGAGCACAGTGAGGTGGTGAATGGTGTGTGTCAGTGGTGGTGGTGGCAGATTACCTGCACTGGTGCAAACTGTGATGGTGGATTACCTGCACTGGTACAGACTGTTACAAGCACGGCATGCAGGCTCTTGTTCATGGCTGGTGAAAATGTACAGCTAATGGTAGTAACTACACTGAAAAATAGCATTTTGTCACTGAGAATTTCCTCTATCAAGCAATGTCATTTTACTCATTGTGTCTGTTGTAGTTTTCATGGAAATAAATAGGAGGCACTACTTTCAAAGTGACCTTACATACATTGACTTCTGCATCTGTGGAAAGAAATAGTCATGCTGAGGATCATAGATCTCTGAATATCTGCAAGTCTTAGGTGAGTGTGTTTTCTGGGCAGCATGTGAGAAAGCCCTGACATGCCATTCATAGAATTGTAAAGTATCAGGCTGGTAAGAAACTGCCTGCGAGTACCTGCGGTGCACCTTGCTTTGAATCACAGACTTCTATTTTGAATTTTAATTTCTGAGTTTTGACAGAGCTCTGCTCTCTGTTTGTGGGCAAAAAGTTTCTCAGGAAGCAGAAAGAAAGAGGTCAATGCACATGTTATAGGAAGGCAGAGTTGGAGTGCAGATGTTTATGTCTGGTCTATTAGGTCAAGTCCTCCAGAACAATTAAAACAACCAAAATAGATTGAAACAGGAAAGGAGTTGCAATAGCCAGAGAAAAGGAACACTAATATCTTTTGTCTACTTTTAAAGAAAAATATAAGTAATGTATTTCCTTAGTACGCTTCTATGCATCACCAACAAATGACATTTTACTTTAACCCCTACCTTTCAGGAAAACCTTGTGTTGCTCTGCAGTCCTTCCTCAAATGGAATGAGAGATCGGCATGCAGCAGCTTTGTTGACCTCTCTGACAAGGGCTTTTTAACTATGTGGGTAATGTTAGGAGCTTTGCGGTGTTTCAGTGTTCTTCCCTGATACAGGTAATCAAGGAGAATAAAGTGCTTTAATGTTTGAAATATGTTGAGGAGTCTCAGCTTTACTGGCCATTACAGAATCCTGCTTCTGGTTACTTCATTTTGCTGCTGAAGTGCAATTTCCTTCCATTTTTCTTTCAAGTGCATTAACTCTAATAGCATCTTCCATGTGCAACGTATTGGTGGGTTTACAGCTAAGATAGGCTGGTGATGGTGTTCATTTGTAGATATGTAGCTAGGGACCTGGCCTTCCCTGTGTCATTATCATGCATCTTGTGAGTAGTATCTAATCTAAAATGGCAGAGTTGCTGCCCTGACAGCCTGTGTGCTTTGCCTTTTACAAAGGTATGCAAGGAGCTGGGATTGGATGAGGAAGCTATGTCAACATTACTGCACACTTTAATTCAGTGAGTACTTGTACAGTGTTGATATTAGGGAGGTCTGGGCTGTGGGAGAGCCACGTCGCAGTTCCAACAGCCTTTTCAGTAAGAGCTTGCCTGCAGTGGCTGTGCACACAGTATGTCTCTAGCTTGTCAGTTCACATAGGTCAAAACTGATGCAAATCAATGCTCCTTACAGAGCTTGGCAGCAACAGTTCAGGCTCCAAGAGACCTGCTGTGATATATTTTGAAATTCTGTTATATGTTATAAATGACAGTTATATAATGGTAGTTACATAAAATACTGGGGAGAAATTAAGTACTTATGTAGTCCATATTGCTTCATCAGTCATTTTTGCTAGTAGATATTTTCCTCATCTTCTCAAAGAAGGCCATCCAATGGGGTAATCTGAATTCTAGATATTCGTGTGAAAATGTTGTGTCCAAGTATGTAAGAAGCTCTGTAAACTTCATTTGTCTTTTTGAGAGATGTTTGGCAAGGAGCACAGCATGCTGCACGCAACAGCAAGCAGAGTATGAGACAACCTCTCCTTGAGACTGAAACTTGTTTCAAAAGCCCCTCATCAATGTTAATATTGCAATAGCTCAGAGTAACAGCTGCTGGTGGAAACCTGCTGAGGGTGCTGTGAATTGCAGTGCAGTACTGCATGTACAACTGCCACTTTCTTTATTAGTCTGTTGGGAAGGTCTCTTCCTGGTTGGTTTGTGCTTCTATAAAAATAGACTTAAACTCTGAATTAATTTGTATATCTCTAGGCACAGGGGGGATAAAGAGGTCCCCCCAGTGCAGCCGAGCAGATGAAGGGTTGCCACATTCTAGCAGAAGGGTCCAACTGAACCACGGAAGTTGAGCAGCTTCAGGGGGTGCTGCATAGCCTGGTTCTCAGTGGAGCAAAGCAGGCATCTTTTCTTTTTTTTTTTTTTTTTTTTTGTGTGTGTGTGTGTGTGTGTGTGTGTGTTCCTACCATCCCCTGAGATCTCAGGCAACAAATCTTTTTCTGTAATGTGATTTGAGGAGAGTGACTTCATTGGTTTTGTGCAAGACCGCACATCAAAGGGTCTGAAAGTTTCCTGGGTCACAGAGGTCAGATGAGAATAGGTGCCATGGGCAAACTGGCCTTGAAAAATCAACAGCTGAAACAGCCAGCAACAAGATTCAACAATTAATCATTTACTATACTGCCATATATAAAATTTTCTGGATAATTTTAATCAATGAACATTTGAAAGCATTTTGTGGATATCTGGCGATTTAAAAAGCGGCTGTATTTCTCAAATAAAATGTCTGAGAAAACATTCAATTAAACCCTAATGAAACAACTCAGTCTTGCTATAACTCAGTACCAGACAGCAATTGTACTAGGTAACGTTAGAAGTTACTGCAAGCAAATTTCCTGAAAGAGAAATTTAGTGTACTTAATGTATGTGTGGAGGGAGGAAGAGTTAATGCGCTAACAGTAATGTGATGTTTTTGAAAGCACAAGTTAGAAAATATTTGACTTAAATAGCACTGTTGCTTCTCCCTGATTTCTTTTAGAACAATAAAAGAATTCTTAAAAAATAAATATCATAGTTTTAGTTCCATGTGAGTACATACATATGCATATCCACAAACTATTTATAGAAAAATAATACAGCTAACACAAAATCCAATGGCAAGAGCAAACAAATGCAACAAACTACTGCTGACTTCATCTTCACTCTTACTCCTTTGTGGAAAAACCCCTTCTGAGTTTGTGATGCGAGGGTCATTTTTGATTACAACAATTTCTTTCATGGTGCATGTCGTTTGCCAAGTATTGAGTGTTTTTTCTACCCCTCACCTATGCTGTAATTAACAAATCTGCCCTAAATACTTTATTTAGAAGATTGTGTGTTGGTGGTGTATGATAGATAATTTTATTAACATGTTCAGAATCCTGATTTCTGTTTTAGTTTTCTACGTGCCTTTGGATGTAATTTTCTCTGTGTGTCAAAAGATTTTTTTAATGCCATAGCTGATTCATTCACCTACAGTAATACAGAAATGAATTTGAGTGAGCTGCATACTAAAATGCATCTCTCTAAAACATCTTTCATACTAATGATCCTTACGATTTTACAAATAAGATAATTATTCTGGGAAAAGGGAAGCCATTTTATTACTTGACTCATTGTAGTGCTCATTATTAAGTTATAACATGTCACTCAGAAACACCTTGCGATAAAACACTAAGAAATCATTCCCTTGTCTGTTAATATTTTTAATGACCTTATTCTAAGATCTCTTGTTTTTTTTTTTTGTTTGTTTGTTTGTTTTCAGTCGCAGCTTCTGAAAACATACTCGTATTTCTCAGAATAGTTGCTATTTTATTTTTCTGTAATACAGTGTTGTGGAATGAGCTTATTGCTAATTCTCAGTAGGTGTTATTAACCTCACTGAGAGGGATTAGCAGTATCAGAGCTGTTCAGTCTTTCTCCTCACACTATATAGAGCTCAGAGAACTGAATGCGTCATGCTGTCCTCTTTATTCCTGAAAGATGTACAGAAGTGTCTCTTCATATAGTAATAGCCAGGGGCAAACAAAGGTATATCCCAACTAGGTTGTGTGGCACGAGTGCATAAAAACCATCTAAAATGTCTAGGGAGATGTGTTTGGTGAAGTACTGGATCAGGCTGCCCAAGGAGCTTGTGGGGTCTCCATCTTGGAGGGTTTCAAGGAAAACATGGACGACATATTGAGTGACATGGTCTAGAGCAGTCACACACATGGACTGATGTTTGGTCTAGATTAGTTTAGTTGTCTTCCCAACCTTAATGATTCTACGATTCAAAAAGAAAGGTGTCTTTTCTATTCCTTGGCATTTTTCTTGTTCATGTGGTTCCTGTCCCATGGCTCTCTGCAGCCTAGGTATGTTACTGCAGAGCTGCATTGCTGCAGCTGCTTATGTTGTTCCCACCACAGCTGGCTGTTCCTGGGGCTCCAACTGCAGGGTAGGAAAGAGGTTTTGGATCTGGACTGACGGGCACTGCTGAAGGACATCTGCTACTGCAGGCTGCCTCCCACGGTGACCAGGGACAGCAGGTATATTTCCTGCAGCACGAGTGGATACAGTATTGTCCAACATATTAGAGAAGAATATACTGAAGTGGAAAAGGAAATGTTTCACTGAAATTGGAGCACAGGGTCATTCTGCTAATGTTAGCCTTGAATGGTTAGAACTTGAAAAAAGATCAAAGAATCCAATGCATGAAGGGAGCAGTGTTTCACATCGGTATCCCTAAATTCTGGAATGTTATCCCAAAATAACTCATCCAGACCCTTTGCACCTCATCAGAATAAACAGGATGGGCTGTGCAAAATGCCTGGAAATGAAGTGGAGCTCAGGGGAGCAAAGTCGGTCCGGAAGAGCAGTGGAGGTGCAGAATCATGTCTAATTTTATTCCAGTGAAACCAGGGCGTTGGCTTACGTGCTTGTTCCACAGTCTGCCCTTCGAATGTGATCAGTGCTACTTCTGTGCAGTTCCTCAGGAAATCGTGTGCAGTTTCAACCGCTTGTTATTAGTTTGATAATGTATGGTGTACTTGAAGGGTATTTGATTTTTTGCTGTAGTGTGAGAGATGAGATCATTTTGGTTTCAAAATGACTTTTTTTGCTGTTATTTTTAACAGCTGATTTAACTATAAAATATACAAATGATCCTTTCATTTGCCTGATATTTTAATAATGAATATAAGCCTATATACGCTGTGTGTGCAGCACATGAGGATGACAGGAACTGCAATGCCACCACCTCTGGGGAGGCAGAGAGCTGTGTGTGGGGAAGCTTCCACCAAGAACTCCGTGTTTGATGTAAGTGCTATATGCCCATAGATAGCAGTTTGTGTTTTGGCTTCCATAGTCTATATGAAGTGCCTGATAACCTCTGTTATTTCAGTATCTGAATACCTTATGCCTTTATTTCTAGGCATCACAATACACCTGTGAAATTTTTAAAACTCATTTTATTGATTATGACTTCAAACTTAATAGTGGCAGCAGTGACACTGCTCTGTACAGCGTTTGGTCAAGGGTCCAGGCTGCATGTAAAGCTTACAGAAAGGCTACTGTTAGATTACTATTATCAGCATACTGCATCTGACTTCACTGTGAGAGCTTAGCTCTCTGTTCTACCTGCTGCTATTTCTTTCAGACTTATAGAATCATAGAACATCTGAGCTGGAAGGGAACTGTAAAGATCAAGTCCAGGATCTACACAGGGCCACCTGAAAATAAAACCATATGTCTGAGTATTGTCCAGAAGCTTCTTGAACTTCTGCAAGTTTTGTGCCATCATCACTGCCGCAGTGAGCCTGTTCCATGTCTGACCATCCTCTTATGAAGAAGATAAAGGGCTTCTTGGAGTTTTTCCAATAACAACAATCCTCAGGGCAAAAGGGGTTTCTAAGCAGCATAAATGCAGCAGGTAAGGTGAATCATTTCCACCTGAAAGGTACTGGGCACTCAGATGTTCACTTTAAAAAGGCTGTCTTAGAAATAATTAGAGAAACTAAGGATTTCTTCCAGATGAAATATCTGTAGCCGAGGTGAAATTTGAAATTGTTTTATTGTGAAGGCTTTTTCTCAGTAATAAGGTTGTGGTCAAAGATAATTTCTAAGGCATAAGCGTGGGGCTGTTTGAGAGACACAGTGGCACTAATGCAGCTGTTGCAGAAAGCTAAAAAGCTGGCTGTGTTTGGCTGGGATCTGCATGTGTGTTCTGTGGTTCTGGGAAGTTGAGATGCTGATTGTGCAATTGGTAGTTAGACCACTAGCATCTTCCCTTGGGCCACTAAGGCAAGTGTACTGGATAGGAGAAATGATACTAAGGCATGGTGTGAACAAGGTCATGTGTATAAGGGGAGTGTATGTCTTTAATGCATCAATGAGCACCTGAATGTTGCTCTTGATCTGCAGTGACAACTTAGCCAAGAATTGCCTTGAGCTTTAGGATGTGTAAAGCTTCAGTTCCAGTATGCACATCTAAAAGCCATTTGATAAAAGAAAACCTTCTTCTTTTCTGGAACTTGCTTCTGGTAGGTATTTTCCCATTAGCTTGAATTTATTTCTCTCTTTTTTATTATCAAGAAACAAAGAGCACCGCCAGGACTGGCTGTAGGTATTTTGCTACTGGTGATAAATGGCACACTACATGTGCTCCGATGTGTCTTCTATTCAGTTTATCACATTAATTTTCTGCTATGGTTACTTCCTCCTGCTAATATGGTAAGGATAACCTCTTCCATGATAGATGGCTGCCGGTGGCTGTGTTATTACTTATAAGCTGTGAAGTGGCTGCCAAAAAAAGCAGGATATTACTTTTCCTTCAAAACACTGGCAAGAAGAAAGTTTGCCTGGTTATGTATTTTATGGCATTATACAAAGCAGTTTTTCTGCACCTGCAGATGTATGTATTTAGCCAAACCAATGTTGCTTTACAGCTCTTCTGAGATGAAAGAGACAAAACTGTGCTAAATATTATAGCATCGTCTCACAAATAAATTGAGTTCTTCCAGTAGAGTAGGATATTTGTAGGGCGTTAATTCCCATCAGACACGTTGTCACCCATTGTCTGACTGCCACTTGCCACATCAGACAGATTTTATGTACTTGCTGCGTGTGAGTTACTGGCATCCATGCCAGGAAGCTGGCTTGCAACCAACAGATAAGAGCTGAGCAGTATTGTCAAGAGGCCTCACTCAGATGCTCAGAGTTTCGTGTGAAGATGGGCTGAAATTTTCATAAACTAGGCAACCTGATATTTACTTTTTTTTAAAAAAAAAAAAAAAAAAAACTTTTTAAAATTTTCTTGCTTTTCCTCTTTTTAAAAAAAACCTCTGTTGCCTATTTGTTGAATTTAATATTGAATCTTGGCTTTCTCTTGCATGTAACTTTTGTAAAAACTGATCTTAATGGGAATATTACTTTATCATAATCACCAATCTACATTACTTCTACAGCATGCACACACCAGCACTTTTGTCATGTGAGAGAGATATTTGTCAGAAGCTTACTAGCTAAAAAGCATCAGAGAAAAAAAAAAATAAAATGCAGGAAGATTTCTCACCTATTATGTTGCCTTCTTACTAATAGAAAAATGATTGTAATTTTAAAATTGTGTAATGATATAGAGACTCAGTCACTATCTCTGTTCAGGGCTAATCCTTCACCTGGTACAATTAAGTACATCTCCATCAAATTTGATTTACTATGATGTACATTAGGTGAGGTTTGAAAAATCCTCTTGCTTGGATGAGGAGCGTTTGAGGCTACAAAAGAAATATTGCTACTTATCCTTTCAGTGCTGAAGGGTGAGCGTTTCTTACTCTGTAGCTACCTGACATACATATTTGTCCATACATAAAAGATGCTGTGATAATTTGAAGAGGTTTTTTTCAGGCTTTGGGTACTGTAGCTCATCTTCTTGACTCAGTCTTCTGTGATGGTGTGAGACGTATCCTGTCTCTTCCTGTGGGGAATGATGGGGACTGGTTTCATTCCTAATGTGTGGCTGGGGATTTGCTCTGCAGGAGTTGAAATAGATTAATAGCAATACATGAAACCAAACATGAACTTTTCCATGTGTGAATTACTTCCCAAAGGAGAATGCCTCTGGAAGGTGTAGCTATAGATTAGAGTTACGATGGAGAATAAGCTTCAGCTCCTGTAAGAAAGTACAGCTAGCAGACAGAGAAGGTTTTGCCAGAACAAACTTGGAATGCACAAGATGGCAGAGGGACTTCCTGATCAGTTGCCTCCTTTCCTATACTACTCAGTGCAATCAGCCTCAATTATGCCTTAAACTTAGAAAGTTTTCAATTAATTGATCTCTTTTTCTGGTTTTCATTCTGTCACTGCTTGGTGGCTCAGGAGACTTCTTCTGTCTGTGACAATAGCACAGCAAAAGCAGTTTGTGTGAGATTCTCCTGCTCTGCCTGAACCTGAGAAGAAAGCTGCCAAGCAGACTTTTAGCCATTGCTGCCCACAGACTTACAATCCTGAGAGGCGGTTGGGTCTGTTAATGCTTCGTAGATAACATGAAACTCAAGAATGGATGTAATAAAATATTGGCTTCTTGTGAGCATCAGCAGAGTGAACTCATTCAACAAGACTACATCCATTTTTTTGCAACAGCAACAAAAAAGAAAGGAGAACATGTTTACTCCTTCCCTGAAGCAGAACTTTGCTCACATTTTCAGCAGCTCACTGTGGACATAATACCTATGAATAAATGGATACATGACGATTCTCCACCATGGAGGATCATATTGGTTGAAAGGGGTTTCTGTTATATGGTGTTAGGGAAAAAGAAGACAGGTCTGTCATCTAGTAGGCTGTGAAAAACACTCCTGATTTGACACTTAGGCATGTGAGAAATAACAGGATCAGCAGTAACTATTGAAAATTTGAAGAACAAACCAGCTGAAACACCAGAATGACTAGGATCACCTGAGGAACACAGTAGGTGATCCTCTTTTGCCTTCAAGCTTCAAATTCCCTTAGAACAAAATGAACTGTAGTTGTGTAGTTCAGCCTAGGTGCCTGTGTTTACAACTTTTCTGTATGTGCCCTGAATTGATAGAGTAGGATATTTTTGTAACTTCCAATTCTTCTGCCTGCCTCGTGGATCCAAAGCCCTGTCTTACTCTTCTGTGATGAGATTGTTTTGACTCCTCTGCCAGTTACCAAGAGTGGTTTCTACTGTTCAGGCATCTTACTGTGCTACAAAGAAGGATGTTCTATCCTACATTGTCACTGATTCTTCCTAATTCCTACTAGTTTAGAATTTCTTCTAATGTTTTCAGTTCTGATTATTAGACCCATTTTTCTCTCTACAATCTCACTGTGACAATTCAATTTAATTATATGTTTCTTCAAAGATTTCTGTAAAATTCATGGCAAGATATGCGTTATCAATCCCCTAGGTGGTATTTAGTAAACAAGACATGATAGTTCAATTTTTTGAGGGTACTGTTTAATTTTAGTTTTTTTTCTCTCCCACAGAAGGCATAGTGACACAGAGCTAAATCAGAAAAGGCTAAATAGCAATGTTGGAAAGTCAAAGCTTAATCACATAGGACTACTATAACTCGTACCCTGAAAGAAGCCACACTGAGATTCCAGGGACAGTCTTAGGTTAGACATTTCCTGCTGACTGATACAGATTTTGTCTCTTGGTCTTGTTGCTGGGAGGGCAAAGAAAACCACCCTAGGACTGTAAGCAAGCAGCATCCTTGACACCTACTGTCTGCAGCCCAAAGTCACACACAGACAGGGAAAGTGGATCCACTTTGACCAGTTCACTTGTGCAACACTGTCAGAGGCAAGTGTGGTCTGAACATGTCCATGAGGATGAGATCATGAGACAGCTGGGACCTTCAGCATGACTGTATTGCAAACAGTTTTTTTCCAACTAAATTCTCATAATTTTGACTTGATTTGGAATGGTTTTGAGAGGGATGACAAATGCTCTCTTCCCAGGAAAATGCCTCTTGACGTACTAGAAGCCTTTGTGGATACAAATCTTTGAAAATGCTTCTGCCTTTATTTCTAGCAATCTTCTACCTTCAGTTTTAGAAATGGATCAGATGGTTTTGCTGTAGGTCTATGTTTACAGTTTAAGTTCTTAAAGATGAAGTAATAACTTGTCAAAACATTTTGATACTGCAAATGCAAGCCCAGATTATAGTATTCCTTAATGTGGGTTTCAGTAAGTTCTAAATGCCACTTTATTACTCCAGTGCTAGCAGACCCATCTTTTAAAGTGAGAATAAACAAGGTCTGAACAGATAATAGACGATAGTTTTTGCGCTAGAGGAATTACGATTAAAACATAACTCGGTGTAGGTGGATGAGAAGTAGTTAAAGATTGCAAGCTCACAGAAGGCTCAGATCTTGCCTACAGAAGACGGATATTGTTTTAATGATAAATGCATGACAGTGTTTATTGAGAGTGTGAGGAGTAACATGAAATAAGATAAAAAAGGTGCTTTGAAGATAACACATGGCAATTGAGTCTGGCAGTAGTGATTGACTGACCATAAGGTCTGATATTTCAGTAATGAATGGAAGGTGATATGTGAAGAATCCTGAGAATGCAAACACATTCAAGTGTTTCACAAGTGAAAGAGTTGACATGGAGATCTGTGTCACTAAAAATCACTCATGAGCTGGGACAGAACTAAATAGACTGATACTATATCTAAAATGCCTTTCTAAGATGGTCTCAGAGGGTTTCACTGTTGAGGTCCTACCTTATCTCCAAGGTGACTCATCACCAGGAGAAGGTGTTTTATTAATACTCATCCTCCCTTGCTACAGTTTAAGTCCATTGACTGTTCTCATGTATACCCCCAACACAGAAACAACGTGGTTCTCCTGGATTGTGTTAAACTTCCAATCTGGCAATTCTTTTCATCTTTGCTGTTAGTTTCCCAGTCTGCAGACTATTTCTGTGTATTGGATTATTTCTGATTGAATATAGAACTTTGTATTTGCTGGGCAGTAAATTGTGATCACTGGTCATATTTTGCTATATTAAGTGTAGCTCACACATGAAAAATGTTTTTGTTACTCTCTTGTTGTAGAGTAAATCCATTGATTTGTGAGACCCTGTTAAGTATTCGTTACATCAGTGTTTAATATTCAGACACTTTCTAATGGTTGTGCACATGTAAAAGGAAGCAACACTTTCATGAAGTCCTTGGAATAGATTGGAATCTTTCCATTGATTAAGAATGTCAGTCTGATTTTTTGCTCATGCCCTAAATGAAATGCTTCTTCAGTACTGTGTTGTTTCCTTTATTTTTGTTCAATACTTAACATGGACAAGAGGTAGGGATGATATTTTTCCTTTTAAGGTTTCACATGCACGTTGGGAAAATGGCCTTCTGTTTATACACTTTTTTTGTTATTTCAGCTTTAAAAAACAAAAAACAAAAAACAACTGAATCTCTGTTTGGGAGTTCATTTGAACTTAAGGCTTCAGATAGAGATCTGTGAAATAAATGGTGTGAAATATCTTAAAATAGACTGACCATGCCACCCTGATGTCATCTCATCTTGGAAGCTATGCAGGGTCAAGCTAGGTTAGTACTTCATCTCCATCAAAAGAGGGGTGGCAGGAGGGTGAGGGTGGGACTTGTCCTCCTCTGCTCTGCCCTTGCGAGGCCCCATGTGGAGTACTGTGTCCAGCCCTGGGGCCCCCAGTACAGGAAGGATGCGGAGCTGTTGGAGTGGGTTCAAAAAAAGGCTACGAAGAGGATCAGAGGGCTGGAACACTTCTGCTATAAAGAAAGGCTGAGGGAGTAGGGCTTGTTTAGCTTGGAAAAGTAAGGGGTTTGGGGAGACCTCATTGTGGCTTTCCAGCACAGGGGAAGGGGAGCAACATTTTACATGGTCTGTTAGTGTTAGGATAAGGGCAAATGGCTTTAAGATAAAAGAGGGGAGATTTAAGTTAGATGTTAGGAAGAAATTTAGACAGAGCCCTGGGCAGTCTGATCTAGTGGGTGGCAGCCCTGCCCACGGAGGTTGGAAATGGATGGTCCCTTCCAACCCAAGCCATTCTGTGATCTATGATTATATGGAATTAAGTTCAGATGACATTAAGCTGAGCGATGCAGTCGGTACATTGGAAAGAAGGGAAACCGTTCAGAGAGACCTGGACAGGCTGGGCCGTGAAAACCTAATGAGGCTCAATAAAGCGAAGTACAGGGTGCTGCACTTGGTTTGGGGCAATCCCAGGTATCTATACAAACCACGGGGAAAATCTCCTTGAGAGCAGCCATGTGTAGAAGGATTTGGGGGTCCTGGCAAGCGAGAAGCTGGACATGAGCCAGCCGTGCGCAAGGCCAACTGTGTTTTGAGCTGCATTAAAAAAGGGGTGGCCAGCAAGGAGAGGGAGGTGATTGTTCCCCTCTACTCAGCTCTTACGAGGCCCCATCTGCAGCACTGCTTCCAGGCCTGGGGCCCCAGTACAGGAGGGATGTGGAGCTCTTGGAGCGGGTCCAGAGGAGGGCTACTAAGATGATCAGAGGGCTGGAGCACCTCTCCTATGAGGAAAGGTGGAGGGAACTGGGCTTGTCTAGCATGGAGAAGAGAAGGCTCGTAGTGGCCTTCCAGTACTTGAAAGGAGCGTATAGACAGGAGGGGGGAACGGCTGTTTCCTGAGACAGGGGAGGTTTAGGTTAGATATTAGGAGGAATTTTTTCACACAGAGGGTGGTGTCACACTGGAGCAGGTTGCCCAAGGAGGTTGTGGATGCCCCATCCCTGGAGGCATTTAAAGCCAGGCTGGATGTGGCTCTGGGCAGCCTGGTCTGGTGGTTAGCGACCCTGAGCATAGCAGGGGGATTGAAACTAGATGATCATTGTGGTTCTTTTCAACCCAGGCCAATCTATGATCCTGTGACTCACCAGACTTCACATACTGTAGTTATTACTAATATCTAACTGAAATTTGTTTGGAAAAAAAGCCTGTCACAGAAGGAGAAAAGTGACCGGAGTTATGATTAATTCGCCTAATCCACCCTTGGCTCTTAACGCATCATTGCAGGAAGACAAACTTTTAACTCACCAAAAAAGATTTCAACATTCAAACTCAAAAAGTTTGAGGAAATCATTAAAAATATGCACTAAGCTTTTTGGAATGTTGAATGGGTAGATTTCTATAATAAGAGATTAATTCCATATTCAAAGCAGAAACGCCATTACAGCAAGTAAGAGGCTAAACAGAACTTACACTAAACTAAGTAAAATATTAGAGATAGTGCTTATGTGCCCCTTTCTGCTCTCGGTGTCCTTCTAGCTGAATTAACTTTCCTACTGAAACATCCCCTTTCTTTCTCTTCCAATATCTGCACATGCAAATATTTTTACAATTATGGGAACAGATATCTCTGTTGCATCAACTTGTTCTACTGTTGTGCCTGTGATGGTAAAATTTCCTTCCCTGTTTCCTGCTCTGTATGTTATTGTTATATCGTTACTACTGCTACAAATAGAGTTAACATTATAGTAGTAGAAAAGGATTTTTAATAGTGGAAATATACATTTCCTCCTGTCCAAAGGAATAAGGAAAGAGACAAGAGATAAAACAATGCAAAAAATGAACAAGATTATGGTGAAGTGGGATATTGCAGTTATTGTTTTTGATTGATAAAAATATAAGTATGAACTTAAGGATTTGCCTTAGATGGAAAAATATTTCAAAATCATAGTGTCAGTGGTCATCACTGATTTCATATATGGAAAAGAAAAAGAATCCTTGCCTACTTGAAGAGTGATTGCGTAACATTTTACTGAATAAAAAAAAAATCCAATTTTCAGGATGATATTGGATTTTTATTACAATTCATGTACATTTCCTTTGTGGTACATTTTACATACAATATTTATGCAACAAATACATTTTAAATGAACAGTTCTTCAAATTTTCTATGTGCTACACTGAAAATACAACCCATTTAAAATACTGAATCTGTTTTGCCATTCCTAAAATGCAGTTATGAGCTGGAAGTTAAGCTCATAATTGCTCTGTAATATGTTATAATTCTTTGCATAGTGTTCCTGGTGATATTATATTTGTTACCATAGATACAGTATAATAAATTTTCAATCAGTTTATACCATACTTCAGAGAAACCAGACTTCTGATACTTTGTCAAATAACTTTTCTTTCCAAGCACTGATAATTGATGAGACAAGTTAGATCATTTGGTATAAAATTCTGGTGTTGTATGTTATATGTTTGGATGGTAACACAGAAAAGGAAAAGCAAACCCAGGGACAAATAAGCAGCGAAGTGATGTAACTTAATAAATAATTAACTTAGTCTGAGAATGCTAGAACAGTGTGATTCCTGTTCATTTTTAATGCAATTAAAAATAAATTGTAATATCAAAATTAAGATGGAACCGAGAATCATGAAGTTGAACTAGTCTTGACTGGAAACAACTTGAAATATGAAGACTTTTCTTGGAATGATACCTGGTTCAAAAAATACCCACAGCAGAAAAACTGTGAAAAAACTTTTAAAGCTTTTTGCCTGAAATATTTCCCAGCAAATACATAAACTATTGGGTTAATACAGCTGTTTGTGAGAGCCAAAGTAGAACTAAACTGCTCACCAAAGTTGAGAAAATCCTCCCAGAAACAGCCTTGTATCACTTCCATCTGGAATAATATATCAAAGAATATAACAAGATGGTAAGGAGTCCAGCACAAAAGAAACATCAGTACCACTAAGAAGATCAACTTTGTGGCCTTTGTGTCTCTGTGGTCCTGGCAATTCTTTGTCCTGAATGCTTTTAGTTCTCTTTTGTGTTCTTGTAGGGAGCGAATGGTAGAGAAATTGAGGAAGACGATAGCTGTTGATGGCAATGCAAACCCCACTATGCTGAATACCAAACGATCAGCTTTTTGCCAGGATGGGGTGGGGAAGTCTAAAACACATGCAGAGATATTCCACTCAGGAAAGTGTTTCACAGTCCGAAACGTAAAGGTTGGGATACTGAGAAGGATCCCAAAGGTCCAGGTGAGGAAACAGATCCCTTTGGCTATAGTTTTGCTACGTATTCTTCTGTGTGTCAAGGTATGAACAAAAGTCAAATAGCGATCCAAGCTGACTGCTACTAGCAAGTAGATGCTAGTGTACATGTTTAGGTGGATGGATGCACTGGCACTACGACAAAGAAAATTTCCAAATGGCCAATTATACTTATTCCGTATGTTCTCTGCCCAGAAAGGGAGACATATGAGGAAAATAAGATCAGCAACAGCTAGGTTCACAAGGTAGATTTCAGATATCTTCAGAGGGCCCTTGTACAGTGAGTAAACGAAGAGAACAAATAAATTTCCAAGCATTCCAATAACACAGATGGTGTCGATACACTTGGGTACTAAGTAGTACACGATTTCCCACCAGTTATCCAAGTCTGGGCAAACAGTTGAGTTGCTCTTGTTTTCGCTCTGGTTTGAGAAGGGAATGCTCAGTAGAGGACTTTCAGTCATTTTTTTAGGATTCTGTAATTAACAGGAGACATTTTTGAAGTAAGAGAAAAGAACTGCAAAATGGAGGCATAAAGTTCTAAATGTTATCTCTTATCAGTGGTGTAAAAAACATCTTTTTTCAAATTTCTTCAGCACTGACTTGTATGAACTTAGAACTCCAGATTCCTTGTTGACAGAAAATGCAATTCATTCGCAGTTGCTTAATTTATTTCTCTTTCAAAGGTAATTTTCTTCTGTAAATACTGTATTTAGTGCTAATGGACAATTAGCCAAAATAATGATTTTCAGTTATGTCCTTAATACATTTCAAGTATTCCAGCTTTCACGAAAATGACTTTTTTTTTCTTCTTCTCTGCATTCAACTAATTTCTGGTTATTTTCTGTGTTCATTGACTCTGTAGCCAAGATACAGAAGATCAGATTTCTGGAAACACTAAATAAATCTTCTGGATCTTCTGAAACACTAAATAAATACAGCTTGAGTTTTGGGAACAATTAAAAAAAATATTATTTTTAAAGAGAAAATTCTGCAATCAGATAAGTCTATTCAGCTATACAGAAAATTCATAAAATGAATCACTGTATTTTTACAGATTAGAAGAGTTAATTCTGACTTTCAGAGTTAGCAGTGAAAGAGAACATCTTACTATGTGTGCACACACTGGAACTGAGAGCACAAGATACTTGTTTATATAAAAGCATCTGAAATACTTTTAATATACCTAAGACATTAAAAACAGATAGACCTACCTTATTCTCTTTCTTCGTGGCAGTTTAGGTGAAAAAAGTTTCAAATCCAGGAAGAACTGACAAACAGCAGTACAACAGTGATTAGGGAGAGAATTCAGACTCATCAGTGAGTGAGACTGAGTGCTGTCTGAGTCTTTTGTTAGCCGTGTGCATTATGTATGATGTTACCATTTGGAAGAAAGCCATTACTTTTTTTTTTTTTTTTTTTTTTTAAGCTTTCCAAATGTCAGCTGTGGTGATTTTCAAGGCATGTGAGACATTTCATTCTCGTTGTGAAATTCTTGAAAAAGTCAAGCTATATGCCTTGACTTTTGCTCCTACGTGAACATAAATAAAGGTCTCAAATACAGGTCAATGGCAATTAATAGTTCTTTTGTATGAATAACAGTGTTTGCAACAATGGCAATTTTATCAACTGCTCCAAACCGCTCTCTCAGCGCCAATACAATCAAAGCCAAACTTTCTATGAGGTTTTTGCTTTGAGAACTCTTTCCTGTCCAGCTGGTGTAGGGAAGGCGATATTGCATACGTTGTAGGCCATGCCAAGGAGTTGGGATTAGAGCAGAAGAGGTGTTTGGGAAGGGTAGCTGAAACCTGGAATCACTAAACCTTTCCACCATTTTTGAAAACCGATGTCATTTGCACACCACTATAGCTATCTAGTGCATGCACCTCTGTGAACATTACTTCTCAGGATTGTGTGACCGTGTCTGTAATTTATCAGGCATGGAAAATGCCATCTGCATTTTGTTTCATTACATGAGACTTTGTTGACTGAAACTAATCGTCTATAAACTTAATTTTTTCATTTTAATTGCCCTCTAATCTGAGATTAGATATCAAATTTCTAAATACAAATCTCTCAATTACACGTGTGTAAACAGTAGGTATCTTCAACTTCTTAAAGAGCAGTGAAAAAATAACATTTTATTTATACTTATATATATATTATATAAATATTTATATTATATATTTATATTTATATATATTTATTATTTATTATTATTTATTTATTATTATTTATTTATATTATTTATATAATAAATATTATATAAATATTTATATTATATTTATTTAATAACAAGGAACTGGAACGCTATTCATGCTATTCACTTATAGACTAAAAGAAGGGAGATTTATATTAGATGTTAGGGGGAAATTTTTTACTCAAAGGGTGGTGAAGCAGTGGTACAGGCTGCCCAGAAAGCTGTGGGTGCCCCACCCCTGGAAGTGTTCAAGGCCAGGTTAGATGGTGCCTTAAGCAGCCTGAGCTAGTGGGGGACAGCCAGCCCACAGCAGGGATGGGAACTGGATGAACTTTAAGGTCCCTTCCAACCCAACCATTCTGTGATACAATTCTGTTTGAAAACATTAGTCTTGTTGGCTGTCTGCCCAACAAATTCACCATCTCTCCAAATTCTTACTCCACTGTGCTCTCCTTTGATTAATTAGTTAAAATTTAAAAAGATCATGCAAGGCTATACTCTGATATCACATGACAGACTTCCTTGTCATCATGATAAGCAGTTTTATTCTAACTTTCATTTTACTGATTAAAAATATGCTATATTATGGTGCAATTTACAGAAACTTGAAACATTGTTCTGTTTGCCTGAAATCACACTGAAAAAAATTCTAAAAAAATCCAGTATTTGATTGGAAGACTTGAAGCACTCAAATACTTCCATTTGAACAGTAACTTGTTTCAACATTTGTTTATTTTACTAACCAAATGAATCAGAATTAAAAATATCTCAAATGACGCCATCTACTTCTCTTCTGTCAATTTTTTTTTTTTTACATCTCAATCAAAATTTTTATTTTGGTAAAGAATTTTTTCGAACACACAACATAAATCCTAATAACCTACAGGAGGTCAATATTTAAATATCTCATCCCACACTGAGTACTAAGGTAAGTTAAATGGAAAAGTAGATCTTCGTCATAAACTTTCCATAACTTCCTCTTTGCTTACGCTAGTGGATTTGTGTTGAAGTTGTTTTTTCATAAAGAACATTTGAGCAATAACAAGAACTGTGGAATTCAGCCTTGCTTGGACACAAATTTTCTAAGAGTGACCAACATCTGTGTTTTCTCACAGACATCAAATAGCAGATGGTAGCTACATCTAAAACGTAAATGATAAAAAATGCAGACTTACTAAAATCATCATTTCAAAATAGATCAAAGCATCAGTTTTCAAGCCCAACTCCTCTTTGTTAATCTAGCTTCTGTTTTTGTTTTTGTTTTGTTTTGTTTTGTTTTCATGTTTTCAGCAATAAAGAATCAAAATTCAATTCTATGCATTTCCTGGAAATTGTGAAATGAATAGGATCTAATACAGGTGCTAAATCATCTTGGAACAGGTGTTTAGACATCTTAGAATCTTAGTCTGAGTTCCTGACTTCTCCACAGAGTGCCTGTGTGAACAGCAACATCCTCCTATCCACAACAAGCATCAGCCACTTGGACCTAACTCTTTGTAAGACTGTTAAATTGTTTTCCAGGTGGAGTCAATAATCCACTTGAAAAAACAGGCAGTAAAAAGTTCATAACTATTCCTGCCCATATCTACACAGAGCAATGCCAGACACCGGCTGGGAGAGGAGTGGCCAGAGAGCAGCTCAGCAAGAAGGACCTAGGGTGCTCTGACAGCAGCTCAGCATAGACCAGCACTGTGCCTTTGCAGGCAAGAGGCCAAACTACATTGTGGGACGCGTTATGCACAGCAAAGTGGTCAGAAGTGGTGCTTATCAGCTATATTTAGTATTAGTGTAGCCTCACATTGCATATGGCGTTGCAGACCTAGGCTCCACACACTAAAAAATGTTGTTAAAGTGCTTGGAATCTTCCAGTGGAGGGCAGAAAAGCTGTGACAGCGAAAGGCATGCCCTATCAGGAGAGGCTGAGGGCACTGGGCTGTCCAGCTGGAGAAGAGGAAGCTGGGCGGCAACCTCCTTGCTCCCTGAGGATGGGAAGCAGGAGATGCCTGGCTCTGCTCCTGGAACTGATAGCAAGGGTGGGAGTGGCAGAGCTGTTAGGATCACATTGGACATTAGGAAAAATTTCTGTACTGTGAACGTGGTCAAACACACTTCCTGGGGAGCGCCCCATGCCTGTCAGTTGTCCAGAGGCATTCAGACAATGTTTTAAGTTGAGGTTACCCCTGAAGTTGTCAGGTAGTTGGAATTTGTGGTTTTTGAAGGTCCGTTCCAACTGAACTACTCTGTTAAAATGTCAGCTGAGTTTTCATACAGTTGCTGTTCCTCTGGTTTTACTTCGTTACCTGTATAAGTGGTATATGCCAATACTAGACAATATGTGATAGCTCTAGAAAGTAAGTGACTTGGAAGTCAGCCTATTGCATTCTACAATCTGCAGAGCTTGATGTAAATACTTTGCCTGTTGATATCTGTGTATCTGTATCTGTTGATACTGTTGGTATCTGCTTTCATAGATGAGTAAAGGCTTTAGGCAGGCAGCCCATCTGTAGGCAGCTATGGAGGGCACCTACAGGTTCTTGGGTACCCCAAGTCCTCAGAAAAAAAAGGAGCATCTGCTGCTTCACAAGAAAATGAGCTACAAAGGTGCAAAGAAGAGCTACTGAAGGGATTTCAGTATCTTTATCCATCTGAATTAATCTTTTAACTTCAAAAGCAATTGAGGGTGTTTAGCACCATTCAGAAATGGGCTGACCCAAAAGAAAACTGACCCAAACATTTTAAAGTACCTAAAATTCTATTCTTTCAACTTGCTTTCTCTTGGTACAACAGGAAGAGAAAGAAGGAAAATATCCGTAACAGTTGCACTTCGGACAAGTCCCTCCTAAGTAAGTGAACTCAAGCTAGAGAACAAAACACCATCACATTTCATATCTTAAGGTAGTTTATTTTCTGTTGTACGTATTTACTGTATAGCAAAATAACACATCTATTTATTTACATTAAATTAATGTCATATTCTTTACATGTCATAATATTTTCATATTTCACTTGTCAGTACCAAATACTCAAAATTCTTTTCCATTGTCCCCATAACCTCTGTATGGTTTCACTTAAAGGTTGTGTGAACAGCATGCTCCTGAACAAGACGATACTGGTAACATTGGAGATAACAGTAAGACTTGCAGTGTTTCATCACAGGCATCTTGGACAATATATAGAACAAACAGTAGAAATATTTATAACATAGAATTATAATGTGTGTTTAAATGAAACCTATAGAAATTGTTTATAAATTATCTGCAGCCATCTAAATCCCGTAGTTTATATAGCACATTCACAGACTTCAAGAGTGTTTCTTTAGTTTAGTTACTTGAAGATTGAATACAGATTTCCTAGCTTGAATGGAACTTTATTACTCTGTTCTCGTTCTTATGAATAAAGGTCACACATTAGCATTTTGAGTTTACTGATGTCTCAAAACTCTATTTCTTCAGAGTTTTAAGCACTTAAATTAAAATTCCAACTTTAAGTGCTTTGAAAGGAACAGGAAGGCTCTGTTGATTTCAGAAGCTTTTAGATCGTCACCAATTCGGTTTTAGATCTAGGTTCTTAGAAGTAAAAGTTCTTACTGGCTATTAAGGACACTGAGCTTCTTCTGTGTAAAATTCTTTCATTTTTAAATTGTCTAATTTATGAATTGTTATTTTGTATTTTAATCAGTTAGACTAACTCCGTAAATAAAATTTAGGTAGTATTAGAGCTGGAAAATGCCATATTTGGAGTATTCCTAGCATTCAAGACCCCTATTAGCTTCAGTCATCTTTCTAAGGCAGTGAGGTGATGCTCTTCTCTATATTTTTCTTCTTGTGAGATTGTGCCCATTGCACTGAGCATTTGTTTCCATTAAATAATATTGCAAATATTAATTATGCTTTGTGAATATTCAAAAACAAGTTTCTGATCTGTAGGATAGCTATAAATGTGAATAACATTAACTCTAAAGAGCTCTCTATAGTGAATGCTTTACCTCATTGCAGGAGTAAAGATTCTCCTGCTATAAAGAAAACTCCACTGCCTTCATGAGGTTGGCTGCAGCCTTCCTTTCTTTACTGCACTGCCTTTTCTGAACTATGCATACATACAGGCAGAAGTAAATCAGCACTCAGCAGTCACAGCATTTGCAAGAAGGCCCAGCTTGTAAATCAAGTAAATAAAATTACTTCAAAGCAGAGAAAAGCCCAGAAGATGACCATGTTTGAAAATCCATTTCAGTAATAGTCTTGATGGATTCATTTAAACTTACATAAATACAACTCCATCCTATCAAAAAATGTACTCTATCCAAGGGTACAGGTACCATAAGTAGTTGCATGGCCCTTACAATAGCTTCGAGACTGGGACTCTATTCAGAGAACTCTGTGTGCATTCTGACACTTATATTCCACAGAAATACAATCATTTCAAATGATACATACAAAACACTATAATTCAGCCATGAAAATGTAAATATGTTACAAAGAATGATTCAGTTAGAAAAATGACCAGTAATATTAGAAGCAATTCACTGTATTGGGTTTGATTTTAAGATCAAACCATTACTTTCCCTCAAATGATGAATGTTGCTACGTGTTCATTCTGCTGACTCATAGCAGATGCATATTAGTGGAGACTGATATATCAAAAGTGGTTTTTTTTTTCCATTATGAACAAACTGTGCTATTGTGATAATGGCAAAACAGATTTTTTCCTTAGATATTCACTTGAAATGGAAGTTCGTAAAGTGTCCAGGGAGTTTTCTGTCTTCACAGACTGTGATTTTCTGCACCTTTGTGGGATCAAGTCCTTGTAGAATTCCACTGCCTTCTTCTGGAAGTGTTTCCCAACAATAACGTACAGGACTGGGTTCAAGCAACTGTTGCTATAGGCGCAGTACATTGCCATCTGGGTCACAATATCATTGATTTCTTCAAGGCATTTCAAATTCCCTGCTAGGTAGCAGACTGTGTCGATGAAGGTGCTGATCTGGAATGGAAGCCAGCAAATGACAAACAGCAAGAGCACAGCAAGGACCAGCAAGGTGGCTTTCCTCTCTGTCTGGATTAACTTGAGTTTTTGTAACTTATTACTTCGTAAGGCCTTGGTGATCTGAGTAGTGCAATAGGTAATTACACAGAGTGGGATCATGAAGCCCACAGTATTCAGCAGGCAATTGTTTGCAGGGCGCCAGTAGGGGTTTGGATAATCAAGAAAGCAGGCTGTGATGTTGTACTCTTCGAAATACTGTAAGTTTCGGAACACCATTGTAGGTGAGCATATGAACAGTGCACACACCCAGATTATAAAACTGTTCCACTTGGCACAGGCTGTTCGCCGCATCCGTCCCAGAGACATGGTTTTTACCAAGGCTAGATAGCGATCGATGCTCACTAACGTCAGAAAATAAATGCTAGAGTAAGAGTTCATGTAGCTGATTGTGTTGACAGCTTTACAGAGGAACAGGCCAAAAGTCCACTGAAAATTATTAGAAATATTAATGGCCCAGAAAGGTAAAGAACAGACAAACATTAGATCAGCAAATGCCATATTTGCTAGGTAAATTTCAGCCACAGAGCAGCGACTCTTGTGGAAGCACAGGACGATAAGGACAAAGGCATTTTCTATTGTTCCCAGAATAAATATAATCCAAAGGAATCCAGGCTGATAAGTCTGTAGCCATTTCCATGCATCTGGATTAATACATTCATATTCATTCATTTGATGCACACTTGAATTATTGTGGAAACCTGCTGGACTGATTGTAAACTCCTGTGTGGCCACAACATTGTAAAGTTGCACAATGTTTTCAGGTGTGATGGTAACCATTTCTGTGCAGAGAAAAAAGAAAAAAAAAAAGGTAAAATGAGACTGCTAGCTCATTGCTGCAAAAGACAAGAAGAAAAGCTGGCTCTGCTTTTCCCACTGTCTTAAACAAAAACAGCATCAAACATACTTAGGATTCTCTGGGTTGCTTTTCTGTAGTCACCTTGCTTGCTTGCAGACGGTTTCACAGAGTAAACTGCCATGGACCACATGTGTGGAACAATTTTAAGGGTGCAAAGCAACAGCCATCACTGTAATAAGCAGGTTAACTGAAGCTGGCAAAGAACATTTGCTGGCCTTTGTTCACTAGTAAGTGAATAAAATAAAACAGCAAGCTTACTTGTTTTGTTTTCCTTGTCTTCCTTTTTTTTTTTCTTTCTTTTTCTTTTGAATTCTTTGATAAGGGTAATGATTACTTTCTTTTCTTATCTTTGTGTATCAGTATTCATAGTCTCCCAAAGGAAGATGCATCACTGTGAGACTCATGCTTTCAGCTGAAAAGCTCACAGTCTTGTGGCATGTCTCTCAACATTTTCTTCCTTCTGTAAAACTAGAACTGATGGAATTCAATAGTGTTTCCTCTCCACACAGCTCCTTATTTTTGTCAAAATCTCCTCTCACAGCAATTTAGTTTGCAGGTCTAGTTTGCACTGAGAATGCTGCAGGAGTGAGGATTAGTATTCGGAAGCAGTGTGGTTTTGTCAACTCACTGGAATCACCTGCGCATTTCTGTACTTGTGTTACCATCTCCTTCAAGCCACAGAAGAGATGAATGGTACAACCTTTGGAAGGGAATCTAGGTTTAATTGATCCATAGCAGGTGGGTTGACAGATTGGCAAAGATAGTGGCCATCATGTAAGCAAAGACCTTAGGAGTTGGACTTGATCCTTATGGATCCCTTTTAACTTGGGATATTCTGATTCTATTACCTGTCTGCAGTGAAGCTCCAGTGAGTTAATTTGAGTTGTAAGAGCAGAATGTGAAAACCAGGTGCTGTATTGTAAACATTCAGAACAGCATAGGGTCTTACAGGGAATTATTTAAGGACATAAATCTCAGTACGTGTTTAAATATGTCACTAGCATCAAGCAGTTGAATGTCCAGATTCCACTTGGCACTGTTAAAATGTTAGCTGTGGCAATTATTCCCATGTTCCTGAGACTGAATGCCCAAATATAAGAATCCAGGCCTGTATGCATAGTTATCTGAACTAGGTGACAAAAATATTGTTTGTTTTATTCCAGGTCTTTAAAATACCTCTGATAATATTGTGGTTTCATTGGAAGCTTTTCAGATGTATTTTTAACTAAAACATTTTTCTGACTCATCTGGTAACTTGGCAGTGAAAAACATCTATAATTCCTGGAAGGATAAAGTTCTCATTCATGTTCTGGTTACCGCACTAGCTGGTTGGTAAAAGTCAATGCTAAGTATGCATGTTGACATTCACCTCTAAGATGAAGAACTGCTGAAAAATGATGACCGTATTTTGTGTATTCATTTTAATTAAGTACTGTAGTGCTTGGGAATCAAATGCAAAGATCAAGACTGCACTAAGTATAACAAAAACTCTCTGCCATAAAATTTACAACACAAGTGTCAGGCAGTATAGGTCAACTGGATAAAACAAGTGAGACTGAGAACATTTAGCGATGAAACAACACTCCCAGCTGCCCCTCCCCTGCCACAGCTCCACGCAGTTCCCTCGGGCCCTGTTGCTGTCACATAGAGCAAAGCACAGCACTGCTTTGCCAGTCCCTGGGAGGAGCTGCAGGCCGCCATAAGCTTCCTCACAGCCCCCTCTGCTCCGGGTTGAACAAGCCAAGGGGCCGCAGCCGCTTCTTACACATCTTGCCCTCTAGACCTTTCACCCTCTTTGTAGCCCTTTTCCTGGCACTTCATGCTCTAACAGTGTTTAGGAAGTAAAATGCTAATGGACCAACAGAAGGTCATCTGAGAACAGAAGTTCTGTTGGGCGATGCTGTAAGCAGAAGCTGTTGTTTCTGCCGGGAGCAGGCAGCAGCAAGAATTAAGTGCACTATGAAATTCTTTGAGGTTGAGTATCTGCAGATACTTAATAAGGCATTCATTAGTAATTCAAAGTCATTAAGACTATGATACTGTTGGCAATTTCTATGCCTCTTTCTCATAATTATGACTAATAGGAAAGCGAGAACCAGGAATTAATTTTACAGCAAACGGAAGCACAAAAACTGCCCACTGGTTGATGATATCTTTCCTTTAATTCACCTTTTAAGCGATTGTGCTGTAGAAAGACCGAGAATTGTTTAAAATAAGTTACTTCTGTGACATTGCTGTGGTCTAGGAACAGACTTCAGGACCTAGTTAGAATGTGACCAAGGCTCTGCTGTGTGGCTCCTGGCTTATCTGTCTCCTTGGTCCTTAGCTCAGGCCCTGGTGTAAAACATTGTTAGAAATGACGGTGTAAATGGTGTAAAATTTGCTAATCATCATTACATGTCCTATTTAAACAATTGCCTGGGGCTATTCTCTGCAGCACAGGAAAGTCATGTAAACCATGTGCTTACTGAATATGTTATGATTTATGCAACCACAATTTAGAAAAGAGATTGATTTGCCATAGTCTTATCTCAGGCCAGTGAAAATAAGTGTAATCCCCTCACAAAGACACTGTGTGCACAATGCAAAGCAGTTTTAATGTCTCATCTTGGACTGATTTTATCTGATGATTTTGACGTAAACTGTCTAGCTGAAGCAATTTACTATTACTGATTATGAAGAACTGCTGTAGTGGGTTGAATTTGTTCCTGCTGAAGTTCACCTCTTATTATGGGATACTTCATCCTTTACAGTCAGATAAAAACTTTGTCAGTCATTGTTTTTTGTTGTTCCAGAATTATTTTTTTTTTGCTAGTGGTATTGGGCATAAGTGGCAAGGTTTCGGCAGTTGGAGGCTGCAGCATGGCTTGTGTGGCAGACAGCCATGCCTTGCCTTGCCTGTGCTGATGGCTGATGGCACCCAGCCCACAACACTGTCCTGAGCAGTGGAGCAGGGCTATGGTGTTGGCTACTGCAGTCATATGTTGAGCAATGGCATGATCCAGCCAATGCTGCAAATAAGGTACACTCACACAGAGATTGAGAAGAAGAGGGTAATATACTGTAATTGCTGTGGTCCTGGATCGTTTACAGATAAGGGGAGAAGGACTCCAAAAGGTGGCAGTCACAAATGCCATGATTTGAAAGCTCTGAGAGCTGTGAACAATCATTGACACTTCTTATCTTTGCCTGTAAACCTGGGGGATTCTTCTTCTAATCAAGGATAGACTTGTATGTACCATCATGGCGGAAGCATGCCAGAAGACATGTGAAAGAGGAGCAGAAATTCAAAGATAAGGCACAGAGTCCAGGAATCCCTGAGATAAATATTAGGTGAGGATGTAAGATCTCCACGTTACTGCTGTACATGCTAGAGCCTATGGATGGACTGAAGGAGGAGATGTAGAATATGATGAAGCACGATTATAAGCCCTCTAAAGATCAAGAGCTGCAAAATAAGGAATGCAAATGCAGGGGGAAATATCTCAGAACTCAGTTAATAGTGCTAATGGATATGAATGAGTTCCAGGAAAGCTGAGACATTTTCTTCTCCAAATGGAGAAATGCCCATGCTGCATCAAGTGAATGTTTTTCACAATCAGATTTGGGTATCTCTGAAAGTGGTGTTAAACTTTTATTATACTATGCTAAATATTTGCTCACATGCTGAGATACAGTGAAAAATAATCTGCAAGAGCACAGGATAAAGCAGAAGATAGAAACTGTTGCCATATGACCTCAACCTTCTTGGCTGCTTGTTTCTCAAGGATTGGGAAACCTAAGTGTAAACTATTATGTAAGTAAGGGTATTGGTGACCAAAAAGGGGGGAAGAAGACTATCAGTCTTAAATTTAGGCAGAATACTCACTGTTTGTTAGTTTATGAACTTTTTCTTCTTGGTATCCAAATTAATGATGAGATGCTTGAATTACACTGACAAAAAAAAATAGCATAAACATTCCTTGAGGCAAGACTGTTTAGCCCATGGCAATATTTCCAATTACAAAAGTACTGGAATTACAAGCATGATGTAATATTTCAGGTTCTGAAAGTTTACGCTTTCTCTTATTTGTAAATTATAGCCACATCCTGGTGTGATCAAATTGTCCATAAATGACATCACCTAGGATCTTAGGGCTGAAATGAGTCACTGCAGGCCTCCACACTTGCATTTCTAATTTATGGTCTCCTACAATAAACAGCCCTTATTTTGCCCATAAGCAATTGTAGATACAGCTTAAAACTAAACAAGGACCTGAGCATCCTTGCAATTATATTTCTACCAATGTCTTCACCCTGAATGCTTGTTGTTGTCCTGTTGCTGTTGTCCTGGGTTTATAGTTTGTCAGCTTTTCACAGACATGAAAAATTTCTCCTTTCCTCTTCTTTTTGGGATCAGGGTTAGCTAACCATTGTCGTGTCACTTTGGAATAAGTGCAAGGAGCCACTACACCACTCTTCCACTGTGTCATACTGTGTCCACGCTCTGCCTCTTAAGACATGCCTATTTCTCTGAGCAGTGTAAGGCTTCTAATCCACCAGAAAGATGAAGGGAGGTTTGATTCAATTTTATTCAAAGCAAACCTTTGAATATTCCCTCCCCCTAGATGATAGAATAAACTCTCTAATCACCACATTCTGTGCTGCCCAGCTCAAGAACTGTTTTGTTCAGTGTTTATATATATCCAGGCACTTGGATTGGGGTCTTAGTTATTCTTGGTCTTATTTATTAGCATCAACATAAATGATAGTGATACCACATATTTTTAAAACTGGAAAAGGCTGAAATATAAATATTATTTTTGTATGTTTCGTTTGCTTAGAGAAACAAAATTAAGTCATCTTATACACAAATTACTGCTTCTTATCTTTGTATTACATAAAGAAGGACATAAGTCTACACAAAAGCTTTAAAAAAAAATTAAAAAAAATCAAATCAGTGGTAAGAAGTTGAAACTGGCTTATTGATTTATTCCTTCTGTCTGTTTAAAATGCAAATACAGCAGGAGAGTGTTGTTGCCAGCATCTTCACAGAATCACAGAATTGTAGTTGTTGGAAGTGATCTCTGGGGAACATCTAGTCTAACCCTGCAGCTCCTGACCTTTAGATACTTATAAACACTGATAATGTCCTCTCTCAGTCTGCTCTTCTCCAGGCCTCTCAGCCTTTCCTCATAAGGGAGATGCTTCAGGCCCATCATCATCTTCGTGGCCCTCCACTGGACTCTCTCTAGAGGTTCCCTGTCTTTTCTTGAAACGAGGAGCACAGAACTGGACACAGTACTTCAGACGTACAGGCTTAGTAGAGGGGGAAGATCACCTCCTTCAACCTGCCGGATGCACTCAGCCACTCCTCCCAGTTTAGAATCATCTGCAAAATTGCTAAGGGTGCACTTTATCTCTTCATCCAGATCACTGATGAAGATATTGATGAACAAGACTGAACCCAGCACCAACCCCTGGGGAACACCACTAGCTACAGGCCTCCAACTAAACTCTCTGCTGCTGATCACAGCTCTCTGAACTATGCCAGTCAGCCAGTTCTCAGTCCACTGTCGAGTTGTCTATCCCACATTTCCTGAGCTTACCCATGAGGATGTATGGAGACAGTGTCTAAAGTCTTGCTGACATGAAGGTACACAACATCCACTGTTCTTCCCTCATCTACCCAGCTGATCATGATGCCACAGAAAGCTACCAGCTACCCCTTGTGAATCCATGCTGACTACTCCTGATAACCTTCTTCTCTTCCATTTGCTTGGTGATGACATCCAGAATAAGCTGCTCCATCACATTCTCAAGGATGGAGGTGAGGCTGGCTAGCCTGTAGTTTCCCAGCTCATCCTTCTTGCCCTTTTTGAAGACTGCAGTGACTTTGGCTTTCCTCTGATCCTCAGGCACCTCTCCTGTTCTCTGTGACCTTTCAAAAATGATAGAATGGTTCAGGCAAACAGGATGGGCAAACAGGACAGGCAAACAGGGTGTGCTGTGTCAGGAAGTGCATGGTGCAGGAGTTCGTGCAGGCAGGACATTCAGGGAAGATGACAGGCAGCCTGGAATCATCACACCAAAACCATAACATTAGGAGCCTTTTTCTTTTATTCTTTTTTATTTTTTAGAAGCATATGGCTGATACTCATTTTTCTTCCTATATTAAGTTAATGGAATACATGCACTGAACTTAGAGAAAGAGTATTCAATTAAAATGAAACAGCATGTTTCATTTTGTGGACAAATGCTATTGCAGAAGTCTATTCATGCATCCAGATTGTGTTCCCTGAAATAAAGTGGTATAATACTGATGATTACTCAATTTCAGAACTCTTATAAGCTGTTTCAGTTAAGTTTTATTACTTATTTTTGTGTGATCACATAGAATCAATTTATGCCTCTCCTATTCCCTGAAATGACTCTCTCTTGCTGTCACACACCTATTTGGTGGTATATGTGCCTGGGAATTAGGTATCCAGACCCAAAATTCATTTCAGCAATACAGACTCAGAACAAAGGCTTTGTGAAGGCTGGATAGAGCATCCAGCTGAAATCCACACTGAAGTATGTGTGGAATCATCCATAACAGTATTTTGGGTTTATCTGATTTAGGTACTGCCAGTAGGTGGCTCATCATATATACGTGTAGCTTTATACACAACTAGGTGACTATGGTACAGAAGAACAGAAAATCTGGGAGGAAAAAAAATAGTTTTGAGTGGCTGCAAATTGAGAAGGGCATTTGCTCACTTCTGAAATATAAGACTTTTGTGATGCGCTTTATTAGAAGAAAGATCAGCTGCAGAAAGAAACAGCAAAACACCCAAGGCCTGACACAGTTTCCAGTCTAAATCTCTGATCCTGTGCAGACCTGAGGCTGTTCCAATCCTATTTATTTTTTGTGAGGATTTGTCCTCCTAAATATCCCTAAAGACAGCTTGGGAAGCCAACTGTCCCTTAGTGGTGCCCAGTAATCTAGGAGCCATGCTTCTTCATGCTGCTATAAAAACTACAATAAATGCGACAGAGGAGCTGTCAGAGCCATAAGAAGAAAAAAAGGCACCTGCCTGACAGATCTACTGTTACTGAAATGAGAGTTTAAGAGATGCTGTAAGTAAGGGTGGTTTTCTGCAGCATGGTGCTTACTAGAAAGTCTGTTTTCTGCTGAGTTAAAGTAGTATTTCTGTTTTCTCAAAGGCCTATAATGTTAAAATTACTGACTTAAGAAAATAAGATGTGACAAAACTCCCTCTAACTGCCTCATTTGAGACCATCTGACAGATCATAAATGTTTGCCAGCCAAAGATACGTAAGTTTCATTTTAACACATTTAGAGGGTTTCATTCCAGGACAATTTTTCAGGGGAAAGAGATTTTTATTTTTTCTCAATTAATTATGGGGTTATGACATAACAACTTCAATGCATATCCTTTATCTTCATGCCTGCAGGTCCAGTAGGCCTCAAGAACAGTTGATGGGATAGAGTAAACAGAAGCTTTTTGGCAAGAACTGAAAGACATGTCATAAGATCAAGGCCATCTTCTGTGATGGGTCTTATTTTTGGAATTTGTTGTTCACAAAAACATGGGAAAGACATTTTCTTTATGATTTCTGTTCTTTCTCTTTTAGGCTTATTTTCAAAGCTGCTCACTCAACTTTTTTCTCAACTTTCACTGTTATAAAAATCATCCTTGTCATCTGTCCCCAGTATATTACCTTTCTTGTTTCCATCCAGACAAAGAGCAATGGGATTGGTTGTTTCCCTCTCATAGGTCTTAGCAAGCATATGAGTTGTGTCCTTGTCCAAATATAAAAAATGTATAATTATGTGGCCACTGTGAAATGTACTCTGAAAGTTACTCAGAATATCCTTTTTAACTCTGCTTTACTGAGAATGTATTCGTTATTTTGGAGAGGCAGAAGGAGTGCCTGAATAATTCTTAAAATGTTTCTTACCTTCAGTTTCACAATGAAGATATTTATTCTCTCCGTTTACCGTCTAAATGACTCATTTCTAATTTCCACTCTTTGTATAAAGTAATCTATACTTGGCTTTAGCTCACATGATATTGTAGATCAGCAGATACTTCCTGTGGCAATGCTGGCACAGCAGTTCCTGTTCTTCATTCTCCTCTGCTGTTCCTTTCCACCCTATGGCTACTCTCACAATTACTATTCAGTTTTATGAGGCTTCTGTTGAACCAGATTGAGGAACTTGACTGGGACAAAAATAACCTTGTAGAAGGAAAGGCCTTTTAATGAGAATCAAGTCCCCAGTTTGTCAGAAAATTAAGGCAATGAACAAAAAATGAAGTTTTTACTTCTTAAAAGAGGAGTTTAGAGAATCTCCAGTGTGTAAACTTGAAGCACACCATGGAACAGCAGCCATTATACTGCAGTTACCATTAAGGGTCAATTATGTTAGATAAAAAAGGAAAAATACGTATTCTGTTAAAGCAATTATCTCAATAACAATGGGTCTAAAGAGGCTTTTATTCTTTCCCATGGGTGGGATGTGAAGGCACACACTTTCAATACTTGCTGTTGTAATCAACTAAAGAAAGATGTGGTAAGAACAGAAGCCCAATCCAGTGTGATAAAGCACTTTACATATTACTTTTTCCAAATTGATATCTTAAAAGGAGTCACAATACTAGTATTTTTATATTATGCTTTTCCTGAAAAATCCCATACTTTTCATCTCCAAATAACTTGGGACGTTATTTTTCAGTGCTTTCTAAATCCTATTCAATAAATCCAATAATTCTGATAGAATATGGTATCTGTGTGTAAAATAACTACAACTGAGATAGTGAATGGCAGAACAAAATGGCTAGACTTCTGTAAGAGCTGGTAGGAAGAGGAAAATCTGAACTGAATCAGTGGGAAGGGTAACTGTGTATGGAAAAGGGCCAATCTCGCTATGAAATCTATGTAGATTTGGGTTAGGGTTACATAGATTTGGTCTAGAGATAGTGGTGGTGTTCATCCCCTGATTTGTTACTACCTATTTTAGAAATGGTTCTACTAAAAGTAGAATGTGCTCCAAATGATTCGAATGGCACCTTAGTTTGAAGTTGCTGACATTCTGAAAGTACTTTTTTGTTACTATAGTTTTATTTAATCTGAAATGAGAAATTGTCATTTCTAACATTACAATCTGGCCTAAAATCAAAAGAACAAGATCTTCAAGATTCTCCAGCCATTACTCAGTTTTAACTTTATCATCCTCAGAAGTTTTAAAATACAAAAGGATGAAACATTGAGTAACATGATCTTACCACACGACTGGCCCAGATTATGGCAAGAAGTTAGACTTCCTTGATGCCTTCCAACTTGGATTATCCTAAGATTCTTAGCTTGTACTTCTTGTACTAATAATTGAATTTCCATTTGAATTTAGCCAACAAACAGAAGCAGAATGTCAAAAAAGTAAAGCTCACTGAGCATCCTTAGGAAGCTATGGACATTTTGTGGAAAGTAACATATGAACTGGCTTTTGCTAAAGAAGCTTTTTGCTAATATCAGGACAGAGCTATGGCTCTTCAAAGTCAGGAAAGTAAGTAGAGATAAGCTGACTTTAACTGACAGGGTTTACAGTGAGGGTAGAAGAGAGCCTGGATGAGGCTCCTAGGTTGAGGGGTAATGCTGTGGGCTGATGTGTGCCCACTCACATCTTTTTATGGACTGTTTTGTGATGCCGTGGACTGTTAGAGTCCTGTTTCAAATGTGTGTTATCTGTGTAGTATTAAAGTATGTACTGTTAAATTTGCCTTTCAGATATTTATTTGCCTTCGCTTATCTCTTTAGGTGATCACAGGGAGAAGTGTAGAGAAGGGGAGATTTGTAAGACTTTAGGAAAGACATTAAGTCAGTATAGCACTAGAGATACATAAGATTAAAAAAATTAGTTATTTTGAAGAACAGCAGCAGAACAGCAAGTGTTTGGGAGGCCATTCAAGTGCTTGAGTACAGGTATTTTGGAATGAATATGAGATAGGGCCTCTGAGAAATGTGTGCTTCTGGAGCCATGCAAGATACCTTGGAGTTCTTGAAATAATTCCAGACACTGCTGGTGACCTTTGCTATATGATATTACTACAAAGTGGCAAATTTTGAGGCTAAGCAGAGCATTATAGGGACTATAAAATAGAGCATTCTGGCTACAAGATGCAAAATTACAGCAAAAGAAGAGAAGGAAAAGTCTCCTGGGAATTAGCCTGTTAAAACAGTTCAGCTTTTAAGAGCTGAAAAAGAGAAGCTGCTGATTTCTTGTGGAAAAAATAATTGAAACATAAAGTTATGCTTAACAACAAAATATACTTAAAATCTGAAAAATAGTTTTCTGTATTTGAAATGAGTAAGTTTGATGTGGTTCTCAGTGTATTGGACTTTGGATTAGTCTTGTTTTGAAAGAAAATTCCTGCTGCTTGTCTTTTGGGACACTAGGAATGCTATATAAAGCTCTGCGGTACCTTGGCAACAGTTAAAGCAGATGAGCTAGAGGCAAAGGTTTTTGTTTTTACTTTTATGTGATTTCTCTGGAAAAAAAAGGTACATATGGGCAAAATAACAGGAAAAATAAACCAAACCTGCCTTCATATACTTATTTTTACTTGGCTGAAAAACAGGAAAACTCTGACGAAGCATAACAAGTTTCATAAATTTCTTGGTATCTTCTCTACCATGTACAGTGGGAATATCCTGAAGAAAGCACTGGACATTATGAATGCAGCAACAGAGGTGGAATAATAAGAGGAAAAAACCTGTAAATTCTGAAGTATTTTTGCTTCCAGGAAGGTGAAGCAACTGATTCTCCTTTACTTGCTTTGCTGTAGTGGAGGCACAGAAGTGTTGCTCAGCAGCTTAAGAAACTCCACTTCAGGCTCCCTCATTGATGAGCATGTGAATGTCCTCTTCAAGTCTACATTACTGCTACCACACTTCTTTGGCCCTATTTAGCCATTCCTTTCTCCTAACAGCTCTTTTTCCTGGGTATCGGCTCTAAGTTCTTGTGACTAGGTAAAATGTGAAGGTCTAATGGCCAAATAATGTTTATTCATGCTGCTTCCTTTGTGCACTATTTAATGTTGAGATTTGCCTTTCAAATGAATGGCTCTGTGCCCTGAAAGTACTTTGCTTCTAGCTTCTAGAGAACATTTTAACAGCCATTTAGGCAAAAAAGCAGATTTGCCTCCAGTGCCTCCAATTACAATTATGTTTACATAGTTATTAATGGCATTTGCCATAATGCAGCATTTTCTGCACGTTTTCACAAATGACTCTTACAACTATGACTTTCGAGAAAAGGCTAAGTATCTCCAGTAGATTTTACTCTTGAGTTGATCAGGCTTTACTACATTTTTACAACACACTGCGCTGCTGCAACTAAGATTTCATCATCAGATACAGACAGTTATCCTCGCCAGCATGCTGTGGGGTCTGAGCATGCAGATATCTGAAGGTATTGCACTCAGCATATGTCTTTTCTAGAAGCTAAAATAACAAAATGCCTTTGGTTCACTTAATGTCTCCCAAAAAAGCATACAATATATGGACATCCTCATCCAATAAAGGTAGAGTTTCCAAACATCAAATTGGGCTCAGACTACAGAATAGGCTGGAAAGTATGATTAACTATATAATGGTTGATTTTCTTTTCCATTTTGTACTCTCTGCGAACCAAGCATCAGACAGTTCCCTTGTCAAGGAGAAAGAACTCTGTAAGTTTTTTCAATTCGGTGATAAACTTCAGAAAGTCATGTTGTCTTGCTCTTCCTGGGTCAAACTTGCCCACCTCTGCTGTTACCTGAGCAGCCGTGGCAGTCATTTCATATTATTTTTTTGTCTCTGTTCCTGCCTTAGCCAATGTACGAGGCATTTGCAATTGGAAAAAGTAAGTTTTTAGATAACAGGATATAAATTACCACATTGAGTACATCGCAGAGGAAAGCTCAAAACTATATATATACTTAAAATATGTGTGTATGTGAGAGAGAGAGAATAACTATAGTGAACCTCACACTACATTGCAGTTATTTTGAAAGTCAGCACTGATAAAATTGTTACACACCCAAACATAGTTTGTTTTCCTGCTGAAAACATAGCAGAACACTAATGGCAATTTTTATGTGGAAGTGCATCATATTTCTATGGAAATGCAGAACGAAGCATTCAAATAAATGTTGACAAGTATTTGGTGATTAACTAGATTGTACAAGCAGTCGTGTTTTTCAACACTGTGTGGTCTGCAAGGCTCAGGATACTTCTTCAGCTGAGAACTGGTGTGATGTACAACACCAATATACAACAACGAGCGTTTGGATTATGATCTTATTTTTGCCTTTTCATTCTTTGCCAGTGTTCTGAAATTAAACTGAGTGTTAATTTATTGCCCTCTGTTGTTAGCAGCAGGAGATGTCAGAGACTTTGGAATCTGATAGAGAAAATCTGTTTTTCACTCTGTGACCACAGTTTTTGAGCACCGTTGATTGCCAAGATTTGTCTATCTGCTCTTTTGATATTATGAGTGCCAACACAAAAACGTAGTGAGGATTTTGTTTGAAAGGTTCTTTTTTGAATACATACCACAGCCCCTTCAGAGAATTCTTGTACCCACAGCTAGCAAAAGAGAGAGATCCTTCTAAGCTTGTGCAGTCAAATGGTGTTGGGTTGTCACTGGGCAGTTATGTAGTATGACATGAGATCAGAGGTACTGTCCTGTCTGTACAGTGGTAAAATTAATGGATCACATCTTTCCATACCTCATTCTTTACTGCAGCTCTGTATGAAATGTTCTACTACATGTCAGAGGAGGCAAATTTCCTTTTTCTATTAAAAGGACAACCAATTTTTTTCTTGAGAAAAAAAAAAAAATTGAAAGAATTTTTTTTTTTTTTTTTTTTCCACAAGTGAGTTGGGAAAAATAACAGGAAAGATTTTGGAGATGTAGTTTCTGATTCTGAACAATGAAGGAGATACACAGACAAGTAGCTCATGGCTCAGTATAAGAACTGAGCTCTGTGGCCATCCAAATTATTATCTTTACAAAGTGAAGCAACTCCAAAAAAAAACATTGAGAATGAAAGTGGCCAACTAACTATAGTATCCACCAGGAGCTTGCTTTAGAAGGAAGATGCCTCATTCAAAATTCTTAATTCTGTGGTGCCCATTCCTAGACAGATTTCCCCTGAACAAGTGCACATGCTATGGTTTCTTGCTGCTCCAAAAAAAATTCAAGATCCTTTCATTCCAGATGGGAATTTCTTCCTTTTGCCCCTCCCAACTTTTATGTGAAACAGAATTTCTACCTTCTGACCAGCTTAGTTAATTTTGAAAAATATTCTAATTTAAGTTAATCACATCCTGTTTGAACTCAGGTACCTCCAATTTTGCAGACACTGTAGCATATAAAGCTCTCTGTGGCATGCAGCAGCTCTCTGCAGCAGGCAGAAAAGTCTCGTGGCAGGCCAGGAACAGATGGAGAGGAAATGAGGGGATGCGAGTTCTGGAAGGGAACATAACACTGTTAAAGAAAACACTGGAGAAATATTACTAATTGGAAGGAAGGAACACTGGAAAGAAGGCGAGAAGGGAAATAGGGGCTTAATCTCTCAAGAGAGAAAAGGGCTTGAAAGCAAAAAATGAATGAAAAAGAATTTCTCCTTGAGTCAAATATACACCAAATTAATAAGAGTTTTTACCTGGGATTTCTATTCAAAATGTTATAATACCTGGGTTTTTTTACAAGTGCAGAAGAATGAAATTCCCAGTGTCTTGCACAAGACCATGTTCATGGTTTGGATGCCAACTGGTAGACCAAGTCTATTATGGAAGGAAACAAATTGCTGTCTTGCATTTCTGAAAAAGACTGACATTTCCAAAATATTGCAGGAAACGCCTTCCCGAAACTGACTCCACTTTGTTACTTCTCCTTCCTTTTAATTCTGGGAAACACTTGCTGAGCCAGTTGGCTGGAATTTCTTGGCTATGAGAAGACTTTTGAATGAAAAAAAGGGTTTCTTAGAGAAATGATGTAAGTAGAATGTGAGAGCACGCAATCCATACCTCACGCAACATGTCTCTACCTGTGTTTTTACAAGCATGTTTGTTATAAATTCAGATCTAGTGTGAATAATATCCCCTCCATTCACAATTTGCCTACTTGTCAGATTTGTTATATAGGCTTAACCAGGCTGGAATAGCATCACTTTGAAAATGAACTTGCAGCTCACCAAGAAAACAAACAAACAAACTAACTAAAGCACTATTTAAGAAGCTCTCAAATTTTAAACCAGCACCCTTCTTCAGTAAACCGCCAGTAGGTTTTTTTCATTATATAATTCTTTTACTTGCTGTAAATCTCTATCAAGAATGGTTTTTAAGAAGATAAGAGTTTTTATTCATTAATCTGCTCATGAGGGTTACTCCCAGATTCTCATTACTTGGATATTTCAGCATTAACCATAATAAATAAAATATAATACTTGCCTAAGCAAAGGAGAAAAAATAAACAAACATATAAGTGTTAATCATAATAGATGGACACATCACAAATGAATGACAATATATATATAATTTTTTGTAGCAAGTTAAAATGTGGGGACCAGGAACTAAGTGTTGGAGTCAGAAAGTCTGAGATGCGTTGCCCCATCTCAGAGGATGGCATGGAAATGTGTACAGGAGAGCTGGGTGGGTATAGTGATTTTGTAGAGGAGCATGCATTTTACTTCTCTTACAAAATGCTAATAACCTCTATGCATGTGTTTATCTATATTTCCATGATTGCATAGAGAGAAAAGAGAGAACATTCCCACAAAAAACAAAGATTTAATGATCACTTTTAGTTCCACAAACCATTTGCCTGCTGCTTTGCTGTTTACTTTGGGAAAAATGGTTTGTGATTTTCAGTGCCCAGTTCTGGAAGGGGCAGGCAGCGCAAAACTTGTAGGATGATGCTATTACCATCCTGTCTGTAAAACTGGGACCTGGTGCTTCAGTGGTAATCAGTGTGCAAGAGCCCTGCAAGAAAACAGGCAGGTTTTGCCTCAAAGAGCCTATAGTCTAAGCAGAAGCCAAATGTAATAGAAAGAGTGAAGAATATAACCCATTTTAGGGAAAGAGTGCTGGAGAATATAAGAGCCAAACTTAGTGACAACGTTTTCAATATTTCCATCCTCCTGCATGGAGCCAGGAGATGGATTCAGTGATCCTTGTGGGTCCCTCAAACTTGGGATATTCTGTGATTCTGTATTTAAGGATCAGGTCCCACCTTTGAATTATGAAAGCCTCACAGCTGCTTGCAGCAAAGCTCAGGAGACCTGAAGAACTGCTCCCAGCTTACTGGCCTGCCTGGTGTCTGCAAGCAGTTTACTGCCCAGCCTTCGTGCCCTGTGACCCCAGAGCAGCAGTCTTTTGAGTAGTCAGCTGGCAGATCATACAGCTGCAAGGAAGGAAAAAAGCCCTTCCAGGGTCATGGGGATGCAGCTCCCAAATAACTTGCAGGAAGACTGCAGGAGGAAAACCTGCTATAGCCAATTCTGCCTCTGTGCATGCATATGTAGATCCTGTTAATATCAAAATGACCTTGAGCTCTAACCACAGCTTGCTCTCCTTATTGCTGAGCTTATTGCAGATAATGAGTGTGAGAAATGGATTTCTGTATTTAGGAAGCTCCACTCTCTGGTAATTCAAAAGCTTGAAGCCTGGCTTTGTTTGCAACACCCTCATCACGCTGGCATACCTGAGTGTGCAAGGCTTAGCACTGGAGGGTCTGCAAACCTGAAAGTTCCTCATTATTTGCAGATATCACAAAGACAAGCCCAGAGCTGCTGAATCAATCTGAAGAGTTGATATACAGGGGAGGTAAGTATAGCACAGCAGCAAAAAGAAGTAAAATCCACCACTTCAGCATATTTGCAGAGTCCTGAAGCAGTTTGTAATGGATCAGATTTTCCACAATGTCTGAATGCTCTCATCATCAGAGGGCTGCTTATCATCAGAATGGAGACAGCTTGCTTTCAGTAGGCAACTTTGTTCCTTGTGTTATTTTTCCTTTTCTTTATGGTCTCTGTTCCCTTGTGTCTGTTCTCTGGTGTCTAGGGCTTGCAGTGAGGTACTAAACCAGGGTCAGTGTTCTTCAGCCTCACTATGGTAGTACTGCTTCTAAGTGAATGGTGTATCACCCCTGGTGGTGGTGGTGATAGCTAGCAGGTGTAACTCTGTGGGAAGACAGCAGCCCACAGTGTCTGTATTTAGTGTTCTTGTTGCATTGCTTATCTTCTGCGTTTTCTTGCTGTGGTTGTACCCACCGCCTCCAGGCTGCCACACCACAGAGATGCCCTCTCCTCCCTCCAATACTGATTTGGAGTTCTCACTTCTTCCCTTACAGGAGCTCTTAATGGGGAGCTGGATCAGGGGGCTCCAGTTTGAACAGGGTTTGGTGTGAAACTGTACTCTGAGCCTGTACCATGTCATAGAATCAGCGAATGGAATAGGTTGGAAGGGACATCAAAGACAATTCAATTCCACCCCTTGCCATGGGCTGGCTGCTCTCCATCAGATCAGGGCCCAGGGCTCCATCCAACCTGGTCCTGAACACCTCTGGAGATGGGACACCCACAGCCTCTCTGGTCATCCTGTGCCACTGCCTCAATCCTCTGTGTAACAATTTTATTTCTAACAACTAACCTAAATCTCCCCACTTTCAGTTTAAAACCATTCCTTCTGTTCTTGTAAGAAGTCAGTCTCTCCTAATTATATGCTCTCTTCAAGTACTGGAAGGCTGCAATGAAGTCTCCTTAGAGCCTTTTCTTCTCCAAACTAAGTAAGTCCAACTTTTCAAAGTTTTTACACAAGAGAGGTTCTCCAGCCCTTTGATCATCCTTGTGGCTGTCCTCTGGACCTACACCAAGAACTCCACGTTTTCTTTGTGCTGGGGGCCCCACGTCTGGACACAGTACTCCAGACAGGTCTTCACATGGGCAGAGTGGGAGACAATCCCCTCCTTTGCCTTTCTACCACCCCTGTTTTGATATGCCCAGGATACAATTGGCTTTCAACGCAGCAAGCACATACTGCTGGCTCATACTTTTCTATTTGGTCATTGTGATTTCAGACCAGTCTCTATTGGACAAACCAAACCCTTCTCTATACAATGCTCACCAAGGCATGTCTTCTTCCTTAGCTGTGCTAGGAGAGGAGTTCATCTAGCTTTCTGTTCTCAAAAGGTAAAGATATATGTGGCAATGTCACTTTAAAGCATTACTGCCTCACCTCTCCCTAGTCTGCCCCACTGCTGTTACCAATCCAGTCCTGTAGGTTGTGCAGATGTCACAAGAACTGAAACGGTACCACCAGCTCAGGAAATAGATTCACTTCAAGAAAAGTCACTTGTTTAATCTTTCCCTGATCAGAAATGCTGTACAACAGCACAAGGAGAAGAAACAGAAAAGCAACTGCACTGCAGATCCATTGTGCAAGGAGAAGCTGGAGGTTTCAGGCATCTGCACCCAAAGTCACACCAGCTGTAGAGCATCGGCTAAGAACGGCTTCTGCCTCCACTCTGAGGCCCTGTTTGTTAGCAGTCTCACATCTGCTGAGCAGGAGCACACGTTTCATGTGTGCGTGTATTAAATTTGAAGTATGCGAGAAGGAAGAGAGACCAATGTTTAGATAAGGCAGGGGAAATCCAAGAGTGGAGGAAGGGTTCTAAAAACTATTGGTGAGAAAAGAACAAGCCTGGCTTATGCGTAGCTTTTAAAGAAAAATCAGGTTTTAAGTGGCATTTTGATAGAAGATATTTATTCTCTCTCTTTCTCTTTTAAATTTCATATTGATTAACATTGCTAATGAGCTCAGGTGTACATTTATGGCTGACTTGGTTACAGGGACGGAATCTATTTGTTTTGAAAGCAAAACTTTATTCATTATTCCTGGATTTGCAGTAAGATTTTTTTTTCCTACTCTTCCTTTTTTATTCCTACTTTTTCTACCATGAAAACAGTGGGGTTTGGGTTTCTAAAAGCCTTTTGCCTCCTTCTTTCCAGGAAGAAATACGTTATCTAAAACTGCCTGTTCCTAAGCACTTAATTTTAGCTTCTTGATAACTAACAGGCTAAAATTCTTCCCAATTCGTCTTGTTTTCTATCTGGAAAAGAACTTTAAACGTGGTAACACTTGCTCTGAGAATACAGCTCTGAGATTTTTTTTTCCTAGAGTAGATATGATATCCTTAATTTGGGAAGCTCTAACTCGAGAGGAAAGGCTGGGCTTTTCTGTTGGGTTGGCAGAACAAAATGTTCAGGTAACTCTGACTTACTCACTTAATCTTGTTCTAGCATGTACAGGGCTCAGTGGAAAACCTGACAGAAGTGTTCTGGAGATGTCTCTGCTCTGGCTATCCCATCATCTTTATTAACTTAGGTACACTTATCTCTTCTCTTTATGTTTGTTCTCTTCAGACTGAAAAGACAGATACATTTAGAAGTTTCTGAATGATTCTGAAGTGTAAAGATGCTTCTCTTCAATGAGAATTCCTCAGTGAATTTCCAGGAAAAAAAAAAAAGCAGAAAAGGTTGTAACCATATGACAGATATTACACAATATCCTGATAATTCAGATTTAGAGATTCTGCTATAAAAAGAAATACACTATTTTCTAGCTCTGTTCAAGCTTCTCTAAGAAAATATATACAACTGCTAAAGATAAAAACACATTCTAATCTTAGGAGATGGCATCTGTATGATTACACACAACGTCTCAAAACCAAGGATTCTAATGACAAACTTTGAACTATTTTGGCTGCACAACTATTTTGTTATTACCATTACTATACACAGCCTACTGCTTACAATACTGAGTAATGGAAAATGAATAGCATATATTTCAACATTTGGTCCTTTTTTTATACCATTCTAATTACAATTCCAGTTCTAAGCTGTTTATTTTTATAAGTGTCTTATAAATCTTGCTTTCACTTTTTTTTTTTCATTTTAATATAAATTTCAGAAGTAAATCAATAAAGTTGTTCAAAGGTGAACTGAAACCTTTCTTTGTTACACAAGAAGCAACTCAGAAGGTTTAGTCTTTGCCATTCAGTCAGTACAGATGAGACAGGTCAGCAGCATAAGGTACAAGCAAATCCACACTGTGGCACAAAGTTGACAATCAAAACAATAAACAGTGAGAAAACACTGAGGGCACACAGAAAGAGTTGTCAGTGCCTTTTCCCTGGTTCTTGTTAGGTAAGTTCTCAGCTGAAAATGAAGTTAACTGCTTGTACTTTCTGTTCTTTCATAGCTAAAACAAATGGAACACACTGACTGCCCTCCAGACAGATCATTTTCCTCACGTAGCCCATACCCGACAGACCCTGTGTCTTTGGCATCCTGAGCACACTGAAATAAAGCTTTTTTTTCCTGTAAATGTTTCACCTCTGCAAAATCTGCCAACCTAGCACGCTGCATCAGTGGTAATTATTTTCTTCCTCTGTTCCTGGAATGTTAATGATGCCAATTCTTTTCTAATTAAGCTAGAAACATATTAAGAATTCAAGAAGTAGCTTCGAAAAGGTAACGAACTACTGAATTTAAATAATGACAACTTTTCATATGAAAAAGAAGTGAAAGCACGTACCTTGACTGCAAATTTGCTACTGAGGAAGTACAAACAAGTGAGTGCAACACTTCTCAGTGAGCAGCCATGCTCCGTCTGTTGTATGAATGAGTGTAACTTCTGATTTTCTGCCCCTCCCTGAACAGAGCAGACTCATCCCTCCGTTAATGACATCATATTCCTGGACTTTCTGCTGTACTATATTTCATTTCAGGAGTGCAGCTTGTTTGCTGTAACCAGCATGAGACCACTTGTATTTGACTAGGGGTGGTAAACAGTACAAATCAAGTTGAAGTAATGACGTCCCACAGAGTGTGTATAAAACAGCCATGTTTGTTTGCAAAGATCCTCAAACATGTACGTGTGTGAGCATACACACGTACAACCTCAATCCTGATTTCAGGTGATGGTGTATTTTATTTTTAACTGCTGTTAGATTTAACCAAGAGCTAAACAAGTTAGTTTCTTGCAAGATTCAAATCTTTAAAACTGAAAATAATATTTGTGATCTTACATTCTTCTTTTTCATGGGAAGAAATTTAGTGTTTATATTTCTCAAAAACAAAAAGCATTGCTCCTCCTCAGCAGAAATCTATTTGTACTCAGCTGGGAATAGAAATTCCAAGTACCATTTAAAGTTTTAAGGATTACCAGAATTTCTCCTAAACTTTGGAAGAAACGTCTGTAGGAAACAGTCATACACAGAGAGAAGAGTCTTTTTCCTTTGACAGTGACTTTTATTCTGAATTTGAGATCACAGCAGAGCTGATTTTTCTGTGTTTGTTAGAGGCATAGCTGTTTTTCTTCTATTTATATAATTAAACTGAAGCCTGAAATGGCAGCCATGGTTGCAGAATTTCATACAAAGAATACATCTTCATTCAGAGGAAAAATTAACAGAGAACAGTCTGCTCCCTCTGTTTCACACATATAATTAATTCTGAAAGTAAATGATTCAAGAAAAAAAACTTACAGCTAATTATAGCCTATGTGGTCTATTTTGTGATCAATTTTATCTATCAAAGTATTTGTCCCCTACTCTCCACTTCATTTATTGTTTTAGAATAACGCCCATACTTCTCCCAGCAGGACTAAATGCTTTGATTTCCATTCATTTCCCTTTTCTTTTTTCCGAAGCTATTCTAATACAAGTAATACGTTTTCTTTCTTTACTGCTGAAAGTTGAGTCATGCTTTCTTATTAGCCATGTCTTCTGCTCCATCTCCGTTTCCCTTGAAATAGTTTTAGCTTGATCATAAAATCCCCAAAACTCAAATCTTCCAAGGTCTCAAGGTCTTCATCCTGAATTCCTCATCAACTGTGGAGAGATCTACTCTGCTAAACCTGGAGAATGCAGGTGGCCTTTTGAGGAGCAGGTGTGGGGAATTCTTCCCTCTCCATGAGGCTGAAGCAGGTGCTGCCGGTAGCTCGTTGGCTACCAACACTTGCTTCTGAAAGGGGAAACAAATACTCTTGTTCTTTTCAAGGGCTTCAGTGGGCTAAGCTCTGCAAAGGAAGAATCGTGACTGGGTGTGAGGAAGCGATAACATGAGCGGGGCTTTGTCTGCAGCTATTAAGGAGATAAAATGTGAAATCTTCAAGTATCTTAACATAAAGTTGGAATAGCATGAACTCAGACAGATGATGAAGATTTCTCCTTTCCTATCCTACCATTTTCTTGTTTTCCAGAGGGTAACTGAAAGGCTGCAACAGGCCACAGCTGAGAGTCATAACTTGTAATTGTGAAAGCTCTAATCAGCTTGAACTTGGTTACCTGTGAGCATTATTGCTTGGTTAGCATTTTGCTAGGAAATTGGAAGAGAGGATAGCTGAATGTTCCCTCCACTAACTTAAACAACAAATGGTGAGTAAATGAATATGATGAGAAAATTAGTTAATTTGTTATTTAGGCCTATTATAAGTGCTTTCTCTGAGAGGAAGTCTTGCTTAGTGACTTTACTGCTTATTTGTTGCCCTTTTCTAAGAGTGTTTTTTCCTCTATTTCTGGCTATACTGCTAACAGTTTGGTTGTCTTTGTATCCTAGGGTTTGGAAGAGGGCAGTAATTCTCTGTTTCTGTTAAGGAATTACAACTTTGGTTACTGGTACTTGATCAGGGATTCCTTAGAATAGAGGACTTGTGTCCTTTTTCAGGCAGGTGGGAGAAACTATGCTCAGATCTTCTATCGCTTTCAGGTAATATTAAAAGTTATGTGTGCATGTAGGTCAGGATCTTAGAACAATTTTTTTCTTGCAGCTATGTATGTGTATTTGCTTCCTGTAAAAACTTCCTGTCTTACCCAAGACTTAATGATTAAAATAATAACTAGAGAGACTTAGCTATCTTCTTTATCTTGTTATGCTTTATTTCCTTACCCTTGTCTAAATCTGATGCTCTAAGATAAATTGTATCTGGACTGTTCTTCATCGTTAGTGAGATTTTTGTGTAATCACTGAGCAGTAGTTGTTTTGTTTGCATTTTGGTGGATGCATTCACCCCTTTTGGTTAGCTGCATTTTTCTGGAATAAGAACTCTTTCTCTTTTGGTCTCCTCTGTATTTCTGACTTTTCAAAGAATATGTGCTTATTTTTAAAACTTTATTTCTCTTGTTCATGTAGAATGGCTTTTTCCCTGTAGCGAAGTTCTTGTGTCTTATATCATAAAGGATATTGATTTGTCAGCATTTAGAAGCTGTGTGAGCTACTGAGTGGTTGTAAGGGAGTGAGGTTTGAGAATCTTCTAATAAGATGAAGGTTGGCTACAGATAAAATATTGACAGAGAAGCAATGTTAGTTGTAGAAATAAGGGGAAAACGCACACAATCTCTTGTTTGAAAACTGGTTTTGCTGAGTGTGGTATTTTAAAGGATACAGTCAGAACCATACCTCTTCAGCTCTGTGAGAAGGGCAGCGTTCTACTTTGGAAGTAGTAGAAATGATTTCAACCTACCTCTACAGAAAACCGTAGAAGGACTTGAATGCTGGGGTGTTATCTTAGCGGTAAAACTACTCTCAGCTGAATAGCCTGGGTTTGAATCTGCATTGTATGATAACCAAGCAAATGATAATGGAGTAAACGAAGAAAGCAAGGGACTCTGCTTTTTCTTTCCATGTGGGCTGTAGCAGGTAGCACTACTGGGATGAGAATGTCCATCTGTATGAAGCAGAAGCAATTTTTTTTTTTTTTTAAACCTGTGTGTGCATCTCTCATTAGAGGAACCATCATTGTAAATGAAATTCTTGGTCCTGCTTTTCTTTGATGTGGACCATAACTTGGCTGCACTAATAAAGATGATATTATTGGCCTTAGAAGGAGCTAGATGTCAAATATCTTATTTTGCAACTCAGTTAAGTGGTCATTATGTAGATCCATTCCTACAATGATACCTGACTTTTCTCTTTCACTGAGTATTGACTTAATAGCTTTTTGTTGATCTTGAAGCCTGCTTTCCCTGAAGAAGTTGATGGGTAGAAGAGAGTCTATTTCCTATGAGCTTAAACTGCTTATATTTTAAGAGCTAATGGATTTTCAGTCAAAACCAGCCACATACCTCAAGGAACAATGTATTCTACATATGTTTGAATTTTCTTTGATTTATATGAAGACTATACTGACCTCCCTGATTTGGTGAACGACAGCTCTACTGAGATAATACAAATCTCTACAACAGTCCTCATAGCTATTCAGATCCACACATGATAATGTACATGAAAGGGAAGTTTAGTTGATGTATTGGTAGTACACACAGTAAGTTACTGGGCAGTTTGTTTTTGTAAAACTTTCTATGTGTATTTATACTGGTTCTTGTTTGCTTTTGTTGTTAGGTTTGTACATCATTACGCGTGTTGTCTTCTAGCATCACTTTGCCAGATTCCTGGTAACAGATTTTCCACCACAAGTTGTTTTGAATGCATGGAATTAATTAGGAACCTGAGAGCTGTTAAATACAATAGTGTTTGCTTGGAGGTAGAGGAAACACTGATTGGCAGGAAAATATTTTCCCCTTTCCTGAGACTTAAATGTCATGCTGAAAGTTGACAAATGGATAGCTTAATCCCATCTTGTCTCTTATCAGACCAAACTTCTGAACTTTACTGCCATGCATTAATCTTGCATAATGCCCTATGAGTGCAGTATTTTGGGTGGGTTTCATGAGAGTGCAGCAGAGAGAGGATAATCACCTCCTTCACCCTGCTGGCCATGTTTCTTTTGATGTAGCCTAGTATACTGTTGGCAGTGTGCATTTGCAGCCCAGAATGCCTGTTAAACAGGTGCAGCTGCCATCATTCAGTCAAATCCAAGCTAAAGATATGGATAGCAAAAACTTGATGGTCACAGTAATTAAAGTAATTTAAGAGTGATAGCTCCAGATAGCATGGAGTTTTACCTATTCTAACCTTATTATAGGGACAAATGGCTGGCTGTGACTAATTCCTGCCACAACTTGCAATAAGTGTGACTCCATCTGCTTCTTCTGAGTGCTGATTGTTTCTAATTGTGAAGCAGTAGACCCTGCAACAATATGTTTGAATTCCTTTATTGGGCACTTATTCCTTCTGAGTGAGGTGCAGAAAAGGACAGAAAACCATTGAGTTGTAACAAAACTCGGTGTGAGATTGTAAAGGAAGAGAAGATCATTGTTTTTCCTGGGTTAGTTAACTCCATCCTTTCATATTCATCAAAACCTAGCTGTGTATGCCCAAGTGGTCTGACTGGAATTGTCTCATATGGGATGTGGAACTCTGGCTACTGAATCTCTGCTGCATCTTCCAGTTCCCCTCAGATTGATGATAATCAGTTTTTGAACGTGCATTTATGTAGCCATGGCAACCAATTGTTATTGTGGAATGATTTTTCATCTCAGAGTTCAGTTTATTTTACCCTTCAGAAGTCAAGATGTGATCTCTGCCTGATTTCCTTTGTCTTCTCATTTTTGATATCTCTTTGAGATCTAGAGAAGGTCCAGCAGAGGACCATAAAGAAGATGAGGGGCCTGGAGCATGTCCCTTGTGAGGAAAGGCTGAGACATGTAGGTCTGATCAGCCTGGAGAAGTCTGGGAGGGGATCTTGTCACTGTTTATAAATGTCTAAACTGCAGGAGTCAAATAAATGAGGCCAGGTTCTTTTCGGTGGTGTGAGCAGCAACAGAACAAGGGGCAATGGATGCAGACTGGAACACAGGAAGTTGCATACTGATAGGAGGAAGAACTTCTTTAAGGGTTACAGAGCACTGGAACAAGCTGTCCAGGGGGGTTGAGGAGTCTCCTTTTTCTGGAGATATTCAAATCCACTTGGGCATTTTCTGGTGCTGCCTACTGTAGGGAATATGCTTTAGCAGAGATGTTGGGCTAGGTAATCCCCAGAGGTCCCTTCCAGCCCCTACAATTCTGTGATTCTGGCTGCAGTCTGTATTCTGGTTTGAATAACAAGAAGAGAAATGGCACCAATACCAGGCTATTAACTTGTCATAGCTCTGTTACTAGAACATGAGCCTTCAGCTAATGAGTCATCTCTGCCATGAACTTGGTATGAGCTGTGCATTCTTCAGTGTTTACCAGTTTTATGATTATTAATTTTTAATATTGTTGGACGTGACTTTAACTGTTGCTCTGTTGATTCCTGTAATGTTTTTACGTTTGTACTGCAGCCATTCTTTAATATATCTGTTACAAATATCTACATGACCGAGCTGGTTTAAGAATAAGACTGATGTAATAGAATTAGGACATCAAAGACATATTGTTCACAAGTAAACCAAGTTGGTATATTTTTTGATTGTCTTTTTTTCCTGTAGAAATCTGTACTCAGTTCATGGAAAAATAATTTGCCAAATATTCTTTAATTCTAGTAGATGAAACATGTGTCTCTTGCCTTTCCATGAATGGTTTATTTATAATGTTGTGGGGTTTTTACTTGTCAATTAATTCCCGAAAATAAAGTACAATTACTAGTTGCTTTTGCATACATAGACAGAAACACAAACTTCAGGCTGTTTAGCCTCATGTTAGTCCTGCAGATGCTATGGAAGAAGTCCTTATAGAAGCTCATGAAACACAAAGAGATGTTTAGAAAGCATCAGTGTTGAGGTACTAAAAGCAAGTATTTTCTGATCATCTGGATTGCCTACTTTTATGAAATAGCAACAGGCTGAGTGGATAAGGAAAAGTAGTGGAATTTGTTTACCTTGACTTAGCAAGGCTTTTGATGCAATCTTCTTGTTCTTGAAAGTAAACTGGGGAGGTATGACTAAGAACTGTGGGCTACATACAGTGTGAAACACTGGATGTATCCTTTGGTTCAGAATGGAGCAGCAGTACTTAAAACAACAAAAACCTGGCAATCAATTATGAGTAATGCTCCTTCTCTATTCAGTTTCTTTATCAGCAACCTGAATGATGGGAAAGAATACATGCCAAGTTTGAGGATAACACTAAATTGGAGGGAACAGCTCATGGCTAAACTTCAGGGCTGCCATTCAGAGAGAACTAAGCAGGCTGGAGAAGTTGTCTGAGAAACTAACTTTCAACTAAGTGTGAAGTACTGCATCTGTAGTTGAACAACTCCTTGCCTCAGTGCAGCAGACAGTCTGGGCAAGAAAAGATCTCGATGGCTCTAGTGAGTATTAGGTTGAATGTGAATCAGTGTTGTGTCCATTCAAGGGTGAGATCTTTCAGCATACTGGGTTGTTAGTGTGAGCATAGCCAGCAGATTAAGGAATGCAGTTATTCTCTACCCAGCATTTCTAGGGTAAAGTACTTCAACCCACTTCTGCCCTCTCAGACGGGAGACTTACAGGTTGAAAGGGTTCCAAAGCAGGATCACTGAAATTATCAGAGAGCTGAAGTAAGTGACATGCATGCAGAGGCTGGGAGAGGTGGATTTTGTTTCAGCCTGGAGAAAGTTGAAGGGAAATACTTGCAATATTGAACTGTGTAGCAGGTGGTAGAAAATAAGAAGCTGAAACTCTTCTCAATAAGCAGCAAAGATAAGAAACAAAAGATATAAAATACAATAAGGAAAGTTCCAATCTGTTGTTGCGAAGGCTGCATCTTTGGAAATACTTAAAACGCAGCCTGGCAGGGCCCTGAGCAATCTCATTGAGCTTTGATGTTGGGCCAGCTGACCTTCAGACTATTTTTAACAGACTTCTGTCATTTTGTGAAATTCTGACAATTTGAGAAATGACAGTATTTACTAGAATCTTTGGGAAGTTTTTCTGATGCCTGGCTGCTTACCTTCCTTATCGTTTGTTCAGTGTATTACAAGCACTGGAATTTGTTTACTGCATTGGAGAAGCCTTCACTGAAGTTTTGTTCTCTGTGTAGGTACCTTTATTCTGTAGTACATTTATTTCTGGTCCTTTCATTTGAAAAGGTGGAAGGCTAGACTTTTATGTCAGGTTTCCAATATCTGAACTCATGATCTTTTCAAACTCCCCTCCATCATGTTGTTTTCCCCATCTACTGTGAGAACTAGACAAGAATCTGTCCTTGGAATAGAACTGGACCTTTTTTCCTTTTTTTTCTTAGCAATCTCATAATTATACATTCAAAAACTACATTAAAGAGGGAGTTTGCCTGAATTTATTGCTTACAACTTCTTACGGTCCCTCCCAAGTCTTTTGTCATTATGTAGGCAAAAGTTTCTTCCTTTTTTTTTTTTTTTTTTTTTTTTTTTTAACCTGTGGCCACTGTAAGCAAATAAGTTTTTCTGGCTCAGTTTGTAAGAAAAATGTATTTAAAAAAAAAAAAAAAACACCACACAACAGTCTAGATATCCCTTTCCACAAATATATCAGCAAGAGGGTTTTTTCTTCTCTCAGTGACCTGCAAGTTTATAAGAAACATCAGTAGAAGTATAAATGCCCAATGGAGATTTATCATTACCAATAATACTGCAGTTCTGCCAGCCAACTTTAAGCAACTTTGTGACATACTGTTCCTTTTTGGTGTCATTTGAATGATGTTGCATAAGATTGTTAAACAGCTTCTGGAACTTTTCTTTTAGAATTCTTGCAGAAATTATGCTAACAACTTCCCCTGTCACCAAACCTTGGTTTAGAAAGATCAGTTTTCTGTTATCCTATGCTAATGAACATCATTAATAAGAACAAGCTGTTCCGTTATTATTTTTTTACTCAGTTTTTTCCATGCTGATGAGCTGAAAATTCTTATGAGGATAAAAGCTGTCATTTTTCTACTCAGAAATAGAATGGTATATACTTCTTCAGGGGTGTTACTATAAGTTGGGTTTCCAAAGTTCATTGAGAAAAGTAGCTACAACCTCTTTCTCTGTCCTGTCAGATTTCTCTTTCTTGGCTTAGCATTCTTTACAATTGGGAATAAATTTTTTGAAGGTTGTGGTGAGAATTCTTACATGTGAGGGAAATGCAATATTCAGTAGTGGTGTATAAACTGAAAGGACACACTGTTTCTGCCAAATTAGTTTTTAAAGCAGAAATGAATTTGAACAAGGAATACAAGCCCCTGTTTGGAAGATTTGCACTTAGGTTAAAAATCAAACCCTCCTTTTATGTTCCATTCTATTTGAGCATCTAAGTGAAAAATTGGGTTTTCAAAATAATAACTGACCTTAATTTTTACCTTTTTTTCTCTCCACTTTTGAAACTTTCCTGCATTTCACCCACTTCTTTCTGGCCTTTTTCTTCTCATTTAATTAAGTTAAGAAGACTTATTACCTTGATGGTCAGTTGCAATGAGGAAAAATATGTAGACTTAAATATGTGTAAGATAACTGCCTGAACTGTAGAAAGATCTGGAAACTACCAAACTGTTTTTGCTGATAGTTCAAGGAACAAGGATGAGAAGAATAGTTTCTTTGTTTTTGCCTTTATAAGATTTATTGTTGTAATGTCTTGCTCTTGTTTTTACTGAGCTCAAAAGTTGAGATCTTTTAACCATTGTATGAGAAAGAGCCTCAGAAGAAATAAGCATGACTACAGTCTCTGCATGCGAATGTCTAAACCTCCCTATTTCACAAATTTCTATTTTTTAGTAGCTATAATTAATATTTCCTAAGAACTTAAGTGATAACTTTATCTGGTAACCTAGGGAACCAACACTTACAGAAATATAAGGTCTGCTGATATCTGCAGGATACTGAGATAGTTTTGTAAGTGAAATACATGTTGTACTTATTAATTCGGGGGAGAAAAAAAGCTTTGATACTGGATAAGGGAAATACTGCTTAATTTTTTTTTTTTTTGTTTCCAATGAGTCTAAACCAAGGAAATGCCACCATCATCCACTGAACTCTGTAAGAGTAGTATCAGCAGTCCGAACTGAAATATCGTACTTATAACTTACTTGTTGGCTCGCTCAGCCTTTTTTGGGCTACATTTATTTCTGGCTGAGAGATAGCTGTCTTTGTTGGGGTAAGGAGGAAGGGCTCAGCAAGTCAAAACCCTCCTGAATGCCAGTGAGATCTTCTTTGCCTGTGAATTGCTGTGTGGCTTTTTTAATAGGGCCATACTTTAAAAATCTACAGTATTGGACTAACTTTATTTTCTTCTATTACATCTTGCAGATTCTTTCTGTAACATTTTGCAGGTAGAAACAGCCATATGGTCCAGTCCAATATTTTGACTATAAAGATTCAGACAGTGTCTTGCGTTCTGTTTATAAACAAGCAAGGAAAGCATGATCTGGCTGAATAAAAATCCTGTTTATATTTACACTTAGTCAGTAGTTCAACTGGGGATGGAGTGGGAACAACAACCAAACCCAACCAGAAGAAAAAGAGATGCCTGAGCCTTCAAGTAAGTAAAGGAGGCTTTAAAAAGGCATGGGAGATTTTTCCCTATTTTAGGTTATCAAATAGTCACAGATGTAAATTGCAGCAAGGGAGATCTAGGCTGGATGTCAGGGAAATCTTTCTAATGCAAAAGCAAGTGAACACTGGTGACCTCCTGTTTTTGTGGAAAGCACTCATTGCTGTAGGGGCAGGTATATCTCATAGTTTGTGGGGGGAAAAAAAAAAAAGAGAGGATTGTCTGGTGATTTCTGGACTTCCCCTCCAGTCTTATGGATATGACCCTGAATGGCATTTAGTTTTACTTGGGCTTTGTAAAACAGTACAGAACTTAGACTACTTGGCCTAAAATCAGAATCATCCTTTAGCTGCTTTGAGCTGATTCTAGAATGCTTAGGGATGATACCCTTACTAGCTTAAAAAATGCTGGAATTAAGAGTAGTTGTAATAAAGCATGTTTTATTGTCTGAGGTGTCACACATTTCAATCTTGGCTTAAAGCAAAATAAATAATCAGTACTGCTGTTATATAGGCTAAAAGGCACTGTGAGTGAGTTCCTCAGTATCCTCTTTCAAGAAGATAACTTCATTCTGAGATATTGTATTTCCCACTTTAGCTGCTGTCTGTTCTAGCAGAGTTGGAGCTGTGACTGAGAGATGTGGTCTGACAACAGCTAGGGCTGCAGTATACTCTTTTTTCAAGGATCTTTCAGTATTATTAAAATATGATCATTTCCCCTAACTATATAAATCTTGTCGTCTGGTGTGATGACTTCTCTGTAAGGCAAAAATAAAGTATAGCTTGTTGTACCAGCTGTTGCAGGAAATGGGCATTTAGACACAAAGTGTGTATGGGGGGGGGCATCTGGAAGTGTTTAGTTTTTTAAGCTATGTAAGGGACCTGAATGGTAGTTGTAAACCAGATTGTCAGTGTTTTGGTAGGAATAAGGGAAATCTTTACAGGTGACAACATCTTAAAATGTTGACACTCTCTCCTGGAAGGTATCACTTTCTCAGGCATATTCTCTTCATTTAATTAAGAAATCGGTTTGGTGTGTGTGCTGTGTGTGTTTTTTTTCTTTGTAACCGAAATTGGAGGTCTGATCTCTTTTTCCCAGTCATCGTACATATTCTGTGGGGATGTGGAAGAATAAACTATGAAATCGAGTAAAAAACCTAGTCTGGGGAGGTGCTCTTCCAATAGCAAGTTCAGTGCAGCAGGTCTGATCCTATGCTGTTAGAGGAAATTAGTTTTTATGATTGGGAATAGTGGGAGGTTGTAGTGATGTGGGGGTCAGGTTCTTTTTCCCAAGTAACTAGCAGTAAGTTGAGAGGTAAAGGCCTTAATTTGTGCCAGGAGAAGTTCAGGTTGGATATTAAGAAAAAATTTGTTCTTAGAGGAGTGAGGCATTATCGCAAGCTGCCCAGGAAGGCGGTAGAGTCACTGCCCCTGGTGGTGTTCAAGAACTGTGTGAATGTGGCACTGAGGGACATGGTTAATGGGGATTCCTTTATTCCGTACCTAGTACGTTTCTGATAACTTCTGCTTTATGTGACAGGCAGAAATGAATTGAAAAGGAGACTAGTCTGAAAAATGAAGTGCACAGTTGTCTTCCTAGATGATATCTGTCTAAACACCATTATGATTCTCTTTCTGCATTCACTTGAACTTTGCAATACCAGTCGCTTTGGCAGCCATGACAAACTTAAAAAATAAAAAATAATAAAAAATCTACTGCATGTTCCTTCCAAGCATGGAAGACCTGTGTCATTTGCTATCTCTCAACAAGGCTGAGGATACCTGGCAGGTATCAGCTGGTTCTGAGGTATGTGGAGGAAAATGCTCTTGCTCCTCCTCTTTGTACTGATGGCATATTCTAGATGACACTGGTGTTGATTTTAAAAAATTTTGTAGATTTCATGCTGATTTAAAAAACATAAATCTGAACCTCTGATTTAGAGATATCCCCGAAACATGTCAACAACTACGACGGAACCTTCAGACTTGGCCTTGCTAACAAAATGAACAGCTTTGGCAATGACAAAAGAAAATCTCAATATACATTAGCAGTTCGTAGCCTGTGCAGTCATATTTGGGATGTGATACATAAGGGACAGAAAGACAGTTTACAACCGTGCATTGGCTGTAGGCTGCATTCAACAATGGATTCTACTAGACATCTGCAATGACTGAGATGTTAAAAAGGTAGCTGCATTTCAAATGAAGGGTTTCTAGCACTAACTTCATTTTGGGCACAGTTCACTTATCCTTCTATTTTTGGCTGCTAGCTAATGGGTGACAAACAATGCCTAAGAAATATTTCTTTAATCAATAAAAGGCAGGTCAATATTTGTGTATTCCAGAAGGATGCTTCTCACCCCTCTATCAATCTGATATATGAAGGAAAGCACTGCTGTAATGAATCAGTAGCTGAACCCAGATGTGGCTGTGCAATTGCAGATGCATGTGTATGTCAAATCCTTTGCATGGTTTGAAAAGCTATTTGAAAGGAAGCGTGTCTGGAGGAATAGAAAGCAGCTTTCCTGACCTTCATTTGAACTCAGTGAGCAGAAATGTTCAGAGAAAGTAGCTATTGTGCACGTTTCTTGAGCTGTTGCTCTTCCAGTGAAGCATATTTACTAGATCAGCTTTAATAGTTTCTGCTGGTGGCACTTCAGTCTCCCTGGGCAGTTCACTTCAGTGATGCTTTCTGTGGGGGCTTGCGTATCTGAGATGATTGTGTCTTCTTTCTCGAAGCTTGCAACTGAGTTAATTTACACAATTAGTTTTCTTAGTTTATTCTCTCTTCCAGTTATCTTGCACTAGATCAGTTATCTCTGTTCTTCCAGTCTTGGCAATGATTTGTTCACATTTCTATTGTTAATACCATGGTGAAGTTGAGTGATAGGCAGAAAGCTGTTTTTATAAGCAAGAATACTTGTAATATTTAAGTCTGGGCCACTGAACCACTTCTACAAGAATGTAGAGTACCAGTGGGGTGCCTGAAATCCTTCTTGGAGGGGAAAAAAATTCTCTTGGTTTTTGTGAGGTTTCAGGATATTAAACTGGATTAGCTTAAGGCTGAATGGTTTGTAGTGATAACAATCCAGTGCTGAAGGCAGAGAGATAGCAATATAGCAATTCCAATAGAAACTGAAGATAGAGCCTCCTCTTATGTCTTCTAATAAAGCAAATGCTTTCTTTGTTGTCTTAAATAATACGGAATAAGATACTAAAGTAAAACAAGATCAGCTTTATTTTTCTTGTAGCCAAGTATGCAAATTTGTCTCCTTTTTGTTGCCAGATGCTTAGAGGCTGCTCAGTAAAATAAGGACTGAAAGGTGACAGATCAAGTGAATGGTGTTTGGAAGTGGATTTAATTATCTTGTGTGTAATAACTTCCTTTAACTGATGTCCATTTTGTTGATTTAAGGAATACAAGAGACCTAAAGTGCCTTGCTCTATACTGTCATAGTTTTAGCCATGTACCAATGGAGGTAATAAAATCTTGGATTTTCCAGATTAGTTCTTAATGTCAGAGTCCCTGCATGTCATGAGAACAAAAAATAGAATATGCTGAGTGGTGCTGTTTTAAAGCAAAATCCGTTTCCAGGGAGAAGGCACAGAGACTGAATTCTGTTTCAAATCTTGTGATGGCCAGATCCTGGATTCAGATTTTCCTGGCTGGAACAGGTATGGCCTGAGATCTGACATTTAACAGCATTTCTTGTTGACTCACCCAAAACTCCTCCTGCTTGTTCTGTTCTCTGCAAGAAATGTTGCTGCCTGTAGCTGTTCAGGTACAGTTGTGTTTACAGAGTTCTAGCTGAACTGCTGTGGGAGAACAGCTCCAGTTGACTAGTTTGCAAAATGTGTTATTTTGATTTCCTGTCTGATCCATCCAAAGAGTGTTTGTTGTCCCCTTGGTTGTCTCAGCACTAAGTTGAAGGGCAGCAGGTATGGAAAAGGAGGCTGGATTCTGAGTTGGCGTTGCCACCATATTCTCAGTAAAGACTGGAAGGTTGGACTTTGTAGTTGCAGCCATTGCATGCAAAACAAAGAAATGTTTTAATTGAAAAAAATTAAATATAAAAACTGTGACTGGAGCCCTGAAGGCAATTTCTGAGTGACTCTAGCAGCATTAGGAAGAGAGGTTTTTCTGGTCTGTTGAGCTATAGGGATACCATCCACTATCCAGACAGCAACTGTCCTTCAAGTCACTAACTGTGACTGTCTTGGAAGGATGTAAGGGACAGATGAGTACGTGTGTGGGTCTGGACCTGGAAGAGCTTGAAGTAGCTTACTTTGACCAGTGCAGAGTATTCTGCTACTGTGTGTCTTGTTGCAAACAGATCAGAAGGAGCTCTTCAGTTTGCTTTTGTCAATAGGATCACATGAGAAGGTAATGGCAACTTGTAAATGCTGCTTTGGAACAAATCCCAAGTGGATTTACTCACGTATGAAAGTACTTGCTGTCAACTGTAAGGAAATCGTAAAAAATATTACTCTGAAATTCTGACAATCAAAATCTGTATTTTGCTGCTGAGTATGAATTATCACTGGAATATCAAACTCATAATTTAGTTGGGATTGTAGTAAATGTACTTCAAAAAAAAGATTGTTCATGTATGCGGAAGTGTGTGTGTATGTGTGGACAGAAATATATCTGCAATCTGTGTAGATTAGATACAAAATTGGGTCTTCTAGATCTAACTTCAGAGTTGGAAGGGGGAAGTTACTTCTGCTCTCAAATTCCAGACCTTTTGGTCTACTGGCAAGTCTAGAATAAAGCTGAAGAGATCTAAGTTGAATCTGTATTTGATAACCCAATAGAGATGCTACAGCTTCCCATCCTTACTGCATTTGTAGTGCTGGCTTGCCTGCATGTCTTTGTTAGGCTGTGTGGTTTACTAGCTCAGGACTACTTGTGGGGACCATTTGCCTTGTGGTTTTCTCCATGAGTAGTCACATCTGTTGACTTCCTTGTAAAACTCTTGAGAAAAGTGTCAGAGGTGGATGAAGATGACTTAAACAAGTTTTTGAGTGAGAAAGACCAAAAGGGCTTTCTTCTGTTTCATTTATGTCACTTATGTCTATATCAATGACATAACCTTCTCTTGAAATCCAAAGAGAGCATTAGAGTAGCTTGTGTATGTGTATAAAAGATTTCAGCGCTCTTCAAACTTTAATTTGGTACTGCTGTTCTGATGTATTAGGAACAGTAGGCTTTCAGGCAATAGCAGCTGTTCTCCTTTTTCTGTAAAGCACTAGCTGTTCACCAGAAGTTCAAGTCCAAGTTCTGAACGTGGGGGAATGAATTTCTAACCTTCCAAAGCAAGAGTGAAGAGCCACAATCACTTTCATGTCTTGCAGACAGGGAATTGCAATTAGAGTTTCTTGTTGTCCCTTAGCAGAGGCAGGCATTCAAACTTTCCCAAGTGTGTTTGAGCTCCAAGTGAAAGAAAATTTTAATTACAATGCTATCACCATTCTGCACCTCAGCCCTTCATTAAGTCTGCTCCTATTAAGCATTCGCTTTAGTTCTGTATATGAAGAGCTTTTGGTTTCAGTTTGAAAACTAAATAACAAGCAAGAACACAATGAAAAATGAACTGAAAAAGATCTCTTTAAAGAGCAGAAATTAAGCAAAAGAAAAATTCAGCATTTCTCATTCTCAGTCTTTGACTAGAAGTAGGTGTATTAGTTTCAGTTAGGGAAGATGGTGGTGAGTAATAGGTCTGTCCTGCCCATCCCACAAGGATAACTGAGCTGCCTATTGATCACAGCTGGAACTGCTGCAGCTCAGCTCCAGAGGTTGAGCAAAACCAAGTCAGTGATTTCTTTGACTGGAAACATATGGCTGAAAATTTTCAGTGATTCATTATGTGATTGAGTAGTTTGCACATCTGTACAGTGGGGACAGAAAGCTGATGCAGAAAACTTGTTGACTTTGTACAGTTGTGAACTTCCCTGTTGACTAAAGCCAAAGGCGTACAAATCAAATGTCTGTCTAAGGAAATGTTGATACGAGTTATTGCAAAACAGTTGAAAAGATAACCATGTATTTATTCAAACAAAACATTGCTATCAGTGATAGCAGATCTGGGGTGGGCACATCTGAAACGAATTTGTTTCTTAAACAGCTCTTGAAACAGCTCCTAGTTTCTCTGAATCAAAATTACTGTGGAAAAAGTTGGGTAGATATTTCACCTTAGTTCTTATTAACTTCAAATTGTAATTTAGTATTTACAATATATTTTAATGGTAAAACAGCAGCATGTTCTATTTAAGAACAAATGATTGCTACTGATTGAAGTGATAAAACTTAAGATGAAAAAAAGATTATCTTAACACTTTATTTGTTATTCTGGCTGATTAGAAGTTAGATCAAGTCATCCTTTATTCAACACTCTTTTACTTTTTTCTTTTTGGGGGGTAGGTGTCCTCATTTACAGGAATATAAGTAACTTTATACAGTGCCCTAAATTAACATGTAGATCCACTGAAATTTAACTTAAGGTTCATTCTGCACTACTCATAGAAGTGCAGATAACTGATAACTTATAGTTTGAGAGAATGTGGAATTAATATGATACGTTTATCTTGCACTTACACATCCAGCCCCACTATGTTATTTCAACAGCACAGTTAAAGTGCTCATTAGAGATTGACTTCCTGTACAATAGCTGCTTTGTTTTCCTGTTTCATATCTCATTTTTTATTAATATTCACTGTACAACAAAATGGAAAGGATTAATTTATTCAAAACAGATTTTAGGCAATTTCAAGAGAAAAGTGTGTGTGAAAGATGTTCTTATATCTGAATCAGTTGTAATAGCAAAGCTGAAAAATGCTCATGGCTGAGCTACTGTCATCTGTGTCCAAGAAAGGAGGAGATCTGCTTAGGGGTATTAAAACTTTTTCAGATAAGTATGCATGATCAATTATCAAGGAATGAAATATGTCATTAAGAGGAGTTATCCCATTAATTTTTCTATACATCAATCTTCCTCACAGAGATACAAATTCACATGAAGGAGGATATATTGTGAGAGTTAGGATGGGTCAGATGGTAATATTTATGTCTGCTGTCTGGCTCTCTGCTTGAAATCCTGCAAAGAATGTTAATGTGCTTTACTTGCACTGTATCTCTGCAGGTGTTAGTTCCGGATGCACTGCTTAAAGTACCTAGCTGACACGATTTTCTCCATAAATCTCTTGCATCAGTAGTTAGAAAGGGAAAGCTACTGTTAGTTCTTGGATTAGTGCTGACTACCGGGGTAAATCCAGCGTGGTCAGATGTTCATCTAATTGTTGTTCCACCTTTTGAGAAGAGGCACATAGAAGTAATCAGTCACACAGTGATGAACATACCAGAAGGAAAAGGGGTGATGACTTATTACACAATCCTACTGTTGGTGGAATTATGAACGTTAGATGTATCTGTTGTTATAACATTAATATAAATAGAATGATCCTCTGTGATGTGAGTAGAATAAGCATGTTCAATGTGATGGTGGATGTTTTGACAATTTAATTTCTGTAGTATGTTCTTGGCAGAAGTACCACTGTTTTCTCCCTAGTGGTTGAGAGTCGGGATGTTAATAAGTCAATGCTGTCTGTCATGAGAGTTCTGCTAAAGAAATTTTTATGCCTATCAGTCATCTGAACAACACCTTTGTTACTCTGGCATGTCTGTCATCACAGAGGATGGCTCATTGTATGAAAGAATAAAGTATGGTTATCAGAAGTCTATTAAATTGTATCTTATGTTTTGGAGAATAAATTTCTGTGTTTTAACCCCTTAACCTTGCTTAAAAATTTGCACTTAACTGATGTGGGATGGAGAAATTATGCTGAAGAGGAAAAAATGAAGGATTGAGAGAAGCCAAAAGGTGATCACATCCTTGTAGAATGAGGCATATCCAACATGTTTGCTTTGAAGTCAATCCCCAAATTAAATTTTCAACAGTGCTACTTATCAACTGCCACTCATCTGCATTACAGCAGAAAGGCTTCTTGTGTTCTTCCTACACAGCTCTCCTCAAATGTAGGGAACTTGTCTTTCATCATTTGGCCTCTTCTCTCTGACCTCCCTGAGAGTAATTACAAACTGTAGCATGCGAAAGCCATAAATTCTGTCCCATAGTTTTTTTTTTCTAAGGCTAAAACTCTGAGGCACTCAAGTGCACCAAAACATTTGTCTCAAAAGTTATTACTTGTGTATTACAGGATAAATACAAGGTAGACTTTTTATAAAGGGGCATAATTTATCTCCTTCATGACTGAAACAAAATGTATGCCTGCTCAATGCTAAGTCATATGTGGAAGTACATATTTGGTCATGCTCCTTGATGACATCGTTATTAAAAATATTAAAATTCTAAATTCCTGTCTTTAGTGACACTGATATACAACGCATAATAAAGAGATGCATTAGCCCACAGGCACTGGAACTTCTCTTGGATATACAATGCATAGACTAGTAGTTCCTATTAAAAACAAAAAGAAAAAAGGAAAAAGAAACAAACAAAACCAACAGACTTAAAGCATTATATTAGTTTTACTAAGGTTAATTAGTCCTGTAGTAATATTCCCATTCCACTTTGTTAGCATTTGAGAATGATATACTTTGAAGGGCTTTATAATACAGTACTTGTAAATTTTGTGATTGTGTACACAAAGAAATCACAATTCATATAAGCAAAGTATCCAAAGCTCAGTATAAAAATCTTATTCTAATTTTTACAAGTGAAGAAAACAGAACTCCCATTAGGGACAGAACAGAAGTTAGGAAACTAGCCCAAGACTCTGAAAGAGGCTTGTACCATGGCTTAGAATTGAATGTGAGTATCTGGCATGTCAGTTACCTACATCAAAGAGAGATAGGTAATGATAGGAATTACCCAACCTGAATAAAATGGATGTGAAGATAAAGTGATGCAGCAGTAGCAACTTTTGTTTTGTTAGATCAGAACAGCCACAGTTAGATGACATTGCCTTCTTGGAACAGTTGTGAATGTGCTCCATAAGTTAAAGGCAATGACAGTGCCAGCCCAAGGTGATGTTGAGACTGTGAATTTGCATTTATGGCTTTGTCCTCTAACTAGCACTGACCTTCTCCAGAGGTAAGGCATTGAGGAAACTACTTTGTAAGCCAAGGAGACAAGAGGTGAGAACTGTACTTAACAAGTACCCTGTTGTCACAGTTTTAGTTATGTAATTTTTCTCCCTGTTTACGATTGGTTTCAGTAGTATGAACAGCAGGTAACTGTTAACTCATGTGATTGCCCAGAAAAGACCAGGAGTCTCAATATCATTTGCCTTTAATCTGATACAACTACTATTTTTGTTTGGTTGGTTTTCCCTCTCCCTTAAGGATCTGTGTGCCCTACTTTCTTGAGTACTGCTCCCACTGCTGTTGCACGTAATCTTTAGTGTAGAAGGTAAAAATTTTGACTGACAAATAAAGAACCAGGTGCTGAGATTCCTCTTTGTCTCGTTTAACTTTTCAGGAAAAGGATGAAATAACAGCTGAGAGAGGGATCTATATCAAAAAGTAAGCAAAGCATAGAAAAATACTCTATTTTTATAAATGTATCAATGCTAAGAATAGATAATAAAATACAGATATACAAGATGCCTTCCACAACTTTGGTTTAGCCAAGGGGAAAGAAAATTCCTCCAAATTAGGGAGGGATTAAAGCAATGCTCTTGGTGCCAGTAAGAATTCTATTTCTCAAATCTGAATAAAACTCTTTGAAGCGGACTCCACACTGTAGGGCGTGGGACAGATCATCATCTTGACTGTTTTACAATGGTCTTGAGTTAAGCTCTATCTCTATTCTATATGTCTTCCTGCTCAATAGCAGCCATCAGAGCATGCTAACTTAAGAAGAACATACCGATAAGTTCTAAGCTGAATTAATTATTCATCAATTTTTATGTCTTTACTGCAGCAGCTCTTCCAAGTAATTATTGGTGAATAAGTACCAAAGCTGCTTTGTGGATCAGGGAATCAGTGCAAAATGAGACACTAAACATGCTAAGGAAATACAAAGTTAGCCTTGTATTCATGCAAACCAACAGAGAAAGCTTTAAAGGGGGAGGCAGAAAGATATCAAATATAAATCTACTTCATGGTAAGTTGTTCAGAAGATGACTCACTGAAAGCCCTTAGGGAGGAAGAAAGAGGAAACAATGCTCAATTTATGTTCAGGTTGTTTTTTAATATTTTTGTTTTCCCTCTCTGCCTCTGCCCCCACATTTGTTTGTGGTCATATTGGTGAACCATACTTGTTTCCTTATTTGGGATTCCTTTCATCATTAGTTTACTGACTGTTCTTGAAGCTGCATGGTGCCTGAAATGTTTATAGTTGGGACAACTATATTTACAAATTTTTAAAAGGAAAGGAGTGAGTGGAGAGAGTGGAGGTTAAAAACAGCAATGACAGAAAGGTGAGCGAGAGCTAGGTTGGGATTTCTTGAATTTTAGTACAACTGTGGACATGACTGAGACAGTGTATCACCCAGTTCCCTAAAGCCATCTTAAAGGAGCTTAGGTGCATCTGAGAGAAGCAAATGTAGGGAGTGAGCAAATTTCTTTGCAAGAGGTCAAAATATCTTTCATCAACCTGAAGCTAGTTCACACTGTATCCCATTATTTCTCATTTCAGTGGTTGTACAGCCTTCAGGCTAGATGCAAAGGGCTGGGAACAGAATACCCTTAGTTTTGATATGAATGTCAAATGTGTAGTCTACCAGTAAAAGCAAGCAGGGAAATCTCTTCTTTCCCTTTGCTGCTCTTAGTACCATGGCTTCAGGTTTTGCAGAAATATTTTCTTGTTCCAAGCAAGGAACATCCCCCCAGGATTAGTCCATTGTACCTCAGCAAAAGAAGCAAGTGAAACTATATTCTAAAATCCACTATATGCTGGTAACTTCATTCTTCTCAGAAGCTGCTGGGTCTTAGTCCAAAATCTGAGCTAGCCCACGATGAGAAGAGGGGCAGGAGATATAGGAACTGAATCATCAACTACCTTCTGAAATCCGAGCTTAAAATTGGTATGTTTTACTCACGTTTTCATTCTGATAATTTATTTTTTTCTCATCCTTTCTGAACACTGTTTCAAATAACTTCGACTTATGCAACAGAAAAGTAGAATCTTGGCTCTCAATAATTTTCTGGTGCTGCAAGCAAGAAATCTTCCCCTAAATATAGTAAAAAGAAATGAATAAGCAGAATTTAATTCTCCCTCACACACATAAGCACATTATCTGAACTCTGCAGGTGAGGGATGGATGGTGGAACTCCAGCTGTGCTGTCAGCATTAGTGGGTGTTGTGTGACCATAGGTTAGCTGTGAAAAAGAAGGTCCAGATTAGCATGAAGTCACTGGAAAATACTGAATGTACTGCTTTAGCTTCCAAACCTTTGCTCATCTCAGGAGAAAAGGCTTGTGTGTTTATGCTGAAATGCCTTTTTTTTTTTTTTTTAGTTCAGAGCTCTTATGGTGCCATAACACCATATGAAAACAGCTTAGATGCAAACATTTTTCTTTTGAAAACCTGATGATAAGATGATAAATGTTAGCTGGCTAAGGCAATGCACTTAAAAATCCAAATAAAATTGCTTTATCATGCTGTTTATAGTCATTGTTCCTTCTGTATTTTACAATTCTGCTGCCCTCTTTGGGGAGGAGAAAGGGAGGCTACTTATGGAGCGAGTGTTGACATCTTTTTTATTTGCTAGGGGAAAAGTTAAGATACCTCCATAAATGTTAGAGCTTTAGAGAACGTTGTTTCTATGAACAGTGGACACAATGTTAATTAAGTAGACCTGCTCGCTCACAGCAAGAAATTAATTGTAAACCCCTTGTGTTGTGATAGTGTATCTGAAGATGCCTGAGACATCTTATTCCAGCTCTTATTTATCTAACTATATCTGGCTAAATTCTCCATTCCGCAGGACCATTTCTTTGCTAGTCAAGGAAAAAAAATCCATAATACATTTGGGAGACTTCACAAAGCTGATTTCCTGTTGTTTCTGATTAAAGAAGGAAGCCTTCTGTTTCATGTTCCTGGAGGCTAGCTGAGGTGCCTTTGGTGCCAAATCTAGTCCTTGGGACTCATGCCAACCATCCTCAGCTGATCTAGAGTCTTTTTTACAGCCTATAATTGAATTATCTTCAGATGAGTTTGCAGGACTTCCAGTGGACAAGGGACTGAGTTATTTCCGTTTAAGTTGACAGTTTCTAATGAGAGTAAAAGTGGAAATCTGGTCTTGTTTCAGCTGAGGACAGTGACTCTCTGTGTGAATTCATGAATTTTGTGAAGATTATTGTGACAGCTTAAAACCGTGGATCAAGTAAAATAATTTGAAATCTTAATGAGTATTTAGTAACTATAGCGATAATATTTAATGGCATTGCTGCATCAAGATTCTATAACCTATATCTAATTGCTTTTTAGCAATTAGCTGCCTAAATCACAGTCTCTAACATGGCTGGATCTTTAGCAGTTACCAGTAGAAGTGATATAAGGTTATTTTAACTAGAAGGGTGGCGAGTATAGCTGTTCTTGTGTGTCATTTCTTCTGAAGTGCCAAGCAGTTTTTGTGCCAAGGAAGAACCAGCTGAAGTGTATGAGTAAATTCCCACCTCTCTTCGTTTGCCCACTTTTTCCCTTTGTTGTTCAAAAAAAGGAAGATTCAAATGTCCTATTACATCATGTGTGCTGCAGTGGAAATCTGTGAAGAGAAATTCTCACTGAGAAGAGATATAGGATTAATAATGAAGTTTGACAGCACAGAGCAACTGTGAAATATAATTGTAGCTGATCAGACCGAAATGAGTTCAATTAGACAAGCTAACTATTCAATTTTCCCTTGATGTTCATTTTAATATACAACTTACTATTAGAAGTAACAAAAATTTTGCTTAGTAGCTTAGACATTCATTCTGTTGTTAACAGGGAGAGGAATATTGAAAGCTGATGCGTAAACACAATGAAGGCACTGCCATAAACATGGTGGTCATTGAGGAAAAACTGGGAGGAGGAAAACAGGGAAATAGATCCGTACAGTCTTAAGACAATTTTTTAAGGGGATAATGTCTTGATACATGATAATAGGTGAAGTGGGAGGTTGTTTTAAATAATAGAGCAAGAAAGGTAGAAATGTTTATGGCAGTAAGAGGAAATAATTTCTCTTTATGCTTTAATTATGATGGAATGATATGTAGTTCACTTATGTGGTGAGTAGTAGTAGTAGTATCATATTGGCCTCATTGGTACCATGGAATACAGAAGAATTTGGTGCCTGCTTCAACTCAGATTTTTGTTAAAATGAATAATTTAAAAACTGTTTGAGTATCTTTTTTCTGGACTTATGTTTAAAGTTCCAGTAAAAAAAAAATAAATATAAATATAATCCAATGACCGGTACTAGAAATATATCCTATATACAGAGCCAGTCAGCTTGCAGTAAACCCTATGCATGTACACTATTTGTCTGCATTCTCATGTAAGCAGTGGGAGGAAAGAAATGTGTCTGGAAAAGGGATTTCAGACTTTGAACCGAACACCTTTAAAAGACCTTGGCTGAAAAGCTTGTCTGAACACCAAGTTAACAGCAGACACAAATCATGTCAGACCACCTTTTTCAGAAAAAAATGGAGTGGGCTGAAATTGATGCTGAATTCACTTGGAGGGAGAGGAAATTAAGGCTGTATTTTACTTGAAAGACATTTGTTTCCTAGCATTGCAGGTGGTATAAATGCATGTGAAAGCCTTAATTCTTTTATTTCTGTTTTCTTATGTATCACTCATGTTTCCTTGGCCTACAGGTTCTTTGAAGGAAGGCTTCATTAGTCAACAAAACCTTTTTCTCCTGTTGTCATCTAAACACACTGGTGTAACGCAAGCTGTATGCAGTTGATGGTTTGATTTGCAGGCAGGTCAGATAGATAGTTTGCCTGGTCTAGTGTTGCCAGGTCAGTACCTGGTCTAGTGTTGCTGCTCACTGATGCACTGAGAAAAAGACAGGAATTTCTATTTAAAATGAATAAATTAAAGCTTCTTTATATCCTGTTTGATGCTGCATGATTTGTTTATTGTTTCAGCCAGTAGAGAAAATGCACCTTGAGTTGCTTTTTAAAGAATGAGCTTTATCCTGTAGTAATAGTCAAAGTATCTTCATGCTTTTTCATTGCCTTTATTCAGAGTCAGGGCTTGCTTTTGCTGTGTGCCAGGGTGGCAACACTGCTCCTGGAGAAATGAGAAGTGCTAACACTGTCATAGTTCAACTGCAATCTCTGAATGTGTGGTGGGAATATAGATTTATCACTACTAAAAATTATGAAATGTTGCCACAGGATCTCTACAGTTTTACTTGATATCCAGTACCTTTCCAGGAGTGTGTTCATACACTGCATCTTTCTGATATCTGATTAAAACAAAAGGTCATTATTTTGTTTTGGTTTCTGACAGATTTTAAGTCATTGCTGACTTTAGTAATCCTAGTAACTATCCACAATCTAGCTTTCTGCTTCACCTCCTGGAGGCTGGTGGCTCACGTGGGCAAGTCCTGCTCTAGAAAGTAGGTGGGAGGATTTGATTCATTCTCTCTGTTTGTAAGTATCCACTGATGTGCTCTGAGGCTTGGAAAGATGACTCGCGACTCAGTCTGTCACTTTGCGTCAGTTGTATGCTTGCATCAAAGCTATCAGGAATCACTTTTATCTGTTATGAAGCTCTACAGCAAAACTTCAACTTAGTCTCCAAGCACAAGATTTAGGAGAAAACAAAGATTCAACACACTGAGGTCAACTGGAATAGATCTCTGATTGCCTTAAGCTCTGAACATGAAACTTGCTATGGACTGATAGGGCAAATGCATTTTACTTCCATTAACTTCCCTCTAAAAGCATGTATATTATGAACTCTTTTCAAGTGTATTCAAAATCTAAGCAAATGTTTATTTCTATTAGTGAAGCAACTTGTTTGCTGAAAGCAGAATGAAAATCCATTTGACACATAAATAAGAAGACCCATCACAAGCTTTTCACTTTGCCAGCATGATAGAGAATGCATTGTCCCGATGCTTTTTGCATATGGGTTTTGGCCAAAGGGGAAATACAGCAAAAAGGCAAACTGATTTGAAAATACTCTGAGAAAAGAAAACATGAGATTGTTAATGGGACTCACTCTTTCTTTCTCTTTTTTTTTTTTTTTTTTTTTTTTTCTTTGAAGTTTTTTTACTTATTTATACAAACCACTGTAACGGACACACTAATATCTCAAAAGAAAACACTGAGTTTGAAATGTATGACAGGAATAAAGGGAAAAAGATACCTAGGGTATAACACAGAAGTTCCTGGGTTGTTTGGAACATTTTTGCTACGGGGAGAAGTGGCTGTTTCTATGATGCTGTTAGGACAAATTATTGTGCAGTTTGTTTTGCTGACAACAATGAAAACATGACTGAACATCATGTATAGAACAGCAAATAAATGAACTTTCTTGGTGGTGTGGGGGTGGTGAGATATAGTCTCTAATCTGTAGGGAGGAAGTGAGTAAGGTAGCACTTTCCCTCCACAGCTGAACCCCACCCGTGGAATACAATGGTTATGGAAAAGTTTGACCTTGTTGAAAGTCCTGTTTAGAAAAGTCTACAGTAAATAAATAAATAAATAAATAAAACTAGTGTGTAGCAATGGACACAACTTCATTAAAAAAAAAAAATAATAATAAAATAAGAAATCTCTTCGAAAATATGCTGTGAAATTTCTTCAAGTTAAGGAGCCGTCTTCCCTCTTGAAGATGTTGGCAACAGTGAGGAGAAAACAATTGTGCAAAGTCCCTGTGTTTGGAACAAGCTATGTGCCAGCTGTCTCTAGGATGAACAGCTAGGGTGTTATCTCAGTCAACTGATCAGTCCTCTGTGAAAAAATAAAAACTTTTTTTTTTTCTTTCCTTAGACCTGGATGTAAACACATTCCTGCAGTCAGCATAAGAAAGATTTGACAGTGATTCCATTGTGCATGCACTGCTTTTGAGTGCATGAGGATGTTTTCTGTTTGGGTTAAGTAAAAGTTCTGTTATGTTCACTCTTACTTGCTGCCATCAAAATTTCATCTTATTTTAGAAAGAGCAGGTTAGCAGCCAGCCCTGTCTGAATTATGTAAATTTCTTGAAATTCCTTGCTTACATTTGAACAACCATGTGGTAGAGAAACACTTGCTTCCATAGTGAGCAAGATAACTAAATGCTCTGAAAAATTAATGAGATTTCAGAATGAGTGATAAATTGATGCACTATTTCATCACCTATTTTACTACTGTCAGAAGAAGATACATTAGTAAATAACAGATGACTATACTTCAACAAATCGAGTCTGTGATCTTCTGAGTTTCACTTTATGCAACTTGGAAAGCTAATGGCAAGTGAAAATGATAATAAAGTCTAATTCCTCAGGAAGTATTTGGAGAGCCACCTATTCCTTGTTCCTGAGCTTCACACAGGCTGTTACATAGAATCCAGAGAATTGTTTGTCCAAATCATTGCCAGTCACTTCCCTACTTGCTGCTGTGCAAATCTGAGGTTGCCTGATATGATGGGTGGTTTTCTGTTCACATTAATGTATGTAGATATTAAAATATAAGTAAGAAATATATTTTATTTTTTCCTAGTAGTCATATAATGACTTTTTGTCTCTACAGAAAAATAAGCCTTCTCTGACTCATTGGCCTCAGGAGGTACTTCAGTTTCTGTATTCATTTTGCTTTTCTTGTCCTTCCCTCTGTGTACTTATTTATGCAACGACTGTGCCTGTATAGCACTCGAAGCACCATGGAAGGTCGGGAGCTGCTTTGTCATTCTGAAGGAAAATGTAATTTCTTTAGGCACAGGATTCCTCTAGAGAAACCTGCAAGTATATTTGATTGATTTAAGTTTTATTTTTCTGCTTTATAATTTTTTTTTTCTGTTGCCAATTTATTTTTTCTTGATTAAAATGAATAATAGTAATCTGTCTGATTAAAAAGAAGGTGATCTCAAGTCCATGGTCTAAATGAAAATATACCTGCCCTTCCGCATTAATTTCATCTGTGTTGTTAACTTTGGTGCTAATCTACTTGTTTTTTTTTCTGATTTACAATACATACCTATAGCTTCATTTTATTTATGTTTTTTTTTTTTAGGATCCAAATCAGGCTTTTTTTTTTTTTTACTTATGTCTCTTATAGTATTTTTTTTAATAGACCTTTACTGTGAAACATAATTTTGAGTGACCATACCAAACAACTGTGAGAGACTAGAAAGAAAGGATATGACCAAACAAGATCAGGGTGTATGCAGCACAGTCAGCAATTGAAGGGATCTGAGAATTGCCTTTATGCCAGTGCATACAAAGCTGCTTACCTGGGTGGGGGTATGGAGAACACAGTGATGATAAGAAATTAAAAAACTAAGCTGGACAAGGGTCTGAAAAATATATTAGAATTGAATGTCTTTAGAGGTAACTTTGGATGTGATTTATTCTACAGTTCTACAATTTATGCAAGCCAGATGAACAGGATAAGTTTTATCAGAAACTGTTTGTTATCCAAAATGTTTACAGTAAATTCTGAGGTGGTAGAAATAGGTTCAAGGTTTTATTGGGTTTAAGCAGAGTGGGAGAGACTGGGTACAAACCTTTAACTGTCAAAAAGCAGATTTTGCTTGATGCAATGTAAATACACAAAATAAAGGGTTTTAAGGAAGAACCAGTGTGCTTAGAGCACAATTTTGGAAGGATTAAGAAAGATTCAGTGGGCCTGGGTGATAGCAGTCAGTGTCTTGCTCTAAAGAACATGAGCCTTTGGGAATTACCAACCATGAAAAACACTGAAAGTGTGGAGTATCTGAATATCATAATGTTTCTTTAGAAACCCAAATGTAAATGTATCTTCCTGTCATTTCATGACTGACTTAGTTTACCATGTTTTATATATATATAAATATATATATGTGTGTGTGTGTGTATGCATGTGTATCACAAGTATTCTAAGTTATATTGCTAATGGTTTAATGTGATACAATGTTGAACATGCCTTTGCTAAGTGTGGTTTTTTTATTTTATTTTTGTTGTTGTTGTTATTCAGTCTGCATAAGAAAATGCATTGTAGAGATCTTATAACTTACAGTATTTGAAGGAGTTTTATTGGAAAGGTAGGGAGTGCACTGATAGGGCAGTGGGTACTAGCTTTAAAGTGAAAGAGAGTATGTTTAGATTAGATACAGGGAAGAAAACTCTATGAAGATGGTTAGGTACTGGAACAATTTGCCCAGGGAAGCTGTGGATGTCCCATCTCTGGAGGTGTTCAAGGTTGGATGGGGCCTTGGGCAACCAGATCTAATGGGTGGCAGTCCTGCCCCATGACAGTGTTGGAACTGGATGGTCTTTAAAGTCCCTTTCAACCCAAGCCATTATATGATTCTATTATTAAATCATCGGCAGATATATTTTACTGGTAAGATACCGAAGTGAGAAAGTAATGTCTAGCTGTGATAACAGTTTGCATGTCTCACCTTAAATCTGGGAAATGCTAACTACTCCACTGGTCTGCTTCAGCAGATTATTGATTGATAGGAGCTTGAAGTTTCCATTCTGACTTTTGATTCATAGTAAGTCATGCTTTATGAGGGGAAGCAAGCACTAGAACTGTGTGTTCCCTTGCATTCTGGGAATGGTTCAGTTTGTATCTGAATTCCTGTGTCCAGTTCTGATGTAAACAAATACCTTTACTAATTATAAAGGGAAGTCTGATAACCCTTGCTAATCATCTTATGCTAGTCATTTGGTTCCATCATTTTTGTCTTGGTGAAAGAACTGTAATATTTCTGAACAGTGGAAATCCCTTAATGTCTCAGTTGTATTACATAGGGTCAAAATTGATGAGTAAGGCTGCTCTTTAGGCAACATCAGCTTTTGTTTCATCCCTGAGGTATCTGCAAGTAGTTTAGTGTGCGCCTTCTTCCTAACCCCTGCCTTGACCTTGCTTATTCTGAAAATCCTGTAGCTGTTTCTGGAAGGCTTCAAGTCTTAATTAAAAACAAACAAAGAAAAAAGGAAAAACCCCACAAAGCCACAAACTTTGTACAGTTGGATTTCCAAAATGTCATATGACACCCTGGTGGTAGCTCAACTATGAGTTAAGTCTGTGAAAGCAGCAGGCCCTGTGCCATCACAGTCTGTTGCCTCTTAGTTCAGGCTCAGTGATGATGGTGTGGGTGCTGTGTCTGGTGTCAAGAGCACAGACTCTCTAGAATCCCATGCCTTCTTCCAGCTCAGTAGCTGCTACTCCAATACATGCGCACACAAAAGCATACACCCCTGACGGTCTGGCAGTCTATATGTGCACACTTAGCCTTGATTTCTAAGACCAGCTTGGTAGAGTTTATAAAGTGTTTAGACAAGGCAGTTTTGTTCAAAACAATTTGAATTAGTAAATGTGCTGGTCCCATGCTGAACAACGTTGATGAGAATGGAATATCAGAGTACTTGAAAGATCAGGAATATGAAAGCTATGAGAAATGGAAGGCAGTGCACAGAACGCAATTCATCCTCATTTGTGAAAGGTTTTCTTAAATCATATGTCTGTTTGCTTTTATATGGAAACAGCAGCTGTGCAGGCAGGAGTCTGCTGGATTTTTTTTCAGGTAGGATGATGTTTAACTATGTATTCCTTAGGGCTCAAACAGGAATACCTGAGAATTTAAACTACTAAGTTGCACCTGGTGTTGGAAAAGGCAGAATCTGTGTTCATCTCACAGACATCCTGTACAACCTCATGGCAGGAGATATTTTTGCTGCTTTTGACTGTATTTAGGTTTGGATAGATAAGCGCTCTGCTCCATGACGGCTTTCCAGCTGATAGCTCTGATAATATCAAGTTATCCAATGTAAGATGCCTCTTTCTGACTGCAGAATGGGTATTTCAGGAGTGTAAACTAGGGTCTTCTTCTAATTTCTGTTCTTGGAAGCTGCCTGCCTTACTGTGATATGCCAGCTTAAAATCAACTACCTCTGTGCACTGGATTTGGATATGAGTAGAAATGGATAATTGGTCAGGCCTAGGTGTTCTGAACAGGGTGAGTTGTGAGCTACTCAGCAAGAACTTCAGTTACCAGTGGGAGCGTGCAGGACTAGCTCCTATGCTGGGTGTGTTCTACAGGCAGGTGCTGAATGCAAAGCAAATGACTCCAAGGACTTAGTTTCCAAAGAAATATGTGCCAAGCAATGGGATCAGGGCGCTGCAAAACAAATCAGAGTCCCTCTGGTCTGCAGTATCTTTCTTATTGATTTCTTTTTTGTCCGTATGGAAGAATAAGAAGAGGTTCAGAAATTGACTGAGGAGCAGAGTATGGAAGTTTGTCTCTTTATTTACATGGTAAGATCTAGGCGCAGGCACTGACACCACTTGCTTGGCATGTTAGTGAGAGGGGACTAAAGATTATTGCTCAGTGTTTAACTTAATGAATTTGTAGCCTGCTGCCTGTGCCCCATTTATGTCTGTCCTGATTAATGGTGTCTCAGCTGTAGAAAGCTCATCTGCTTTTTTTTTTTATTTATTTATTTTTTAATGCTCACACTGTGCTTGTATTAAAACATGAGTGGTTTTTGTGGAAAAATAAAGGACTGCAGCAAGTAAGAAATAAGCAGCAGTCATGGATGAATGCTTTGTCTTGACTAAATGCAAATATCTAAGAAAATTCTCAGTAACAAGGAAGGGAAGAAGAGCTTCATAGCAACAAACAGCAGAATCTAGAAACAAGGAGTTAAGGTGAGGTGGCATTTCTTTTATTATCTTGGTGTGCTTCAAGGGAGAGTTTTTGAAAGGGGCATAGAGGAGAGATAATAGCAGTGGAAAAATAGTAACAAATAATTCATAATATCCAAATTTGTATGCAGTCTCTGACCTTCCATTCCAGGGAGCTGCGTAAACACACTTTCATTTAACATTCTTAATTATCCATGCAGCAGTTAAGTATTGTCTCTATCTCCCATGTGAAGAAATTATGGTATAGGGCCAAATTTGAAGAAAGCAGCTTCAGCAAACCTTCTGGGTTCTGTTTCTCTGCAAACTCAGGGTCCCTGGGTGCTGACTGCCCAGCTCAATGGTGTGATGCTCCAACACTGGGCAGGGGGTGCTGCTTCTCTGAATTGTGGAGGAACCAGAAAGAAGGTGGTAAATGAGGCAAGTTGAAAGAGAGATGGATGAATTTACTGTTTCTGTTTGTTTCCTCTTCTTTAGGGAATATTATTAGTCTAAAGTAGACATCTCTAGTTACCGATGCTGAATTACCTCTCTGTTTACTGCGTTGTTTTTGTAGAGAATGAACCTATGCTGCATCTTTGCAATTCTCAGGGATTTTCTTATGCTTCTTTTATAGTACTACTTTCTGCTCCAAAACGAATGCTGGTTTAGGTAGCAGGCATTTCAGACCAGATCCTGCCATTGGATGCTTGGATGTAACTCTACCCAAGTTAGTAGACCAGAACTCAGAATTGGCTCAGTAGTGCATGTGAAACTGTGCTTCACTGTGCCAAGACTATGGTCAGGAGAGGGTGTGCGCTGGCAGTTTAACAGGAGGAGATGTTTCCCCTCGAAGTATCCTTCTCTATATACTTCTGAAGCTTTCTTTTCAGCCTTTTCATAATTCATCTGGAGGCAAATAAGCATCAGAGGCATGTCTGCTGCGGTGCCTTAAGCAGCAGCCTACTTTGCATGTCCGGAGTTGGCCTATGCAGTTGAAAAAGGAGGGATAGTTTCTACTTCCACTGCAATTGCTGTGAATATCTTTCACCTGAGCAATTCACAGGCTTGAAACTGTGTTAGCTGGAGCTCAGCTGTGTTTGTGAGCACAGCTTAGGACTGTGTCTCTCTCTGGGAGGGGTGAACAAGCCTCCTGCTTGCTTTCAAATGTCACTTTTGTTGTGTGGGTGCTGGGTTTGAGATTTTCACAGCAGATGTGAAGGTAAAGAGCAGTTGGGGACTGGTCTTATGGTGATAAAGATGGTGTGACTCTAGTCCTGAGATAAGGATCACAAACATGTGCAGCACCTGAGAAAAAAGTAAAGCAACTGGTGAACTCAATTTCTGCAATACGTTAGGTGCTACAGTCTCAGCAGCCTTTCCATGCCGGGTAGTAAAATAAACCAGGCAATATACATTGCACATGGGCCAAGTTTCAAAGCCTAAGGTTTACTGAATTAAGGGCCAACCATATGTGCATAAATTTGAATGAAGGTTTTTCCACAGTATAGCTGGTAAGACACATCAATTCATCCCTTATAGGTGTTATGTAATTATTCTGAAAGATTCTGTTTTTAAGCAAATTGCAAATCTGGGAGATAAAGGAGCAGACTTCATTTGGCTTCAATTCACTGTGTTCTGTACAGAATGTACTGTACTTGTTTCTCCTCTTTTACATGTTTCTACTATATGGAACTGATAAGGCATTAAATTCCCTTGTCTGATTTCCCACTTCTTCTATTGTTTCTCTTTGCTTTAGTTTGTGGCTTTACATTAAGATGTTTTGCAACTATACTGCCCTATAAATCTCAGACCTGACTGTTCACTTGCCACTTTACATGGCTCTCTGCCTTCTTAGAAGTCACTGAAGCCCATTTATGCTTCAGAACTACAGTCCAGTGAGATCAAATGTGTGCCACATTTTACCATAATATCCAAACCACTCTGTGCTTCTCTAACTTTGAAAGTATATGAATGGAGTTGGAAAAAATATTATCCAACAATTTTACTGTAAGTTATCTTGTCGAACAGTGAGACAGACTGGAAATGGGGATGAGAAATAGAAGGGAGTGTGCAAATGTGGAAGGGAACAGTTACAACATTTGCTCACTCAAACTTTGCCAGATTTTTCTTGGAAAGTCCCACTGCAGTGATGAATTTGTATAACAGTTTGTTGATCAATTCTATCAAAGGAGAAGGGGCGGTGCAGGACAGCACGTGGAAGATTCACTGATGATTCCACTGAGCTAGTGGTTTTTTTGGAAGCAGTTCATCACATTGTGTCATCTTGCTTGGAAAATGATTCATCACCAATAGAGACAGTTCAAACTTCTCAGATAACAGGAGGGAGAGAGTGGGTTTCATGTTTATGAAATGTAAGGCTTAAATACAAGTTATTATTTTAGGAACATGTGATCAGATAATAATTGAAAGAGCATCTAGAGTGCTCTGGAACAAAAGTGTCAGCTGGGATCTCTTCTGCATTTGCAAGCTGATTTAAAAACATTACAGTAAAAAAATTATCTGTCTTAATGTAAAAATACACTCAGTAAATGAAATTAAAATTCTGAATTTTGCAATGAAGCTGTCCTCTGCTCTCTCACAAGAGATGGAAATCAATAATTTATGTAGCACATCTCAGTTATGACCTTGATTAAACCTCTGTTTCCATGCACTTCTGCACCTTCAATACAGCTGCAGAGATTGTCAATCTGAATTGCCTGTGTAAAAGACCAATTTGTAGAATCTGTTTTGTGCATGGCTTCTGGCTTGTCAATTTAAAAATTTCCTGCATTGATTTAATCCTTGCCCTTGGCTAATTCTGAGGAAGATGCAGTTAAATCTGTTGCAAATGGACAATTACTTCCCTGGTGGGCCTCCCTCAGAGTAGGAGGCAAGGTTGCAACAGCTCCAAAGTTAGACCCCCCTCTCTGTAGCAGGTTTATTCACTACTAGAGATCTGCTTGCACTGAGGAACATCAAACATTCCTTGCTTCAGAATGTGCAACTGTGTCAGTAGAAGGAAGACAAAAGGGGAAGGATAAGCTGCAGGTTTTCGATACTGTATCATAAGACTCACAAAACACATTGAAGGACTTTTTTTTCTTTTTTTTTTTTATAATAAGAAAGGTAGGAGACAAACAGTATTTTCTATACATCCATAGCAAAGCCACTATGAATAATTTTGATGCTATTATGGAAATATTTTGAGCTCTGAATGCAAGTGAGATCAAGGAGATAAAAAGAAAAACAAGAAATATTGTTAGTCTACTGTTGAGAGCATGACAGACAAGAATCATTTTCAAAGGAAAGTAACAAGTTGCTTTGAAACCCAATGTTACAGCTAATGTTAGACACTATACTGCTGTCCTTGTGGGACTGCATATTTGACAAGTGCTACCAGTACTATGCATTAAGTGCTGTACTGGTGATATTCTTAATACTAATCTTTTACTGTGTATTGTGACGCCTGGCTCCAAAGTGATGTTCCCCTCCTTGGGATAACATAGGTAAGACTATTGCATTAGTGGTAGTCTCAGCTGCTGATGAGGAACGAGTGTGGGAGAATATCCTTCAGACTAAACATTCGGGTCTTCTGATAGTGCTGAGGGCAGGACTGTGATACTAACTTATGTCATAATCATACCTTGCTGTGATATTCTTCAAGATAAATTTCTCTCTGCTGTTTCTACTCTGGACAAGCTGATGGGTGGAAGCACGGGGTGCTAATGCAGCTAGAGGGAGACATAATTCTGTGTGGTCTTTGAAAGCCTTGTCATTTTTGTCACCTAGCAAAACATTCTTGTTTTTAGAACTACTTTACAAAGCATGTTATTGTAATGGTGCTTTTACATCTATATCTATCTATCAGACAGTTTTATTGGTAAATACAGCACCCCGAACTTAGAAATTTTGTTCTATCTATCTACCACAGTCTTGCTATGTCATTTTATTCCTCCCTTCTCATCACTATCCAAAACTCTAGAGAAAAAAATATTCTGTATTCACTTGCAAAGGATAAACAAACCCAACCTGTTTTCTGTGTACTTCCAAAAGCTTGAAGCTCATCAAATGTTACAAATGTTAAGCAGCAGCAATGGCCATCAGCCACTGCAGCGAGGAAACCTCTATTAATGCAGTAGGATTTTTATTCTAATTTCTCACCAAGTAAGCATCAACTGTAACAGCTCAAAGGGTTTTGACTGAATGTCAGCTGAGCAAAGGAAAGATGACACCTTGTGAACTTAAAGAGCTGGTGAGGTGACACTTAGAGGGATAAGAAAGCAATGAAGCAGAAGGCTGATGCAGTGATGAAGTTGGCCTTGGCAGGATTGTTTGTCAGCTTTTAACCACAAAACCCACTGGGGGAGGAAAAGAAGGAAAAAGGAAATAACAGCAGAGAGATTCTGTCAAAACCAGAACTTACTAACAAGATTACTTTTGTCTTCTCTTGTATCACTTGTTGTTCAGAGGAAAAACCCATGCATAAAGGTTTATGATACAAATATGGTACTTCCTTTCTTTTTTTTTCTGCCACAATCTTTTCACCTGTGCTCCACCCTTTCTCTAATCTGTTCACATCCCATTTCTGTGCTTCCCTCTTCACACTATGTTCTGTAAGGCTTCTGCTTCTGTAACTCCATCCCTCCCTGCTCTCCCTTACTTTACCTTTTGTCTCTTCCATATCCAGCTCCTAAAGCACCGTTGCCTCCGTAGGCACCTGTCCTATTTTGGCAATTCAAATAGCTCAAATAGGGAACAGAGAGGAGACTGCTTTCAGTAAGGGCACAGAAAAAGGAAAATTAATGTTTAAAATCAAACATTTCAAACTGGTTCACGATTCTATGGGAGACCTCATTACTCTCTACAACTCTCCAAGAGTAGGTTGTAGCACGAGGTGAGGGTTGGTAACAATGACAGGACAAGAGGTAATGGGTTCAATTGTGCCAGTAGAAGTTCAGCTTAGATATCGGGAAAAGTTTATTCTCAGAAAGAGCGGTGAGGTATTGGCACAGGCTGCCTAAGGTGGTGGTGGAGTCACTGGAGGTGTTCCAGAAGAGTGTAGATGTGGCACTGAGGGCATGATTAGTGGGCATGGCAGTGATGGACTGACGGAGCTGCATGACCTTAGTGGTCTTTTCTAACAGTTATGATTCTATGATGCCCTTCACAAGGCCTCCCTGATTTCCTGTCTTCATCTGCCAGTATTCAGTTATGGGAGCTGGCTGTAAAGACTGTAGGAATAAAGATACTTGGAAGCAGTGAGAATTGCAGATGCCTCTGCCTTTCTGAACCTAGGCACCAATGCTTCCCATGGTCTCTTTTTGGATGCTGGCTCTGTGGGCAGCCAGAGGGGCTCTGTGCACCAGACCTTTCCACACAGATTAGAAATTCGCATTTTGCACATAGGGACATTGCTGCTTTGATGGCTGGTGAGACATCAAGACAGAATGTAACAGGTAAAACAATTTGTGTACATCCCCTTTACTATTGCACATGTTATACCAAGATGTTATAGCTGGAGAGAAATTAGTTCTCAGGGTACTGATTTTGGACTTTGTGTTTGTCAAGAGGAATGCACTGAAGAAGCTTTCAGAGCCACTGGTACATTTGGACCTCAGTGTATTCTCCTTTCAAATTTTGTGTATTTGCTTTTAAGTTTGTTTACTTCGGTGAGTAATGGAAAATATAAAGCCATTCCCACTCTTTGAATAACGGTATAAAGAAAGTGTGACTTATGCGTGGAAACATAACTTTTAATAAGCAGGCCTGTTTGGTGGTGAGTATGCTAAACGTATTTGTTGAAGATATGCACAGCTCTAAATATTTAAAGGCTGACTGCAGAACTTAGAACACATAGCACCGGTGAACTTACTCCAGAATTTTCTTTTGCATCACCATACATTTAATAATGTTCAGCAAGGCTATCATCCCTGGAAAAAGACTTTTTTTCTCTTCTAGATTTGAAAATTTGAAGGAAAAAAAAAGTTGTTAAAAGATTTGTATATCTTGTTTTGTCTTTCCTATCCCTCCTCTGCTCCTTTTCAGTCAAATTGTACTGGAAAACATTCTCAAGGATTCTTATGACACTTGAGAATAATGGCTTCAAATTATAGTAACTTACCTTAAATAAATACTACAGTATTTATTTAATATGAAAATGGTTTCTTACTGTTATCTGAGGAGCTCCTGTTCCAAGACAAGAGTTCCATTATTTTATTCTGTCTGTGCACACAATTTTTAGAGATAAGACAAAGTTACAAGAAATAAAACAAAATCTGAATATAATTTTTGAGAAATTTTTTGCTTTGAGTAAAAGATGTTTTTTTTCCAAAACGCTAAAATGTCTTGTTTCCAAATACTAATTTACTAATTAAAATTGTTTAGCATTTTTGAAATTTCAAGCAATTTTTTTTTAGGTAGTAATTTGAAAAAAAATAAAATAAAAAAGAAGTATGTTATGTCAGGTTAACTGGATTTTGAATTTTTTTTTTTTTTATTGGTCTTATTATATTTCATTCTGTCAATATGTTTAATTTACCTGTGGGCTTAATTTAATATGGATTTTGTCTTTAGTCTTGGGGGCTTTTGTGTGTGCTTGTTTCTGACAACAGCAAAATCAAAGCACACAACTCAATTGTGCACAAAACCAGTCCCAGACGTTCTGGTGGGGAGTTTTCTCATTCTATAGATGTTAATGAGCAGGAATTTATATATACATATTGCATATTTACACTTAGAGTCAAGTTTTGCACAGGTGATCAAAGTATGTCGAAGTGTACATGACAACAGTTTCATCCAGACTGGTGCAGCCCTTGTGACTTACAATGGCTATAAAACAAACTGAAACTGTTTTCTTCCAACACTATTAAAATAAAATCCATCAATTAGAATCAACAGACTCATTATTTCTACAAGTTGTCTTGAATACATGCAGTCTTTATAGCAGAGATTTTTGAGGTCAAAATCTCCAATAAAAACAAGAAGAATGTTATGAAATTACTATTTCGTGCCTTGCACTGGGGAATTCCTCAGCAGAACATGGTTACTCATCTTGACATTAACTAAAATAGAAACATTCTATACCTATTACTTGCCTCTCCGCTTCATTAACTTCTAAACTTATTGTATGTTGGGTGACTTCATGGTGTTTTCCTTAATTTCAATAGTGTACTAACAGTATTTCCATTTTCTGAGAATTGGATCTGAGGATACTTGGCTTACCCTGTTTTAACATGGGACAAATCTTGGTGCCAGGCATGGAGAACTGGTCATACCGTTTTGTTCAAATATACCCTCACAGTTTTGGTGAGATTATTTCAGTCTTGTGAGCTTTGCAATAGTACTTAAGGGTACTGTGTTCTAGTAAATATAGCTACAGGGAGAGTCTGGGTTCCCTAGAGTATTGCATATTCTAGATGAAATATGATGTTTTGCTGAAGGTTTTTCAGTTTTCTAACATCTCCCCCTGACAATGTGCATCATCTGTACTTGATAGCAAATTGCATGTACAGCTTTCATCTGTGCTCTGTGCACATTCCTTTTGTAACTTCCATATTGTTAAACATTATCTAATCTAACTCTTCAGAAATCTTTATGATTGCCAAATGTTATATTGCATAGAACTGATAGCGCTCAGCAGTCCTGGTGCAGCTGGTAGGACTTGGTGTGATAGGAGTGCTTGCTATACAACAGGCAGATAGAAGTTCCCATCTCCCCTGAAGAGCCCATTTTTTCACAGCATGTGCTCAACTCCACCTGAACAGTCCCATTTCAAAGCAGGGAAGGGTTTACATCTGCAGATAAGTTTGTGTTCAACTGGGTTTTTGTTTTTGGTTTTTTTTTTGTGTGTGTGTGTGTGGTAGATTATCAGTAAAAAGCTTTATATGGGACATGCATGTATCCCTGGCATTCAGTCATATCTGTGTGCAGTGCTCCTTTCAGTTGTTTTTCTACTAAATGTAGTTATCCCCTGAAATTGCTTTTACTTAGGCTGTCCTGAGTTGTCGTCTTCAGTGCAGACCTGTGCCCATTTCACTTATGAATTTCCCAGAGAGTATTTTCAGTTAGGCACACCTGTGATGCAGAGAGGCATCTTACTATGAATCAGGCTGGTGCAAAAGCTCAAACACTTCTATGTTTCAGGATGAATCACCAGCATGTGCAGCCACTTGGACTGCATAGTAGTTTGTTCAAAAGGATGTTATACTGTTTCTTTTTTGTCCTGAGAAAAGTGGATGCTTACACTTTTCTAAAAATTAAACTTGAATTTATAAAAATGTTCTCTTTATATCCATTCTCATAAGCATTGAGAAGACTTGGTTTCCAGGGAGCAATTTGCATTCCTGACTTGTATTCAAGTAAAATCAATTTGCATGTACCCAAGCTAATGTCTCACACAGAATCTTGTTGAAATAGTTTATTGTGCTACATATGAATGACATCTATGAAGTCATTAATCTTTTCCAATTTCAGTGAGAAACGTGGGAAAGAACTTCAAAGTTGCTGACAGTTGTCAATATGCAAAAGCTGAGCTGAAAGGAAAGGAAATTCTCTCTGTACAGTCTATCTAGTTGTTGCCCTTTTATTTTCACTCTGTCCTTTGGTTTAAAATAGCATTTTCAGGTGCATCAGTATCAGATAAACATGATACACTGATACCTGAGCCTGTAACAACCTTTTAAAAGGAATTTTCCTTTCTGCTCATTTTATCTAATTCTGTACATCTGAGCTTCGTCTCTATATAGGGTTCAAAAGGAAGGACCTTGGTGCACAGGCCTCAGATTCCCTTCAGAGCCTGTTTATAAAGCTCGCAACACCAAGTCTAACTACAGCATAAGGCTAGCTAAGGCAATGGTTCTCTGTGCTATGCATTCAGTGCTCAGGAAGAGAGAATTCGCCTTTTGAATAGGTGATAAATAATTTTAGAATTGAAAAAGTGAAGCATAGCTCTGTTTATCACAGCTGCTAGAAAACTATTTCTGCTTCCACAAATACTGCTTTGTGTGTAACCATGTGTTCAATGTATTTGTAATCATCAGTGCTAAGGCTTGACGCTCATCAGGCTCTGGTTTGTGTCAGTGTCATGGCTGCGTTCAATAGCACTGTATCATACATCTCACAAGATCTTGGTTTTAGATTTACACCACAGCCTTGAGTTCGTGAACTTTTTCTCTGATATTTATTTGAATGAAAAGATGATTAAGAGCAAAATGTAAGCGCTTTGCAGCTAAACTTCTGTTCACAAACAGGGAAGGTTTGGTGGGAGATGTGGAGGTTGGAGGCTGTCTTGGACAGAGTGATCATGAAATGATAGACTTCGTGATTCACGGTGGAGCCTGGAGGGGGAATAGTAATACTGCTACCTTGGACTTCAGGAGGGCGGACTTTGAATTGTTCAGGGGACTAATAGGGGGAGTCCCCTGGCATTCAGTCCTAGCAAGCAAAGGGGTCCAAGAGAGCTGGTTGCTCTTCAAAAAGGAAGTCTTAAGGGCGCAGGAGCAGGCAGTCCCCCTGAGCTGCAAAATGAGCCGGCGGGGAAGAAGACCAGCGTGGATGAATAGGGAGCTATTCCTGAGGCTCCGGGAGAAAAAGAGAATCTACCGCCTGTGGAAAGAGGGACAGGCCACTCAAAATGAATACAGGGAAGTTGTTAGGATGTGTAGAGGTGAAATCAGAAAGGCAAAAGCCCAGCTTGAATTTAACCTAGCTGCTGGTGTGAAAAGGAATAAGAAACTCTTTTATAAATACATTAACAGTAAGAGGAGGACAAAGGAGAATATCCACTCTTTGCTGGACGAGGCTGGGAATGTGACCACTGAGGATAAGGAAAAGGCGGAGGTTCTGAATGCCTTCTTTACGTCTGTCTTTAAAAGTCAGACCAGTTATCCTCAGGATACCCCTCTCTCTGACCTGGTAATCTCGGCCGGGGAGCACACTAACCCCCCTGCGATTCTGAAAGAAACAGTCAGAGACCTACTGCTCCAACTGGACTGTCACAAGTCGATGGGGCCAGATGAGATCCACCCAAGAGTGCTGAGGGAACTGGCGGAGGTGATAGCCGAGCCGCTTTCCATCATCTGTCAGCGCTCCTTGTTGACTGGTGAGGTCCCAGATGACTGGAGGCTTGCCAATGTGACTCCCATTTATAAGAAAGGTCGTAAGGAGGATCCGGGGAACTACAGGCCTGTCAGCCTGACCTCGGTGCCAGGGAAGGTTATGGAGCAGATCGTCTTGAGGGAGATCATGCGGCATGTGCAGGGTGACCGGGGGATCAGGCCTAGCCAGCATGGGTTCATGAAGGGCAGGTCCTGTTTGACCAACCTGATCTCCTTCTATGATCTAGTGACCCATCTGGTGGATGAAGGAAAGGCTGTTGATGTGGTCTACCTAGACTTCAGCAAAGCCTTTGACACTGTCTCCCACAGCATTCTCCTGCAGAAGCTGGCAGTCAGAGGCTTGGATGGGTACACTCTTGGCTGGGTAAGGAGCTGGCTGGAGGGCCGGGCGCAGAGAGTGGTGGTGAATGGAGTCAAATCCAGCTGGCGACCGGTCGTGAGTGGTGTTCCGCAGGGGTCGGTGCTGGGGCCTGTCCTCTTCAATATCTTTATAGATGACCTCGATGAGGGCATCGAGTGCACCCTCAGTAAATTCGCAGATGACACCAAATTGGCTGGAAGCGTGGATCTGCCTGGGGGTAGCGACGCCCTACAGAGGGATCTGGACAGGCTGGAGAGCTGGGCTGGAGCCAATGGGATGAGTTTCAACAAGGCCAAATGCCGGGTCCTGCACTTCGGCCACAACAACCCCAGGCGACGCTACAGGCTTGGGGCGGTGTGGCTGGAGGACTGCGTAGAGGAAACGGACCTGGGGGTATTGATTGATGCTCGGCTGAACATGAGCCGACAGTGTGCCCAGGTGGCCAAGAAGGCCAATGGCATCCTGGCTTGCATCAGAAACAGCGTTGCAAGCAGGAGCAGAGAGGTGATTGTTCCCCTATATTCAGCACTCGTCAGGCCGCACCTCGAGTACTGTGTCCAGTTTTGGGCCCCTCACTGCAAGAAAGATATTGAGGCCCTGGAACGTGTTCAAAGAAGGGCAACGAAGCTGGTGAGGGGTCTGGAGCACAGGCCATATGAGGAGAGGCTGAAGGAGCTGGGAATGTTCAGCCTGGAGAAGAGGAGGCTCAGGGGAGACCTTATTGCTCTCTATAACTTCCTGAAGGGAGGCTGTAGTGAGCTGGGGGTCGGCCTCTTCTCTCGTGTCATTAGTGATAGGACCAGGGGGAATGGTTTCAAGCTACGCCAGGGGAAATTCAGGCTGGACATGAGGAAGTATTACTTTTCAGAAAGGGTGGTCAGGCACTGGAATGGACTGCCCAGGGAGGTGGTGGAATCACCGACCCTGGGGGTGTTCAAGGAAAGACTGGATGTTGCGTTGAGGGACATGGTTTAGTAGGAGCTATTGGGAATAGGTGAACGGTTGGACTGGGTGATCTTTTAGGTCTTTTCCAACCTTAGTGATTCTATGATTCTATGATTCTATGATTCTAAACAATAATCTGTGCTATATCTGCAGCTGAGTGCTTATAATAATGACCGGCTGATGAATCTGTGCTAGCAATTGCTCTTACTGTAAACTTGCTTCACAGAAGCGAAAGAGCATGTTAGACTTTTTTACTATACCATTTTGTCTGAATAAATTAAATTAACGTAGCAGAAGCACATTTACCACTTCAGCTGCATCTCTACTTATGCCTATGCTGATTATAAAAAATCACCTTTCGTTAGCACTTTTGCTGTTGTAGAATGATAGGAAAATAAGTACATCTTTCCTTCATCCACATCTGCCCACAAAATTGGATTTTCTGATTTAATTTTCATGCTTTTTGAAAATATTATTTTGCTTTCCTCGACATCTTTGTTTGCTTGCCCAACATACAGAGGTCTATGCTCATGTTAAGTGCACAGAATCCTTTTTATGAATATTTCCCATCTCCTTTTGATAGTGTAGAGATGTTGACAGAAATCATGAAGTCCCATATTTCCCTAACTTTGGGCCTCTAAATGTCCCACATAAATTTAAAACATTGCCTGATTATTGCTGCTCAGTGAGAGATGATATGCATCAGCCTTTGTCTATTTCTTACTCCTAAAAATGATAAATCTAGGGCAACTGCACTCGTAAGCTTAGTGCCTGAAGGTAGAGGTGATTCTTCCCGGGAGACAAGGTAAAATAGCTAAAGTGCTGAAAATTCTGTGCAATATCTCTTCCTATACCCCTTTCCAAGATTTTTCTTCTCCCTGCTCCTTATTTACCCAGTTGGTTTTGCTGATCCACGTTCCCATCCTTTGCTTTTTCTATCCAAGTTGAACATTTTTCCAGAGAATTATTGGCGTGTGCTCAGAATTAGTGTTAGCATAATCTTGTTCTGCATTTGCTATGTGGTCGTAAGGGCAGCTTAACCCAGCAGTGGAAAGGTACTCACTCCTCTCTCAAACTGTGGGATCTTGGCCATCTCCTACAGACTTGAGTTTTTTAAACACTTGGATGTACTTCAGTGCAAGCTGTTCTGTGTTCAGAAAGAAGGAAAATGAAATTCAGCTAGCCTGGCTAATTTGCAAAAATTCTCAGAAAGCCTGTGTGATCTGCCCTTTATGGTCTGTCCATTCAGGCAAAACACTGGGAACTTGTGTGCAGAACATACACAAGTGGAAATATGATGCTTCCAAGTTGGCAATATCTGACTACCAGAATATGCTCCAGTGAGTCAGTCAGTAATCAGCTCAGTGTTAAAGTAAAGGAAAGCTGAGAATACTCTAAGAATAATTCATAGTATGGAGTTTAACAGTACTGTTTTGCTAGAATAAATAAATGAGGCTGTATCTTGAGAGATGAAAATAAGCGCATCCTCATTAAGGTAGTCTAAAAAGACTGACTGAGCTGCTAGACTGCATCTGCCTATAGTAAGGTTTCCTGGTGCTACAGTGAAATTCTTGCTGATACACAGGAAAGGTGTCAGCACCTGAGTGTTGCTGATGTCTCCCAAGCAGCTGAGGTTAATGCTGTATGTCCACATTGCTGATGTAGCTCCTGAGTGACTAGGAATATCAGAGCAGGAGATGCACATGGGAGTATAAGTAGTACATAGCATCAAATCAAAAGTCCATCTAGACCCTTATTCTGTGCACAGCAGCAGATGATGATGTTGACTTAAAGAAGAAAATAAAAGCAGTAAATGTGTGGATAATTCTTCCTAACATCAGCTGCCTAGGGATTTCCTAAATTGGACTATGTATCTGTATCATCTTACTAAATAGCTTCAAGCAAATCCATCTCCATAAATGATTCACTGGGGGAAAATAATCATAGATTGTAAGTGTTCTTGACTTGAGTTTGTTTCTAAGATTGTTTAGAGGGCTTTATGGTTGTTTTTTTCTTTTTAGTTACAATTCCTGCAGTAAACACATAAGTAGGAGTACTTTTATTTTGATAAATATTTTATTTGCTACGTGGGCAAATCTGAAATGATTCCCCTTAGTTTATGTTATTTTTTTGTTGTCAAAGAAAGTGTATATTTTTGATGGACATTTGACATTAAGACATGCCTGACTGGTCTGGAAAGCACCCTGCAAATCCCGATTCAGGGATTTGACTCGAGGTCCCTGGTCAGACTGTTTGTCCTGAGCATGTCGTCTACTGCATTTTGGAAAGCTAAGATGTAGTCAGATTAGAAGGCAAGGAATGGGAGGCTTAAGAGCAACAGCCCACATAGGGTGACTGAGGTTGTTTGGATGGGCAGAGCTGTAATGGATGGCATTTCTGAGTAATTCAAAGCCTCAAGCATGTTTCAATTTATAAAACGTTCTTGTGAAAGTGAGCAACAGTTAAGGCACAGCTAGAGGAGTGTATATCTAAACAGCTCATGTTTAAATTTTCCATTAAAATGAGAACAGCAAGTCACATGGTAGGCACATCTGGGCCCAAGGCTTTTGTTTTTTTCCTCTGGTGCTTGCAGAACAACTAGCACATGGTTAGCCCTACAGAAATAAGGAGCATTTTATGAAGTAAAATATTGTTTACCCCAGAGTTTGATTGTTTCCCAATGGGAAACACTGTCACCACCTGAAGCTTTCCCTGTATCTTTGTGGTATAAATGGTATAAGTCTGTGTAAGTAGAGATGGCTCTGACAATGAGGGTAGACATGCTCCTAATTAGGCATTGATGTCTTGTAAGGTCTAGCCCTAGAAGCAACGTCATTTCCACCTTGTCTCCCCATTGGATGATGAATTGGAAAACATGCTTTTGTGTAGTGCTTGACCTTGCTGGTTCCTGTGGGGAAAAAAAAAAAATCAGGTTTAATAAATACTGTACTGTTGTACTAGATCAATAGACGTTATAGGTCAAAGGGTGGGTTTTTATATGAATACAGTGACTTGAATGCTGAACTCTGTTTCTATTTACAAAGTTCAAAATAAAGCTCAGAAGTATTGCAGTTTGAGTGTTTGCATTTGTGCGTACATACAGATTCCTTTAGGCTTCTTATTAGGAAAGGTCTTTGTGTGCTTCTGCTAAGCACTCCAAATCAAGTGGCCAGGCTTCTGCAATGGCTCAGTGAAGGTCTCTCGAATGTTAGATGAAAATATTTCTATTAGAACTGATGAGGGCTTTGAACACCTCACGTGAAGTGAAGTGTGTTCTGAGCTCTCTTCATTGTCCTACATGTTGCTAATGCCATGGGTAGATTTTCCTGCTGTGTTGGCCTTGATGAATTCACAGAGCAATGATGCTATATCCTCTTAGTAGTCATGGCCATTTTACAACTGCATTCCAGTTATTAATGTGAAGACCACAACTCACTGTTTTTGGTGGCGTGTACTGATGCCAGTAAACAGAGCAGAGTATATTAATTAACTTGGAAAGCAGCAGGGGAAGAAATCCAAATGGTCTAGTCAGCCATCTCTGCAGCTGTGTATAAACAGCACTTAAGAGATGAGGGAGGCAAATGCAATGCCTTTGTTTACAGTCAAATTAAGTGTGGGATAAATTCCAACTAGTTATGCAAGCAGCTTGGCAGGAAGGGTGTTTTGCTTCACAGTGAACCAGGGTACATAAACTTGTGAGAAAGGTATGTGCTTTCCCTTGCCTTGTCCAGGCCCTAAGGAGCCTTGGGGTACTTAAGACAAGTACAAGGAAGTGCACAAAACCGGTTTCCCCCAATGTGGCTTTGTATTTTAATGAGTTTTAGTTTTTTCATAAGCTCATATTTTCAAGTATCCTGAATGTTATTTATCACTGAAGCAAGTACTCAGGGTTTTCTCCTAGTGCAATGCAGGCCAGAGCTCATCTTGTTGACAGGAAATATCAGCACTTGGTACAAGTGGTGCCAAACAGTGATTGGAGGAAATGCCCAACCCCACCTGTTGTCTCCCCAGGTTTTTACATGGCCCCGAGGCACTTCCTCTGGAAAAAGAGGTGTTGCAGCAGGCATAGGCATGAGACCTAAGGAAGGTGGTGGGGAAGGGGTGACTAGAGTGGTCAGTGTAATAGGACAGATACAGGAGTGTGATCATTAGCCAGTAAGCCTATGCAACGCAATATGGACACAGCAACAAAACACTAGAGACCAGAGAGAGGGTGACTTATCCTTCATTTCCATTGGGAGGTCAGGTGTAGGTCAGCATTAGCAGTGAGAAGATGATCCTAACTGAGGAACCTCCTTTGTATAGTGTCTGGGATACGTTATATTTTGCTGTGAATAGCTTTGCAAGTGATGTTCTTTTCCAACAATTGTGTAATTTATAATGGAGAAACAAAACGGTTATTTTTAATTAAAAAAAAAAAAAAAAAAAAAAAAAAAAAAAAAAAAAAAGGATCTGAAACTTCCACAAATGTAGTGGGTGCTGTCAAGAAAGCATCCTCATGAGAAGTTTGGCTTGCACATTGTAAGACCTGAGCCCAACCCTATCTGCAGTGCAGGCCAGTACATCTGGTCCTGGTGGTGGCAGCAGTGTCATATGTTTCCCCTTTCCTGGCCAGGCTCTTGCTTCCTATTGTCAGTAGCAGACTATGGGGCCAAAGATGGCAATGATACCAGGATGATGTAAGTGGTGGTGTTGATGAGGGGAATATTCTTTCCTCTTGTTGCTAAAAAAAATGATGGATTACAGCCATGTTATGAAGTTATATTGGTGTGCATCTTCTGATCCCTTGCTTATCTACCAAGGATGGAGAAGAGCTGGGTTTGCAGAACTGAGGATTTCCCTGCTAGGCACAGAGGCCTTTTGGATAATATGCAGTCGAGCTAACGCCTTGCTTGTCCCTTGCCTTTTGGATAATATGCAGTTGAAGTAACCCCTTGCTTGTCCCTTGCCCAGCTATGGCACAGATGATAAGATCAGGTCATGCCATGGCATATGGCTGCTTGTGAGCTATTTACAGCGTAAGAATTTGTCTGAGGATGTGAGACACAGTTGGCCACTTTAGTGAACTGGTACTCTGGCCAAATTCTTTCTTCTGGCAAACAATTTATTAAGGACATAGGAGACTGTTCAGAAAAGTCAAATAGATTTTATTAGCAGCAGTACTTTCATTGGAAGCAATGGAGAAATAACAGCCTGAGTTTGGATATTGTAGCAGGCTTTTAGCCTAGCTCCTCCTCTCATCAAAGTATTACAGATGCATCCACTTTTAAGCTGTGTGTAGTAAGAAAATGCATTTGTGTGTCAACTTTTGTAGATGAATTGGTTTCTCACTGGAAAGGCCTACAAGCTTCTCCAAATTGGAGTGGGACCTAACAAATAATTTGAGCAGTCCCATCCATGTAATTAGTCATGCTCAGAATTGCTTGAGCTGGAGCCTTTCTCAGGACAGTGTTCTCATCTATGCCAAGAAAATGTTCTCTGAATTTGGGCAGACCCTCACTGAACTTGGCAAAGGTCAACTGTCCAAACATGAGGAACTTAAGCAGAGATTTCCTGAAAAACATCGGGGGGGGGATAAAAAGTGTCAAGACTTGAGTGAAATTATACAGTTAATTTTTGTTTGGTGTATTTAAAAATTAAACTGACAGGTATACCATGTTTTCTGATTGCAAATGTCTGTACCATTACTGTAAAGCATCCTCTTGAAGCAGACTACTGTATCACCATGTTGATGTATTTTGATAATATTTGGAAAAGTGTTTCATTAGCTCTGTTTTGGTTCAGGTGATGATTCCCTTGAATATATCTCCCTCCAGACAGACATATCACTTTGGAAGCACTGTATAAATAAAGGCAGACAACGTCTAGTTCAGGGGAGCCAGTGGGGGGAGACCAGGATGAGAACAGAGGTCTCCCAGTACCCAGATTGCTGCCTCTGGCAGACGAAGTTTCCTCTCAGTCTGCTTTCGTCTCTGATTTGAAGAACAATTGTCATCACTGGTCCCTTTCCTAATATGGCTAAGGTTTTAAACAGTGCAATATATGATTGTATAATTTTCCTGGGTTTCCTCCATGCTATTCAATTCCATTTTCCATTACAAGGTCAGGACTAGACTGAGTGTTTACTTTCAGATATATGGCCTCAGAGGAAACAGTTATGGCTTTCCTCTTCTTGGCCGTCTGTCTTTCTGATAAATTGTTGTGCTGTGGACTCAGTTTATTTTTAGTTAATTCTGAGCTGCCGCATGTGGCTTTGTCGTCCTTACACTTTTTGTCTGTTTCACAATCATTTACTCAGACGTTTCCGCTTAGTCAAGTTCCTTACAGTCAATGTCTATCTGAAGGAGCTTGCCTTCCATTCCACTTGTGTCACAATTAAGAATGTGTGGCATGTGAGCGTAGAAATCACAGTCTTTTGTGGGATTTGGTTATTTATTTGTTGTTGTTTTTTTTTTTATTAGTTTCATCTCATTGTTTAAAATTCTTAGGGTCATGATGGGGAGATTGTAGTCGCTTGTTTTAGAAGATGTTATATGTAAAGGTTAAAAAAATGCATGTATAAATTTATTTTTTGCACTGTTTGGAATATTATTATTAACTGCTGTGTTCCTGACTTTAATGATTTTACTTCTTCCAAGTATTAGTCTTCTACTAATACTGGATTGCATAAATACTTCAGATGCTGGGCATTTTGAGATATTCTCATTTTTAGAAAGAGAAGCAGCTGTAGCTCCATTAAACTCCACAGTTGTGTTATTTACTAATACTCCACTTCAAAAGTGAATGGGTAACAGCCTCAGGGTGGTCTGCTGTCTTGCCCCTCGTAGTCAAATAAGCACACGATTTTCTCTAATCTGAGAGATCTGGTCCATCCGTGGGCTAAGTTGTGCCAATGTCTGATGCCTATAAGAATTGTTGATGTTTAAGTTGATATCTAGCTTTATCAAAGCGTACTTCAAACAGCAGGATATAAACTAGGAATTTGCACAGTTTATCAAGCTGACCACCTTCTTTGTGAAAAACAATCTCTTTGTTTGAAACCTGTTTCCTGCTACGTTCACTTTTTGCCACTAGTTTTTGTGTTAGAAGAAATGGTGACCACCTCATCCTTGCCAATTCTCTCAATGTTGGTCCTAATTTTGTAGATCTCTATCAAATGTAAGTTGTCAGATTTTCTTAAGAGGCACATTTTCTTTATCCTCTGCTGTTGCCCTTTGCTGAACTTTTCCCAGTTTCAGCGTATTGTGTTCAGATAAGGGAACAAGATGTTTGTATGTAGAAGGGACAAATTGTGACAAATTATGTATGATTGGCAAACATCCATTATATATTTCTTCAAGTATAAATACATAAAACCAGCTGTATTTTTCTGTTTTGCTTGTTATAAGGAAAATGAATTGAAAATTAGCACTTTAAAGGAAGATAGAAAATGCACTGCATATAGTTTAGAGGCAAAATAAAAAGGGCAAGAAAAAAATAAGTTTGAGATTGAAAGAAGAGAAGGTTATGAATTCATCTCTAATGAACAGTGATTGAATACTTAGGTACCATGTCTTTTGAAGTGAAACAGAAGAAAGTGAGAATATTTTATTGCTGATGCATAGAATCATAGAATTGTTCAGGTTGTATCTAAGTGAGACAGAATAGCACTCATGAGAAAACTGACAAAGTAATGCCCAAGAGTGGTAACAGGAAATATAAAATCAGCAATTTTTTTCAAGGTCCTCTGCTGTGGTATGCATCGCTTTTAAAAATCCAGAGCATAAAGGGCAAATAAGCATTTGTATGTTAGCTAAGCAGCAGTTCTAATATCCTTGTGCAAGAACTTCTCCTCATTGACTTCAGGGATACAGGTTTACACAGCAAAGGAGGAAAAGTACTAGAAGAACTTGAGTAATGGATGCACTCTCTTAATGCGCTGATTCTAAAAGAGAAAATCTAGTCATCGTTCTGCATGTGGAAATATTGACAGTCTTGGCAATTCTAGGGATGAGGATTTTCAAACTCCTGTGAGTTCTTTAAAGCATGACAACTTGGGTGGCTAGATGAAGTTGCTTTGCTCTTTTCCCAGGCCTGCACTTAGTCATCACCCTGCTGGTCATTTTCTGGGCCATATATTAAACAAATGCTCTGACTAAATTTACTGTTAAATCTTTACTGGAGCCAGTATTATATTAGGGGGAGTTATTTAAAATGTGTATGAAATAGACAAGTTAGATTATCTGTTAGACATCAGCTGAAGATATTGCTCAATTTAGTCAAGTTGATATATTATGGTGTTTTGGTTTTTTTTCCAAGTAATGGAATTGGAATTTTAGTGTCTTTGCTTCCAAACATTCTCAGCAGCTTGTCTGAAAATATGTTGGAGGTCTTGTAAATACATTTTTACATATTTTTAAGCTGTGGAAAGATAGAAAAGTATGAAAGTTGTATAATGTTACAGATATTTACAAATATTTAATGGGAATTCTTAAAAGATTTCTAAAGAGAAAAGATGCTTTTGTTTTTTAACTTGAATTTCTGTATAAATAGACCACATATTTTCAAACAATGCTTTCTCGCCACTTAGATTTCATGAATCTTTTCTGTAACTGAGTACCACATAGTGAGAAGGAATATATATATATATTTTAAATCTACGTTATGTGGTAAGTCATATCTAGGACAAGAAATTAGATATATTTTTGTTTTAATGTCTATTTTAAGTTTGTGATTCATCCCTATGCAACTAATGTGATTGTATCTTTTGTGACTTAGGAAAAAACAAGCAGTAACAGGGTGATGGGTGGGGTGCCTACTTCAAATTTCTCATATACTACTGGACAAATGTAACATAAATCGTTTTGGTTTTGTATCCTATTAAGAAACAGATTCATCATTCACTGTAATTGTGATATAGTATAATTAATAATTCATAGTAGACAAAATGGCATTCCAGTAGAGAGCTCTAATTCTATCTTAGGGCTATAAAGTTACATGAAACAGTATTCAGTACTGATGGAAAATGAGGGAAAAAACTGCAGTTCTGATTATAGCAGAGCTACTTATTTCCAAAACAAGATGGGAGAAATATCACTTTAGGCTGTCGTGCAAGATTTGTAGTATTATTCATGATGAAAACTATCCATAGTTTTTCTCCTGGCTAAACTTTACAGCAGTCCAAGGAAACCTATGTATTTTTCCGGTATCAAATAGTCTGAAGAATGGAAGTTGCCTGTAGTGTGTACACTGGCATCATTTAAGGAATGTAGGAGAGAAAAGGAACGGAAAAAAATCAGTATAGAATAAAAACAATTCTTAAGTATTGTATCACTTAATAGATCAAGCACAAAAAGAGCAAGAAGATTCTCATGGCTGGACTCTTAAGTTGTAGAGGCTTAGAGACTGTTGTACCATCCAAGCAGATGAGGTTTCTGCTACTGATTTCATATGGAGTAGAACACCTCATAATATGTATTAATGTCTTAAAATCCCAGTTAAATGTTTATCATAACACTTAAAGGAGTTCAACTGATGCACAGAGACTGTGCAATATTTACATGGGCTGGCATTTTGTAAAAGACTGTTAAATGAAGTCAGAAGGATTACTTATTTCTTATTAGAACAAAATTCTACTATTTGGAGCAGCTTTTGTTCAGAAACTTCTTTAGTTCCTTCAGAGGAAGTACTCAAACGAACAAACAAGATCAACAAAAGCCATGATGCTGTCTTCTGATAGCCTGTCAGATTGCACTGAACCAATTAAAATTTGAATTTTGGGACATAGACAAAAACTAACAAACAAACAAAACAAAAAAAAAACAACCAAGAACAAAAGATTTTTATACCGGTCCCAAGCAGGAAGAGCATGATGTATGAACAATGAAGCTCATTTGTGAGATCCAGTGCACCACTGGACAGAACTAATTAATGGCAAGAGACTAAAGTAATTTTCTTTCTCCTCCTTCCCTTCAATGTTCAGTGTTTGTTGGTCAGAGCACTTACCTAAATGTGGTGGAGAGGAGCTCAGGATCCAGCTCTGCTGTGGGGACATGAACTTTCATTTCTAAGGTGACAGATGCACTTACTGAACTGAGGAATGCTATTTGCCATACTCCCATTTTAGCATTCAGACTCTAATGAAACATTAAGTGCATGAGAGACATTGAATGTAAGTGGCTTAGCAGTTAGGACACTCAGCAGGGAAAAGAGAAGCCGAGTCAATCACTGCTTCTCCACTCATCAATTTTCTACTTTACAAAGGCATGAGAAAAGCACAAATATCCAGGCACAGTTTAACAAAGCCACTGAACTTGTTAAAAGCTTCTTAGTAAATACTATACAGATTTCTAGCGGATTAATATGCATCTAAAGAAATTCAAAGATATCATGACTTCTAGCCAATTTTTCCTCTAGCAGTAAGATATGTGGATTTGATGCTAACTTGTGGATGCCTGCATTGAGCTGAAGTGAGATTCAAAACCAAGACAGAGTGAGATACTTCTTTTTGCATGAAAACAATTACTCACTTCAGGTATCTAGGGCAAAAGTGACTTTTTCTCAAGTTGATCAGGAAAAGAGAAACCTTAAAATGGTACTATAGAAACTGCTTTTGTTTTTAAATCTTGCTGTTGCACTACTCTTCTGTGTGTGAGGTGTACATGAAATAGGCCATTGAGATATACAGAAGGAAAAATAGAAGATGTTAGGGTTTTATTTATTTCCTGTTCTTGAATGCTTTTGCACTCAGGATTTTTACTAATCTAGCATGGTAGCATTTTCCCTAGCTTTTATTATGCCAGAGAGGAAGTACTGGAGTGTTTTAAGAAGGACACTATGCTCACCTCTATGTTAAACTTAGTCTGCCTTTTTTTTTTTTTTTTTTTTTTTTTTTTTTTTTTTTTTTTGTGGTGATGTAGTAGAACAGTACTTCACCTCTTGATTTAACATTTATTTTCTTCTGAAGATGCTTTCTGGTTGAAGTGGATGTGTTACAATGAAGTTGTCCACACAGGTTTGAAGGAGATACTTCCTTTATCTCTGGGATGAGTCATAGGGCTCATTCACAAAGAAAAGCTGGGTTAACCCACAAGCAGTGGTTACTCTGCAGTAATTTGCAGGCCAGCTGTGTGCCTTGCTTTGAACGATATTGCCCCATTTACCATCCTTGGTCCCAGCCCAGTGCTGTACTCAATCCCAGCAGTAGTTTCTCAATAGAACAATATGTGGTTTTTGGCAGCATCTGTGATGCCTTCCTGTGGTGTTCAATTAATCAGTTGGCTTGAAGAAGAGCCTTTTAGTCTCTAAAGTCATCTGTTCTCAGCACAGCTGGTTTCTGAGGTGGCTCTTACACATGTAATGTGAACAAACACAGTAAGGATGCAACTGCTGAACGAAGCAGGGCTGTTTGTTGGGTGATAAAGTAAGGGTGGCTCCTGTCTGACAGAAATCAGCCTCAGTGGGGGAGGCATCCATAATGCCAGCACTTGAATGTGTCAAAATATCTGATGAACTAATTTTCTTGCAGAAGAGAGATTATGAAAAATTTCACTGTAATTTTTGTGCAGTGTGCTTTCTACTTCTTGATATATTTAAAGGTTGATTCAATCATAAAAATCAAAGAATGTCATGTGTAGGAATGGACCTTAAAGCTCACCTAGTTCTAACACATTGCAGTGGCAGGTTGCCCCTCACCAGCTCACCAAGCTGACTCTGGGTGCCTTGAAGGATGGCTGCAATGAGGTCTCCGCAGATCCTTCTCCAGAGTCAACAAGCTCAGGTACCTTCATAAGAGAAGTGTTTGAGCCTTTTAAGCATCTTCATGGCCTTCCTCTGGACCTGCTCCAAAGGCTTGATGTCTTTCTTGTGATGGGGCCCCCAATTAAAAGATTATACAGCAAGTTTTAGAATATAAAAAAATCAGTGATTATTTACAGCTACACTGTCACATTGTATTGTACAAAAATGCTCTGACTTCTGTCAAATCTTAAAGCATCTCGTGATAAAATTGAAGCTACGCTAAAGCATTTTGAAATAAGACAAAATATCATGGGCTTTATGCTTGCTTGTTTTGTGGGTTATTTTCTTTCTCATTTAGAGTGGATTTGTTTTTCCAAAATCACTTGAAAAATTCTAAATTGCAGTTGGAAGACAGAAATATCCAGGTTTCATCCAGAGTATCCTGCCAGCAGAAATGAAGCAACAAGCATAACAATCTTGAGAATGAGCTCGAACGTATTCCTCTACCAAGGAATCAAGAGGGTAAGAACAATTCTTACATAGTCAAAGCTTGAGTCTGGCTTTAACAGACTCCAGTCAAACTCTACTTTATAAGATTGGGACTGATCTTTAGTGATATGAAACCAGTAAGCAGTCAGCAGAAATTACTTGGGAAGGTTGCTAAGATGGAAACTTGAAAGGCTAAAGGAAATGTGTATGGTCACATATATCACGAACAAAACCATGAGACTTTCAAACTAATCAATGGGTACTTACCAGAAAGTAAGGGAAATAATTGCATACATTATTTGCATTAGCTGTCATCACAGAGGACTTTGAAGAATATTTACCCTTAGTCTTTTCTTTTGAAATGGTAAATAATACCTGAGATTAGAAGAACTAGAGTATTAGCACAGGGTTGGAAATGAAAGAGGAGAAAGATTACCAAAAATAAAAATTAAATATAAAATGCTGCAGCACTTGATACACGAGCTGACCTGCTGAGAAAACAGAACAGTTGCATTTAAAATCCTGTTGCTGCACTGGAGGCACAGGGACTAAAAAATTTCACCCATACTTTAATTGCTATGGAAGAACATACAGTTGCTTGTGTACTCAACTAGTGTTTGCAAGAATAAAATCTTTGTAAGCTAAAACAAGAACTATAAGACAAACTTTTCATAAAAAGAGCATCTTTCTTGCCTCTAGCATGCATGGATTATTTGAGTGTATAAAGGAATATGTCCCCGTGCCAAATCCTGTGCTGTACACGGGCTGGCAACTTCATTGTGCTGTGCTCTCAGCCTGCTGCCTTTTCAAAATACTGTAACATCTCATAGGAATTCAAAGCAAAGCACAAACTCCTGTTTGCTTCTTTTATCATGGCAGGTGATGAAATGGAAAGCAGGCTGTTTACAGTGCTTCTTCAACCCTACTGGAGGTACATATGCTGCAGTGAAGTTGTACAGCCATTCCAGTTTAGAGTTTGAGTTATTCTTCAGCCTAAATAAAGCTCTAATGTAGCACTAGATGATGCAAAACGTGGCGGTTGAAACCCTATTGTGGACAGGCTCTGTTGGGCTAAAAAAAAAAAGATATTCTTTCTTAGTCTTTTTATGGAAGAATTTACATAAACAAACTGGTTACAAATGTATTTTAATGTAGATAATGCTATGTGAGAAAATATTTCCAAAAATTTGAAATGGTTTTATTAGTATGAACACATATAGTTATAGCTGTACGTGGCTGGTATTTTCCTCCTTAACTGTTCAAAAGAATATTCCTTTCTGCTTAGAAATAAGAATAATTTAGAATTATTTCGTAGAATTTGAAAACAATCTCTATTGAGATTTATGTGATTCTGATGCAGCCAGATATTCACAGTTGCAACAGAAAGTGACTTCTTATTGGACATCACTGTAGTGTAATAATTGCACTCTCACATTCTGATGGGTAATCTTTAATGTTATGTTGCTAGATTGGTATAAATTGGAAGTAGAAAAAAATGTCTTTCTGTGTTTTTGTCAGATTTGCCATCAGGATTGGCATAGCAGCTTTGTGATGTTCTGAGCTTGATTTATGGAAAGGTAAGTCTAATTTTTATTTAAAACTGTGCATGAGAGGATAATCAGTACGTCCTTTTGTCATTTCCTTAGTAGTTCTGAACATACTTGGCTCATTGGTTCCGTTTTGGGGGAATTACAAGGCAGGTGGTGATCTTCATGTAGTTATTGCATTAGCACAGACAAACGTTTTCCTTTCTTCCTCTCACCACCATTTACTTTTATGAAAATTGCTGAACATCCTACAGTGAGATCTGAAGCTCCTCCTTGAATTCCTAGAAAAAAAAATCTTCCACATGGCTGCCCTAGCACAGCAGTTTTTGGGGAACAATAAAAAATAATGCCTGTGCTTCACTATCTGAAAGTAGGCTTGTTCTAGATTGAGGAGTGAGCTGAGAGAGAGCACCAACTTCCACAAGGGTTCAGGCTATAAGGACATCTGAGCTGAAGATTGAGGAAGCTGAGACTTCTTTATTTTGGCTCTGAGGTAGGCTGAGATTCTTTGACAGAAGATTAACACATTTCTGTAGAGAAAGCCTAGTGTTGTGTTTGTACCATGCATGAAAATGGAGACAGTTACCAAAGGTTGACAAATCATGCAGATTTGTAAATTTTAACAACTTGTTGGTGTCTGTATGTCACTGGAGGAAATAATAATTAAATAGATACATTTACAGACTTCTAAAAACAGCCATGTAAACAGACTAAAATGAAAAATTACACATTGCCATCAATTTGAAGAACTTTATCCAAAAACACGGTTTCCATCTGATGTTAACAAAATTTGTCATTTTCATCATAGTAAAAGAGTGAATCAGTACCGAGTACACACACAGTGAAAGCAGTCAATAACTGGATAAGAATATAACAGGAGCTGAAAAGAATGCAGTTCTGTTAGCTAAACTTGCTTATTACAGTAAACTTAGAGAAAACAGAGGGTATTCTTTAAGTTGTTTTTCTCTTTACAGATAGAGATCCACATTTCAAGAACGATTATTACAAGAGTAAATGTTATTGTTTAAACCAACCCATATACTACAAAAAACATACAAAGAAATCCAGCAAACCCGTTCGTGTGCAAAACAAGATAGCAGAGACAAAGAACAAGAGATTAAACTGTCCACTATTATTAAGAAAAATGACAGTGCATTTTAAGTGGCTCCTGTAAACTTTTTTTTATGTGAGCTGAAGGAGGATGTCATTTCCAAATGCTTCCATTTTATGTGAAGTACAGATGCTTTTTTGGAAGTGCCACTAATAAGTTTATTTTGAAAAACAAACTGTATCTCAAATATTGCCTATTTGTTTAACTGAAAAGTAAATGATATAAGCTACCTCAAGGCTACCTCATAAAGCTAGCTACTGGATTTATTTACATTAGCTCAAAATTTCATTCAGGCTTTGCATTCCCTTCCTTCTAAACTTTTATAACTTCATAACTGAAAGAGAAGTTAGAGGATTAGAGAAATAACAAAACACTTTTCAGGTTCGGTGCTCAGACAATAGAAAAAATAGTGCAACAGTTTGCTATGTTATATACCTTTCCAGCAAATCTATCAAAATATTCAGACTTGTCTTTTATTCTCATTTAAAAAAATACAGTGCTCTTCTTGTTTTCTTGTGAGTATGGAAGTAGGAGCATCTTTAGATGTGTTTAAAATTATTTTAAAAAAAAAAAAAAAAAGAATGCCAGCAACCCAGAGCTAGTCATGTAAGTTGATCCACTGAAGCAGATTTCAGAAGTGACGAAGTGTTATTAATCCAGTTGACTCCAGGTGGAGGCAAAGATCCCTCTGCAAAGAGCAGCTTGCATGCTTAAGACCATCAGCTTCCTTGTGAAGACAGCAACTGAAATATATTTTAGATCTGTAATTGTAAATAGTTTAATCTCCCTCATAAACGGAGCTGAACTCCTCAGGAAACGCAACATAGCTTGGTGACTGGAACTCAGGAAACTCCCAAATCAATACCAGAACAAGCATGGACTGAGGGAAGGTTGTTCAGTGCTTTTCAGTCCTAAGGACTACACTGTGTTTTAAAAATAAGATTTAGAAATGCTGAAGCTGATTATAGCAGCTTTACCACTTTACCACACATCTGAGTACAAGTGCCACTTAGATGTGAAATGGCTCAGCATCTCAGCACACTGTGCTTTTTTTTCTTTACTGAATCGCCTTTGGTTCAGGGCTTGGCCCTACAGTAAATCATACAGAGCTTTCCTCTTCTTCTGTGTATTTTTTAGTGAGTGCTTTTAGTACCTTTCACTTTATCCTAAGTACTTTGCCAATTACACTGATTTGCAAAGAAAAACAAAGGACTTGGGGCTGGAGAAAACTCAGAAAATGCAGAATGATGCAGTAGTAATTGTGGGAGGAAAAAAAATCAAAAAGGTACCTTTGTGCTATAGAGATACCGGATGTTACAATTGGAAAGCTTAATGGTTGCATTCTCCTATTCTGCTTTGGGGAAATACACTGCAGTTTGCTGAAGTAGATAATGACTAAGATGTATCTACTGGAAGGGACATTATTTTAATCTTTGTATAATGCTACTATGAAGGTAACCAGAGGTTGGTAAGAACGGCTGAAGAACGTTGCTGACATCCAAACGCTCATGCTCTGATGCCAGAGAATGGAAGGAAGATAAGAAGGGAGAAATAAAATGAAGGCATGAAGATGCATGGTGATAAGTGATTTTGAAGTGATGGATGAGAGTTCACATGAGGTTACTTTGGGAAGGTAAGAGGAATAAAGTGATGTCTGAGACATTCCTGAAAAATGATTTGTCTCTGTTTTCCACTTCTGTTAATTATCAGTAATAACGAGATTGCCTTTAAGATTTACTGGCATGAAGCTGTAGATTAAAGTAGTAAATTGAGGTGCTGCTACTGTACAGATAATATTTGACTCACAAACATTCCTTGTGGAACAAACCTGGATATTTTTGTTTGTTTGTTTTGCAGGAGACTAAGCAGCACTTTAGAAGATGATTCTTGCAAAATGGGAAGCTTTCTATGCATTTCCTGCAAATGAAAATTTCTTCACTGTCAGCTTGCACTGGAAAGGTAAGAGTGGATAGCATAATCATCCCAAATTGTACAAAAAGATGGAACCACTGGCTGTGCTTGCATGAAAGAGCTTTTACCTTGGTACTAACAGGCCAGAATGACACAGAATTGCCATACCATGTGAGGACACACTTCCCTAGAGAGTTCTGAAGAGACTACTGGAATCTTTTTTTCAACTTTGTGCTAGAAGTGCCAAAACCACAATGGGACATGCTTGGTTCCAACCTGCTAGGATTTCCCTGTATGTCCATATACAAGCAAAGAGTTGACTTCATTTTTACTATCTTGAGTTGGGAGGACAAGGTAAAAGGCAAAAAGAGGAGCTGTATGAGGAAAGACAAAAATCAGATCGAAGGCATTAGAAAACTTTAAGACCTCAAGATGTTTTGAGTTCTTTAGGGTGTTCTCAGATCAGCAGCAAAGGGCTTACTGCTTGTTAAAGATCTTGACCTTGATCTTATGATGACTGACCAATGTACCAGGTAACAACATTCCTAACAGAATATTGATCTCTGCTATTCTGCTAAAAGAATAAATTATCTTGTTTCCCTGAGGATGAGCAAGCTGTAAGACAGGAAGGACATGCTGTATCTTATGGTTAGCTCACTGAAACTCAGCTCACACTGTGCGTGCAGAAAAGCAGCGGGACTCAGAGGGGCAGATGAGAAGTTAATGAAGCACTAAGCTTTGCTTGTCAGAACCCTGATGTCTGACATTATCATCAGAGACCTGATTGCCCTTTTTCTTTCTGAACATTAGCCAGTTGAAATCCAGTTACCAGAGCTCTGTGTGCTCCAAAAACACAGAAGCATTTTGATCTACAATTCTGATTTTCAGCCTATTTTTCTCTATAATGGAACACTGCCTTGGAATGAATAATTTTCTAGATTCTGCTCTGTGATTAGCAACAGGAAACCCGGTAAAATTACATTGTGTAAATGAACAGAGCTACATGAAATTAATAGCTCTCAGCAGCCTGCAGAGCAATGTGAAGAGGATATTAAGAACTGGAATAATTTTGAGAACTGCAAAAAGAAAGCTTCTAATAATAGATAAAATGCATAACAACCTACAGACCAAAGACTCGTATTTTAGTTTGGTCCCAGATAAAAGGATTTTCCCTTTTAACTCCAAAGAAATGTACAGGGCTGCAATAAAATGTCTGGCTGCTTCTATTTTGCCCGGGGAGGTGGTAGAGTCACTGTCTCTAAAGGTGTTCAAGAAATGTTTGCATTTTGTACTGAGGAATGTGTTTTAGGGGGAAACATTGGTGATAGGTGAATGGTTGGATTGAATGACTTTTCCAACCTTGCTGAATTTTATGATTCTATTCACTGGAGCTTTCTTATTACAGACTGCTCAGCGGTTTGATGGGATGCTGACAACCCTCAAGTCCATTTGCAAACAAGGATTTTGGAGAGGGGACCTCTTTAATTTCAAGGTAACTATCAGCTCACTTTTTCATTTAAATTGCTAAATACATTAATCATAGCAGATGAGTCCCTCTGCTATTGCTGCTGCATCAGCTTCAAAGTCTGTTGCTCAATTTTGCAAATGCATTGACATGAAAATATATTTTGCTCCCTTATTTTATTTTGGGGGATATTAATGCTGTGGAAAATCACAGATAGCCAGCCCTGGCTGGCTGTAACAGGAATAACTGTAACTGTAACAGGAATAGCTGCATGCATTTCCTCACCCAATCCTCCTATCTAATGTCTCCTTTTACCTACCTCCGTGAGTGCTCAGCCTTCCATCTCCTTGCTGCAGTAGCTGCACAGCGGCTGCATCAATCTGCTGGATGCTTAGACCAAAATAAAATTTGTAAGTGACAGTTTGATTATTTGATATGTTGTCACAGATCCCTAGAGGCCATGACTAGAAAAAGCACAAAGGGTATCCAGTTTGTTTCCCTGCTTCCTGGGGATCATCAATAACACTGCAAATCAAAGTATTGCTTTTGTGCTTACAGCATAATTAGGAGTCTACTACTGCAGGTAGTTCTGCTTCATCTGCTACAAAACAAACTCTGATCAGGCTCTTCTAACTGTTATCTGTGCTAAATGCTTTAAATAAAAGCACAGATCTTCTACAAGTGGAATCCTGCTCTGAAGCTGATACACAAAACACTCAGCAAAGCACAGAAGCCTCCTCAAGTTTTTTACAGTATGACTCTGGGGAGTGCCTTTGGGCTTACTCGTTGTCCCTCAGTGATGGATACCATTTCTCCAGCTGCTGGGCTCCAAGGAAAGGAGAAGCTATAGCATTCCAAGTCAAGCTTGCTGACAGTTCAGGGTATAACTTACACGCGCACATAAAGAGGCAGTAATAGCATATTTCAAAGGAACCATATCTATGAAACTGCCACCATTTCTTCCCCATTCCCCTCTGTGGTTTAGCTGCACTTAATGCTGGATGACACTCCTTTTTTAATGCTTTAATTTTAACCTTCCTGATTCTTCTAGGAGATTGACTGTAATGGATCCAGCCAGATAACAGAATCCAGAAACATTCACAGTATGTTACTGCTGTCAAAACTTACCAGAATCTGAACCAGCCTTCCTGCATTAATATAGGAATCTTTTTATATACCTGACAGTATTCTGTGTATACTCCTGTGTGCAATATCATTGCACCTGAATGTTAGAGATATTTTGTTTTTTTGCAGCAGGAAACTGACAGTACAATTAACATCTTTAACTACACGACAGCAACTGCTTGTGCTTGCTGCCTGCACTCTTTTCCTATCACACTGTCAAGCCAATTACTTTAATTAAAGTTCTGTCTGGCCCTTTTTGACAACTCAGCCTGTAATGATGAAAGTATGTATGAGAATGATCTGGGTTAGAGAGTCAGAGTTCATTGTTTTCCAACACTCCTGCAATTACTATTAATTTCACATGAAAGTAGGGCACTTTCTTTGGGAAAAACAACACAGAAGTGTCACTTGGGTTCATTAGCAGAGTGGTGGTTCTCTGTTCTTCCCTCTTCAATGCATTTCTTCATGGGTAAAGAATTTAGTACAGCGCTTTGAGAAAAAAAACTGCAAACATTGCTAATCCCACTTAGATTAATATTCTAGGAAATGTAAACAAAGTTACTTGGCAGTAGAATAACCTCACTAGGCTAGTACCTTATTGTCAAATTAGTTTTAATCATGGTGAAAAATGTTTTGCTGTTCATGTGCTTCCAGGTTTTCGTGTAACTAAAGAGCCTACTGAAATTCTGAAAGAAAGCATGTAAGTAATTGATCTAACTACAAAAGCAAGAGAATATCAGAAAATTGTACTTCACGTGATGGTTCCATGGGTCCTGTGTGTCTGTGAACATGATCCCATCATGCTCAGTTCCCTCTTCAAAACCCCTCTGCAGCCTTCCAGCCTCACTTAACAGTTTGTTTTTGGCTCAGAAAGGATAAAGAAGAATTGAAGAACAGGACAGGTACACAATTTATACAGCTTACCCATTTTTAAAACTTCATTATTTTTGACCTACAAAGGGGCAAACAGCTACTTTAGGACAGTGAATAGCACAGATTTTGCAGTTTTTTCTTAGGACTATAGGTGTTTTATTATAATTTTTTTTTTTTTTTTCTGTGTGGCTAAGCTTCCATAACACTAATTCTCAAGATTTTTCTTAGAACAGATCTCTTCTGTCCTCAACCATCTTTACAGAATTGCTCCAGATTGGAAAATAGTTAAACACACAGATGCTCAGTTTCTCAACTGAGTTGTCATTGGATTTTTCATCCTTAGGATAACTTTTTCTATTTTTCTCTCTTGCTAGCTGTTTGCATCTTTACAGCTTTAAAAGCAAGTTCATAAAGACAGGAAAAAGTATACACAGTGCTAATTCTAATCACCAATTTGGGGCATGCTGCTTTGATTCAAGTAACTCTTCACCAGCCCTGAAGGGAAATGAGTTTAAAGAGAAAAGAAGGAAAATTCAAACTTCTCAATGGATTTGCAATCTCTTAGTCCAGCCTCAGGCTCAGTAGCAGGAAAGTGTCAAAAATAGGCTCTGTGCCTTCAGACAAGGCTTTCTGGAATTACCACAGTAGTTTCATGAGGCAGTACATATAGATTTGGAGCAAGAATTTTTCTTCCACTGTCTCAAAGTTCAAATATTTTGAGGTTTTTATTTTTTGTGGTTTATTCTTTTTGTAGGAAGAGGGAGATTTTCAACAAAGGTGATTTTGTTTTTTTTCCTCTCCCCTCAGGATTTTTGTAATCTCTGAAACAAGAACAGCTGCAACTTGTTTTGTAAAGGAAGTGCTTATGGAAATAATACATATAATATAAATAATAATAATGTAATAATAAATAATAAAATAAATATAAATAATAATAATGAAAACATTCCCCAATAGAAAAAAATTCAGCGATCAGAGCTGTTACTTACAGTAGGCTCTATAAAAGCCACTTCTAGGAGTCAGAACCCAGAGACTTACTAAGACTGAGGTACTTGTTTACTAGCCACCTCTTAACTCTCTGTGTTATTTCTACCTGGCATACACCGGACTCCTGTACTCACTCCCTTGTGAGCACAGAAGTATTTCATATTTCTTTCAATTCAACTTTGTTCATAAGACATCACTCGCTGTTAATTAGGCTTCACAGTTCCCCCACGTTCATTTGCTACAACTATATGCTTATGAAAGAATGTGCTCTGTGGAAAACCTGGATTATGATGAAATAAAGAAGCTTGAAAGCATGATATTTGTCCTTTGGTTCCTGGATGAAACATCTATAAATTGCTGTTGTCACTGCAATCCAGTCTCTCTACATTGAAATAGGGGCTTGTGCTGCTCTATTCCACACATACTTTGTTCCTCCTGCAACCAGCAGACAAGTGGAGCATCAATTCCTAGCTTATCATATCCAGTCATTGATACTGGAAGGCAAGTGTAAGTAGCATGCAGCTGCCTCTCATAGTGTTAAGTCTCATGATTTTGAACACAGCTTAGCATATGCAAGTGCTAGAATGCACACACAATGAACTTGTACTGTATCAGAACTGAGTCTATGCCACCTGGAAACCTAACATGTTTAGCTACTATGACATAGAACAATTACATACAATGTTATACCACAGTAAAAAAAATGCACAAAAATCTGACAAAACCCAGAAAAGCATCTAGAAAATTCTCAACAGTAGAAAATAAGCGCTTCCTGTATAAATCTCACTTCCTTTTTGTATCCACTATAAGTACAATGGTCTGCCTTTCATTATATTTCCATACAAATCTTGTGTTGGCGCTGTTCTCCATTAGAGCTCTCACCTCCATATAGTTTGCCATAATATCCAAACTTTCAGCAATCAAGATTCATAATGATTAGCTTGCATTTCTTTTCTGTGATTGTGGCAGTACTTACTCAAAGTCCCTACCTATATGTATTTATATAGATATACATGTATATATACACACATACATACAAACACATGACAAATACTGCTGCGGTTATCCTCTCTTCCAGTGTTTGGAGTGACAGACATCCTAGAAGGTGAAGGCATACACCACTCCCACAACCACAATATTTCCAATTGTTGCTATGATTGCAATCCATAACAATATGGCATCGTTTGAAGACCGGGATGTTTCTTCTGGTGGATTCTGCATGGAAGAAGCTGCATGGACGTTGGCTGATGAGTTAAACAAAGAGTACTCTGTACTGAAGTCCTCATTTGGTGAGTCCATAAAGGCTCCCCCCATAACAGGAAGCTGTGAAGAAGAACATGGCATAATTAGATTGAAAGCCAATGCATGCATTTGTTTGCTCTCTAAGTCATTACGAAAGAATAACCAGTAGCCAATCTCCCAAATCACTGAAGTTCTATGTTTGTGGTGCTAAGCAGTCAGGACTATCATATACACAGTGTACACTATTTCTTCCATTTTTGTTAGGATTGTTGTTACTTAAATAAACCTATGTATATTGCATGTACCATCATACATCAGAGCTAGCCTACAGGCTCCAAGTAAAGCTACACAATAATATAAAATTGAGAAGAAATGACAAATGATAAAGAAAATGAAAATGATGATTTGAAATGATAAAGAAATAATAATCCACAAAGCACTCACGTACCAAAGCACAGCACCATATATGTTTTAAGGCTACCAGCAAGGAACACACCAAATAAGCACAGTGTGGATGTAAGCAGGGAATTTGTTCCACTTTTGTGTATGGCTTAGAAGTAAACAAAATTTATAAATGCAAACAAAAACATGAATTACAGAAGTTGTTACAGTAAAGAAGATGAAGCACACCAAGTGCACTAACTTCACTTGCGAAAACATATCTGCAATGTGTTATTTGTAAATCTATGAATTCTGATAATTCTGTAAATCCAAAGAATTATTAATCTACACAGTGGAAAACTTCAGTTATGATAGGCTTCATAGCAATTAAGTTAGTGACAGATTTCCAACTTCACTACCACCTATTGGGTGTTGTTAGTGGCCCTGTCAGTGGTACCACAAAAGGTTCTCAGTTCTGCACTTAAAAAGGTTTTTGAGGTTTTGACATCATCACTCTTCACCTATCCCAACAGGCTCTTCTCTACATCTGAAACTAGAGTCTCTGGCCCAGTAACAACAAAATAAGAATCCTCTCTTCTTCAGTACTAGTAATAGTACTATTACAGCTAGCAGCAGCACAATATTGTTGAAGTCGTCATGGCTTATGAATAATGGAGGAATCAGCCTTCCATTCCTTTAGACACATCACAGAAGGCTGGTATAACCATGAGTGCTAAATTACCATGCCCAGTACTCACTGTGCTGGAAAATTAGTGTCTTTCAACTTTATCCTTAAATCCTGCAACACACTGATTCTCCTGTTGATACTAAGCTACACCCCATCTGTCTGCCTGCAGCTGTGCTATGGAGGATGCGAAACAAGAGAGGACTCAAGGATAAGCCACCTCTCTCCACCCACAGTGGTAGCTGTAATCTAATATTAGAGCAAAGAATTTGCTAAGTAACTGTGACAGTACAGCAGGTTTTTTTTCCCTTGATATTCAGAACATTCTACAAAGCAGTCTTTTTCAAAAACTGGCTGCTGAACAGATTTTGTTTGTACTTGAAAATATCACGTCACACTGAAAATGAAATACAGATAGCAAGGGTTATGTCATATTTCCCAATCCACATTAAATAAAATTATCTTTGAGAGCAAATAAATGGTATGATTGGACAAAAGCAGTTTGCAAGAAACCAAATCAGAAATTGCAGAAGTCAGGTCTGGAGCATTGCCCCTGCACCAAAGACTTTTTGCTCCTACTTTCAACACTGTGCTTTACAGAGAGCTTCAGTTTTGCAACAAGCCCAGCTTGGACCTCATAATCCAACAGCACCAGTATCTTTTACATCTTGGGATTCAATAGGGAAAATTGTTTAACCACAATTCCTTTTCATGCAGCGATTGAAGTCAGAATTGGCTTTTATAGCAGACACAACAAGAGCATTCATGCAGAAGTGCTGCCATTCAGCAGCTGTGGAGATACTAGTTCAAGCAGCAAACAACAGGCATATATTTACCACAGCAGCAGCAAAATGCTCAGTCCAAGATAATTATCTTTTTAACATTTACATTGATCAAATCTACAAAGCCTTTCAACCAGAGCAACCATTCTTGGTGATTGTTCATGGAAGACACAGGGTTTCCTGTAAATGTGTATGTGCCCAAGACTGTGGGAAGTTGTGAGCACTGTTCCAATAAGCAATATCTGTTTTTCGGGCCATATATTCTCTACCTTCTGTGAATTATTTCAGCTGACAAGCTTGCATTGTGCTAGTCCACATGGTGCTGTCATAGGGGCAGGAAGCACGCATGTAGCAGCACAGCTACACACCATGCTGCAAGTGATGTCAGATCTGAACTTGCTCATTCCGTGCAAACAAGCTGTTTTCACCATCTGAGGGGAACACATGGTGAAACAGCTCATCTGAGTTTCCAAAAGGCTTGCAGTGACCTGACATAAAAATCTGATGTTCAGCACCTGGCACAGGCTTTCTGTAAAATTGACTTTCAGTTTTTCTGTTTGTATGTCAGTGGCACTTTCATCATAGATCTGGAAATAAACCTCACTGCTGATGTCCCGTTTGAAAAAATTGATCCTTACTTAATTTTCATTCTCCCTTCCCACTGATAAAACAGCCTCATGTAAGGACACAGGAATGGCCATAAACTATCTGACAGAAAGTTGATTTTCAAGGTTGTGACTGTCTTCAAGCATCATCAATGGCCCTAAGTGCTCAGGAAAGAGTAAAAGCACAACTGGATGAGTATATCTGATCCTACTTCTTAACATCTGTTTGTAAACTCAATACTATTACTCTGGATGCAGTACTTCCTGTTCTTGCTCCACTTACCTATCTCTGCCTCTGCAAAAATACACCAATTAATTTTAGCCAAGAACTTAAATGATGTTACACATCATTGATGTTACACAGTCATCATATGTATACATATATATATCCTATTAAAAAAACAGAGTTTTATAGTTGGAGCAAAGCAGTGCAGCACCTGTATCACACTTCCCAAAATTCCTGTTTGAGAAGACCAGGGCAAAGGCTTAGTTGGGAAATGTGGCAGTGAGGGACACAGCAGGAGGGAATGGTGAAGGAGTATGCCTCAGCTCTGAAATGAAACTCTTTTCTGAGTCAACAATGCAAAGTACATCTCTTGCTAAATAGCTTCCTGGAGCAGCAAAGAAAGGATTTGAACCATTAAATAACAACAGGCAGAAAACCAAACAAAACATCAAGAGGTAATGAGAACCCCCACTGTGCTGAATGCCTTCTGCTGCCATCCAAGAGGATGGCAAAGGATCAAGGAGAGAAGAACAAGCCTCTTGAACAGTTAAATGATATATTTGCCCGTTAGCAAAAAAAAATAATAATATTGCTTTATAACTTAAATGATTCACATGAAGGAAAGAAACATGGCAGGTCCCAGTCACCAACAGTCTAAAAATGATGGCTTTCTTAAGTAACATCACATAAAATCCATCATTTATCATTAACATCGTTCCATTTCTCTGAGAATCAGGGAACATCTTTTACAGCAAGCTAGACAAGTACAACATTCAGTTCCTGCTATGTTAGAGGGAACCTAGGCTCAGCAGAGAGATTTGAAAGAGCAGCTAAATCTTCCAAGTAGCTGTTTTCGAGAGACTAGAAAACCTCAGCAACATCTTCAACAGGCATGCTGGATCTTGGCCTTGGATGCAGACTTCTCTGGAAATGAGATACTGATAGGTGAAATGTCACCCCAGCTCTATTGCTGTCTTGTAAAATTGCTGTTGTTACTTCAGAATATCTAGAAGTTCCGTTTCTTTTAGGTTCCATGATAGATTCTCAACACTTAAAGTGAAATGAGTATTTCCTTCTGGCCTAGCAGCATGTGATTGCTGCAGTGGGTCTGAAAACCTAGCTACAATCACAAATTCTTCATTTAATTTAAATAATTTTAATATGTTATATTATATTAATATAATATATGTAATGATATAATATATTAAATAATATTTAAATAAATTTAAATAAATGTTTTGCATTAAAAAGATATCCCACATAACCAATATTTTCCCCACACTCTCTTGCTTCTCACAGAATCATGCATATATGTAACTCACCTACTGTAGGGCATGTACCGTTATGGAAATAAAGAAGTTCTTTCTGTTACTTATTTACTGGTAACATCTGGAGAGCCAATTACTTCCAACCACCATTTACCAGAACATCATCCTATTATTTACCACACAAGGGCTGGCTACACAGTGACAACCAGAACTGTTAGTTGATGTTCACTACAAGATTAGTTAAAATGCTTTAAATCCCCACACAACTGGAATTAAAGAGCACCTAAGGCAATCTTATTTAATGTAAGTAAATAGATCTAATTCTGAAGGGGGAAGATCCATGCAAATGCATTCTGCAGATCACTTCAAATTCTCACTTCATTTAATTCAGATCCTTGTTTCACCTTAAAATCATAGTCTCTTGTTGACAAGCTTAAGAAAAACAGCTATTTATTTTTAAAATATAGTTGTCAAAATAATTCCCCTACCAGTGGCAATGGAAAATTTCCTCTCTAATTTGGAAGCATAAAGATTTCATGCTTTATTTTTAATCCCACTAAAAATTCTCTATCTTATTCCAATCAATCTCTGATTTTCTTCCATTTCATCATATTCCTAGGACCTGTGTATTATTTCCTTCACTGCTTTCCTACTTGTGATAGGCAATGTAAGTTTATGTCCTTTTAGATGAGACTGATGTTCACAGCTGTTCCTTATCAGCAGTATTGCAGATGCCAAAAGCGCAAGTTTCAGCCTTGCTGTTGACCACACTAAGAGATGTCATAGAATCATAGAATTGCTCAGGTTGGAAAAGAACTTAAAGATCATCAAGTCCAACTGGAATCTAACCATACTACCATAATAATAACTCTCTGCTAAATCAAGTCATGCCCAACAGGTGACTAGATATTCAGGAAGGAACATTCAAAAATGACCAGAGCTGCGCAGACACTTCACTTCTGAGTTTGCTCTTAGTTGTAGAAACTCTTTGTCTTAACTAAGGAAATTCACTAGCGGATGGAGCTCAGCTAGATCTTTATCCCTCTAAACATGGCCATATCACAAGTACCTTGTAAGAGAACATGCCCAGTGCAGACCAAAGCACCTCTCTGCGCAAAGTTATTCTGCTGAACCAATTAAAAGAAATAGTAATTGGTGAGAAGGCGTTTCCTAATTTTTTTTTTCCAACTCTTATATTTCTGCATTAGTGGCATACAAGTTACCTTAGTGATAAAGACATAAAGACATCAGGTTCCATTCCACACAATCTAGATTTCCCAAATTCTTTCTTGTAATAGCTCTTATTATTAAAAAAAAAAAAAAAAAAAAAAGAAAACCCTACTGCTTTCAAATTGACTACTATCAGTGTCAGTTAACTGCTCTTGGATCTCATCTTCTAAGTGTGAAAGACTAGGAGCAAGTAAAAGTCTCAAGAGTTCCTCCTCCCCTTCCAGCCAGTATAAGCAATACTGCATCAAGAAAAAGGGGAAGCTTTGCTCAAAGCTTCAGAAACAGAACAGAAAAAAAAAACAACAACTGTACAAAGAACCTTCAAGTCTAAGTTTTATTAATTAATTTAAATTGAGTATGTATATACCGGAGGTGGTGGTGAATATCACAAAAGTGTGCAGGGTAGTCAAGCATGACATGCTTTGAGCTATCTGGATGAGTCAGGAAAATCATTCAAGCATCAATACTGTAATATAATAGCAGCTAGCATCCTACTGGGGACATTATGCTAGAGAAGCAGCTGCAAGTAGGTTTCCTGCTTCCAGGAATGTACATACACATGTGGAAGAAAAAAATATGAACAGAGAGTACCAGGGAGGTAAACATCTATCAGTACAGAAAAATGAAACCAACCATCAATGTTATCATAAGAAGAGCAATTCAAATTTTTCACAGTTTTGAAAACCGGCAGAATGGAGGACCCTCTTACACCTTTTGTAGCCACACTGGAGCAGAGGAAATAAGAATTGCTTTAGAGATAAGAGCAACTTGCAGAAATGTGTCAGTTTAATCCTAAACATAATTCTAGAAGGATGTCAAGCACCAAGCTTCCGAGTTTAATTTTTCCTATATATTCCTACTGGATAAGGAAGAAGCATTGAACACCCCACCTTTTGTAGGATTTCTTGCACCATCTGTTAGTTTTGGCATTGGCCACTTCAAAGCCAAACTAATAGATTTAACTGGACTTGTACAACCTTCTGCTTTGATAAAGCCTGGCAATTATTGTCTGGTTTCAAGTGTAACTTCCCCTATTGAGGGGAAAAAGGAAAAAAAAGAAAAAAGAACTAACAATAAGGAGGAAAAAAGAAAGAACACTGCATGCAGCATAATGGCTTACAGGATGGAGATATTGCTGGCTGGAAGCAAGTGCACAGCCACATGCTATCCAGTGGTAGTTTCAGTTGTTCTTACAGAGAGTAAGTGGCTATTGAGTGCTGGACAGAAAAGAAGTGTAACACAAGCTGATTGTAATGATGTTCCATATCTTCAAGAATAAAAGATATTCCCACCAAAAATAGCAAGTCAAATGATGAAGTTTAAACAGAAAACCAAAGAGCAGAACTCAAGAGCAGGCATGTAGGAATAACTAAATGAAGCCTAATCCCATTTTTCAATTTGGAAAAGATCTGCACAAGCCCATCCTCCATTGTGGTCTTTGAAGTCATCCTATTTGTGACAAAGTGCCAATGTCCCATAACCAATTCATTATTGTGGCCAAGATGTCTTAGTAGCAAAGAAACCGGGCTGATAGGGAGCATCAGCTGTAGGGCTGATGACTGCAGTTTTTAGAGTTTTCTTTCTCCTCCATCTCCTTTAGCCTAACACAATGCTTAGGCTGTTTCATGGAAGGAAGCAGTGACGTAGCCATGGGAAAAAGATGGAAATTAGTAACCATTCATGGCAATAGAAGCAACAATACAATTCCAAAACTAAAACTAGTTCCAGTTTTCCAGATGAAAAATCATCAGACTTGAGAAATGGGCAAAAAGAGCGAGTGTGTAAATTACTGTATCTTTCAGTATTCAATAATCAGGATGCTTCTCACAAAAATTAAAAGAATTTCAAGGGGCTGGTGTTCAGGGATATAGACCTAGAAAGATATTTTGGACACCTTATTCCTCTAGACAAAAATACAATTGCAAACAATTTCCTCTGTGTTGCATACACTGATTATGTTCAAACTTAAACCAAGTAGGAAGAAAAATCTTGTATGCTAGCTCCAGTCCCTGTTACACAGCCCATGAAAAATTAATTGGTTGAGATTTAGCTATACCACAGCAACAGGCATGATATCACTTAGCTCTGTTTCATCAGAGAAATTATTTACTATTCTATGAAGACTCAAAAGCTTTCAAACTATACATTTGATGTTTTACACAATAATGGCTGCACTACAAAAGGCTAGGATACACCTACCTATTAAAGGAAGTAATCACTAACACTGCAGCTCTGCTGTACCAAATGGTAGGGAATAAATGCCTCATTTTCAGCACCTTGGAAACAACCACCTGGAATCTATCCTCAAATGTGATAACAGAAGAGGCCAGTACCTTCATCATAATGCAAATCCACTGGGAAAGAATCATTCTGTGATGACTTCCAGAAAATCATTTACCCATGCAAAATACTTCTGGGCATCCAACAGAAAGCCTTAAAAAGGAAATAAAAACAATTTAACAGTCTCAACTGAAACCATAATGATTATTTTCCTGAAGTTTACATAAGCTATCGGGCTCTCACAAAAAAACACAGGAAAGAGAAACCTGATAACAATGAAAGCAATTTTATTTGGGCTGTGTGTCATTTTCATCCAACAATTCATACCAGTTTATTTTTTTCTATCATTTTCATGTTGCACCGCATTTTCAAAAAAGAAAAAAGAGGAGGGCTGAGTTATGCTGATAAAGAATCTGAGATATATATCTCTCAAGTATTAAGCCTATTTTTATAAAGACTTTTGCTTACCTACTTGGCATGTAGTTCAAGACACACAAGAGTCAGAAAAAAAAAAAAAAAAAAAAAAAAAAAAGATGTATTCCACTTGAAATGGGAAGAAAAAAAAAAAAAAAAAAAGGTAGAAAAAGCTGACACAGTGTTAACCCCCTTCTTGTTGACCACCTCTTGACCATATGAGCAGCAGCATGCATGAAGGTCAAGTAAAACATACAGTGCAGCTACTAGGAAGATACGAGGACTGCCAAATGTTATTCCTATTGCATACACTTCACTTGATAGAATACCAACATCTGGCAGACTGTCATGCCTCTTGATTCCATCAGGCATACCAGGCATAACATATGGCTTGAACAACCTACAGACTGCACATCCCCCTCAACTTATTCTTTAATGCTTAAGAAGTGTTTTATACCTGAAGAAGAAACCATATTAATGTGTCTGAAAATTAATCATTTTATCTTGTATTTTGGCCACAGGAGTGAGCTAATCGTATGATATACAAGAAAATAAAAATTAGAATGTGAAAAAATGTTGGAAGTTTCTTAACTCTTAGAATTTGAGAAGAAACTCATCTATGAGCTGCCTTCCAAAGGTTGAATATCAAGAGGAGGCTAAAAGCTTGGTCACCTCTACATCGCGAGTGCTTAAGAACCAGACAAGTGCCACCAGATAACTGTTTCAGCCTTCTTCTAGGATATGCTGTTCCCACAGCAGAGCTCAAGGAAAAGAATTAACATGTTTCTCATCCACTTTGGTGCAAAATCAACAGGCATTGCTTAAATATATTTCACAAAAGTCTTAAAATAAGCCTGGATCACTTAGTTTTGAAGTAGAAGAGAAGCGCCCATATGGGACATTCACTAGCCCTTTTGAGGGCAGCAGGCCTCATCAAAGTGTGAGAACAGCCTTCCTCAGAGCCAAATATTCCATATGTTTTCAGAAACCCAGATTTTCATATCCAGGTTTTGCTCATATATTAAGACAATAAAGGGATGATTAAGTGTGGCTGAACTAGACAGCAGCTGATGACATCTTTATCACGCCAAACAAAACAGAACAGCCAAACCATCTGTGTTGTGTTTAAAACTGTTCAAATAGTTCAAAGAATATTAGAGAATAATATAATAAATTATACATTGATGTTATCTCTCTAGATAAGCGTGAGTCTATATATTTATGCACAAAGTAGCACTTCTTAGTGACTGTTTATATACATATACACAGGATGGGCTCAAATCAATGTATAATTTATTATACTTCTATTTGCAGTTCGATGTTTGAACTGTTACAGTTGGCAGGGCTGCACAGGATAATTAAAAGACATGAATATGTAACAGTTTTTCTTGGGTCTGAGTATACACAAAAATGACTTCAAAAGAACTTCTTCAGTTATTTCTGCGTTATGGAAGGGAGGGCAGAAAACAGAAAAGGAGGCAAAATACATTGTCTGTGCATTCTTTTTCTTCATTTTATTTAGTGTAATCTGAGCTATAGAATCACGATTGGTCTGGAGGACTGAAAAGGTTCTAGGAGCTAGTGCAGTGTGGTGGCCTCCCAAACTTTATAGAAGACACAAGTTTCCAATCCCATGGCATCCTAGGGACTCTGGAGTAATGCTTTGAAAGAGCAAGCATCTTAATTCACTTAAAATAAACAGAAATGGTTTTGTCCTTGAGATTCATAGAATCATAAAATTGCTCAGGTTGGAAAAGACCTTAAAGATCATCAAGTCCAACCGTGTGCCTGAGTCTCACACAACTCAATTATAGGAAAAAAAAAAAACTACAAACAGCACAATGCAACAGATGAAGTCTTTCCCATAAAGGGTGTCAAAAAATGATCATAGGAAATGAGCTGGTTCCAAGTTCACTAAGAGTTTCTCCAAAGCCTGACAGTCAAAGTAACTTTTCTTCAAACCTGAACTTCAGAACCCTTTGAACTTCAGATGGTAAAGTAACAGAACAACAGTATAGCTAAGGGATACCTTGGTGCTTTAGGGAGACAGGATTCACAGCAAGACAAGTGAATACACATATCCTTGTACTGATACTCACTTGCACATGCAATCAAGCATACAATAACACGGTGGCATCTTGCATCTACACGTGCAAATTGAAAATAACCAATTTAGTCAAAAGCAGCCCAAGAGTGAGAACGAGCTTTAACAGCTGAAAACAAAGTAAGCAAACTGCACCAAAATCCAAAAGCCTGCTTTATTAAATCCTCTGTACAAATCCTATAAGAACAGCTGAAAAAAATGCCTGGCTGAAGTAAAGCACCTTGCTCTAAGAGACTTTAGCGTGCGCAACACAGCGCAGATCCCAGCATAACTGGGTTCTTGAGTGATGGCACTCCAGGTGATCTGCTCCATGAAATCCCCTAGCACTAGGATCATACTGACAGATCTTTTTGTGAAATTACAAAGGAGATAAAAGATTAAAAGGTAGAAGAGAAGAGAAGGATTTTTTTTCTTATTTTGAAAGTGCCTTGAAAGTCATAAATCCTACTGCAATATGAATGTTTGCACTCTGAATGCATACTCAAAGGGAAAAAGGTAAGTTAACCAATGTATGACCATAACAAATAGATGAGCATGTTCACCTGACTTAAAATGAGGTCAATTAGGTGGTTGAAAACATTCCCAAATAAAATTCAGTTTTCTACATATTTATTGATAGCCCTGTACACATGACAATCTTTTATATACCATGAGATCTCTTAGAACTCCATAAAAGCACAAATATACCCAGAGTGCTTTCCTCCTAGCACATTCATTACCTTTTCCAGTTCTTCCTTGAAGATAAATTGTAAATTATGATGCAATATCACATAATGCGCACCCTGATCGGAGAGACTGTACAAAATTGACCTCTGCAATGCATTCTTAAAAGAGGACATAATGCCTTTCATCCATAGTTTACCACTAATTGAATTTCCTCTAAGATAAGGGAAGGCATTATTTATCCATTGGCAAGTACTAATTATTACTTATTTTATTATATATTATATATATATATTATATTATATATATATATAATTATATATATATATATAAATATATATTATTATATATTACTTACTGAAATAATTACAGAATAAAATCACATTTAATCCTGTTGCTAAAAAAAGTATGATGGAAATATCACTGTTAAAATGCAATACATTGTTGCAAGAGGACTGTCCACCTTAAAAATTTACAACCAGCAAAAAATAAGCTAATAAAAATAAGTTCCAGCTCAGTTCAGTGACCAGTGACATAGAGATGTGGGAAATTAAAACAAACAAAAACAAGCAAAAATACACAGATTGGGATGTAAAACTCGCAAGTAATTCTAAACTCTTTTGTTTCTATATTGCTAATATGGATTCAAATTAAGTCAGCAAAACAAACACATCCAATTTAAAAGATGAACGTGATGTGGTTTAAGGCCAATTCCATACCAGATTCCATTTAATACAACATACGGGCCTTAAAGATGCCAGTCGAAAAGCTCTGCAGGCTTCAAAGCAGAAACACTACTGGCTGTAGGCAGCCATCCAATTGAAAAAGAATGGTTTGAGATACAGTGGGTGCCAAAGGCAAGCAGGACAGTTCTCACAAAGAAGTTTTATATGCATCCTTGCTATTACCATGCCAGTACCTTTGGAAACTGTCCTTCTTTCATCTATTTTTGATGTTCTAAATTCTTCATAAAAATTGAAGGTTATTTCTTGAGAAATGGCTGAGCTTCACTGCAGCTTTGTGTAGTTTTAGTTTACACGAATGTGTAAATACACTGATGTCCCAGTCTTCCCAGTCTTGTCTGGACACTTTCACTACAGCAGTATTCATTTGCTACTATAACTAGTAATTGCAATTACCAGAGACTCTTTATACCAAGTGTAAGCAACCATCTCCTGTTGAATACACTTTATCAGTGCATGGTACATCCATACCTGCTATATGTATCTGAAAATCAAGCCACTGGATTCACTGAACCCAGTTCTCTTTCTGTTAGACTTTTACTGGTATTTATTACACTCCATCATTTTGAAGGAATAACAAGCAAAAAATTCACCCATCCTTTTTTTCCATCTCATTTATGCTACGAAACACTTGAGTGAGAAGCAACAGTAAAAAAGTTTGCACCTTCAGAACTGCCCAAAACCAAGGACGATTCCCCTTGGAAAAATCTTGAAGACACTCAAAAAGGTAGAGTTTCAGTATCTTGAAGCAAGTCTCTAATGAAACCTGTGATATGAAACACACTTACACAAAACACAAAAAGGCAGCAAGTCAAACCTCCTCTGGAGGGACCGTATGAAATGTGGCTGTCCCAGTAAATAAAAGAGCAAATGCAGCATGGTTAAACTTTAATTCTATTTGGCTTTCTCAAAGCAGATGCTTGCAGACAGATTTCTGTTTCAACCACTAATGACTGTCATACACAATCATGTCACCGATTTCAAAGGGCTGCAGGGTTTATACGCTTGCAGGCAAAACTGACAAGACACAGCTAAAGAATATTCACAGAATCCAATACCCTGCTTAGTTCAACAGGGACATTTAAATAGTGCAATCAAGATAAGAGAACCAGACTGTGCCATGCAGTTTCAGTAATTCTAACAGGGACAGGAATAATCATCAAGTTGCACTGGTGCCTGTTACAGATTCTGTGAATAAAACAATGACCTTCCTTAGCGTGGCACGGAAAGTCATGGTGTTGTCTTCCTTGATGCTCCTAGGTCTAGTTTTCTGGATCATCACATAAAGACAACAGGAAGTAGTTAGTAAGGCAGAGAAACAAAGATAGGCAAGGGGACATGAGGAAGAAGTATGTCAGAAATATGTGCAAGGGAAGACAATCCGTTGGAAAGCTATGTACACTGTACGTACATAACTTTGGCCCAGAGTAAATCTTCTCCAATTTAAGTTTTTCTAATTATAAGCTTCACATATAAGCTTCATAATATTTTATTATGGGCCTTGGATAACTTCAGGGTTTTTTTCTGCAAGATCTAGAAAGAATGAGAATACTCATTCTCTACTCTGAGACCACGTTTCTAAAATTTGTATCTTACAAGCTCAGATAAGATTGCATCAAGTGGAACTCAAGTCTGGAAACAGAAAAGGATTTTGAGTTATGTAGAACTGCTTTCATGAACCTTGTTTCACCCAATTTTACCAAGAACAACACTCAAGTATGGAAAGAAGAGGAAACAATGTTTTAAATCTTTCGTCTCCCTCCTTCACTTCTAAGGGCGGACAAAGCCTTAGCATGAAAAAAGGGACTAACAATATCCACATACATGTAAGGGCCATCACTGATGGTAACATTTTCTTCAGATATTAAGCAAGCTGTGTATCGCAGCTCTGGCAATGGTGGCACTTTCCCTTCCACGAGGCAGTACATCACTGCAGTACTGTTAAAAACAGTGACATCATCTCTGAAGTGAATGCAGAGCCTGAATTTTACATGTTAGACTCAGACACAATATGGTTGTTCAGTAACCTGACCAAGCCATATTAGAAGGGTTAGCTTTCCTGCTTCTCCTTCCATTAGGAGCCATTTTCCCCTGAACTCCTGCTGTGCAGGCACCATTCAAGTTTCCACAAATTGAAAATGCCCTTTTTGTAAAATACCACAGTACCACTCTCCACAGACAACCACCTCCCCTGTGAATCTGATCACCACACATCTCTTCTGTTTCAAGCTACTTACAGTTGTACCAAAAGGAAAAATAATGATGGGATGTTAACAATTCATTCTAGTCCTGCTAGCCTCATAGAGAAAAATAAAAAGAGAGGAACAAAGAATTTCTAGAAAGCATTGAAGTGTATGACTCATTATTTAGGACATATAATTGGGTCATATCTGCCTTTGTACTGAAAGACGCCAGGTCATTCCATCTCGTGCCAAGAAAATTTTTACCTATTACTCAGCACAAAACCTTGGCTGCCAATTGATCAGGACCTATGAAGGCTCCAAATGAGATTGGTTTTCAGCAAGAGTCTGCTCAGAGAACAGCAGTATGCCCAGTTTTCAGAAAACATCAAGAATGGACTATAGTAGAGGAAAGGCCCTGATTACCAAAGGTAATTGCCTCATATCAGTTCTCTGTAGCATCATCTTTTATTGGGGTTAAGCTTGAGGGGTAAAAAAAAAAAAAAAAAAAAAAAAAAAAAAAAAAAAAAAAAAAAAAAAAAAAAAAAAAGGAAATGCCCATCCTGCCAAAGGACTTTTGCCAGAATAAACAACATTAGAATTAAGAACGTCCCAGGGACATAGCTAAGTTATTCAGGTTGGGTGTGGTGAAAAAAAAAAAAAAAAAAAAAAAAAAAAAAAAAAAAAAATCAAACTGAGGAGTCAGAGCAAAGATTATTTACATTTCAGTCTCACATTGCATCCTTTCTCCCATCTCATACATCTCTCCTTCCCTGCTTCCATTACACTCCAATTATTTCCCCTGCTTCTACTTCTCTTATCACTCTGATTCCAGTACTTGCAAGATAAGGCTGCAACATCTCCTAATAGTACTTGGGTATTTATAAAGAGAGCATGATGACCCCAGTATGTGTTAACAAACTAAAATAAATAAATAAATAAATAAAAATAAAAACTATTTTATAGAAATATAACTTTATCATTATACTTTATTAAAATATGTTGTTTTGATTTTAGGCCTCCATTAATATTTTAATCATTACTTAATATCATTTAGATTATGTGTCTTTTTTTCCTCTTTGCAGAAATGCAAATGAGATACTTTGTGCATGTGAATTATGGAATTACTGACGTACTCAAAAGGTTATTGTGATATTTTGTTGATTAAGAGATACGTTACTAAGATAAATGTTTCACTTCCTATTAACAATATATTTCAGTGGAAAAAAAATAAAAAAAAAATTACACAAAGTACTGTAATAAGGTAAGCAGTACTTGCCATGGTAGGAAGCCTGAACACCTAAGAATGAAAACCAAAATTTAAGAGTGTCTTCCAGGTAATACCCTTTGTATCTGTTGGCCATGTCATTCAGCCAAATAAAAAGTATGTGAAAGAAAAGAAGCTTCTAGCAAGGCTAAACGTGATTTTAATTTAAAAAAAAAAAAAAAAAAAAAGCTAATAATTTGCATCATGATTTCAGAAGAATTAAATCTGCATCTTTTTGTCATAGAGTGAAAATAAATGAATCAAAACCAGAACAATGTTACCTGGAGTCAAACTATTCCATGCATATTTGACATCCAACACAGAGGTACTGAATTACATTCTAGGTAAAAGCCATCTCTTCTGAGACACCCTCAACCACATCCCACATTTATAGGAGTCAGCACAGACCCTGTCCCCAGGACTGACACATCTGTTGAAAATATGCTAGATAAACCCAGTTTTCACCAACCAAAAATTCCACAGCTTATCTTGAACTCTCTGCTTGCTTGGAAGACTTGTTTTAAGACAGTAGAGTGAAGAGGTTCAGAGCAGCCACAGACAAGTATAACTTGAGCAGAGAAGTTTTGGAAAGAGTACAATATTTATCCCACCTTGACATACACGCATGAAGACAACTGCAATTACAGCGACAGGGTGAAAAAGATAAGCAAAGACTCACAACCTGAAATGGACTATGCAAGTAGAATGATGAACTGATGCATAAAAACTGTATCTAAACACATGCTTTTGAAATCCAGATCTGAGAATAGATGCATAAATAGTAGCATGAGATTTTTTATTTTTTTTTAATCTCAGTTAAAAATAAAAAAAATCCCTACTGACAGAAAAGAACAGGGAAGGTTCAGAGTGGGTGTGAGGAAAAGGTTCTTCACCAGAGAGCTGTGAGCATGGAACAGGCTCCCCAAGGCAGTGGGCTTAACTCAGACAAGATGTGTTTATTCCCATTGATGATTTACGGCTGACAGGAGCACTCAATATGCTCACACAGAGATGCAGATCTGAGAAGTCCCTTGAGCAATATGAGACAGTGGGTGTAAGGGAAATACCCCTTCTCTTGGGCTCTCTTTCTGTTCCTTGGATAAAGGTACTTCCCTCTCTCTCTGAAAGATGAGGACAGTTGTGCTGGTGGCAGCAGCAGATGGAGAGCAGAAGAACAGTTGGACCCTCTACTCACTCAAGGGCCTCTGTTCTGCCTAGGATATATGAACCTGCAGCTGTCTGCTCCTGCATTTTGATGATGAAATCTGGGCTAGCCCTGTCCTTAAGCAACCATAAAGCCAAGAGGTTTACGGGCTTTCTCAGGCAGCAAGGAGAGCATGCACAGACCCACAATGGTAGGCATCTAGTTTATGTGATGTAAGTGCACATATGCCCTTACCTCTACTTTGCTTCCAGCCTTTCAATGCCAATTGTTCCCATCAATCAGTTTCTTTGCAATGTTATCACATTTTCCAAAGAACTGATTTTGAGGCTATTTAGTGACTTCTGTGAAGCAGATTTAAAAAATAAAGTAAAAAATGATGGCTTTTCTGACAGTTCTCACCACAAAAATCCAGGGCTCAGTTTCAGCAGTGTAGTCAACAGTTGAATTTGGACCCACAAAAATAAACATAACCTACATAAAAATGAAATAAATGCTCCTGTAGCAGCAACAGCAGCATGTTTGTAAGATAAATGGAAGTTGTGCTGCTTGAAGTGCAGGTTCCTGCAGTCCTGAACTCATGAAAGCAAGCTTGCTTTATGATTACTAAAAAAAAAAAAAAAAAAAAACCACACCAAAAAAAGACCAAAAAAAGGAGGAAAAATGTGAGACAAAAGAAAAAAACATGCAGACTGGTACATTTGGGAAGATATAGTCTAGTGTCTCTAGAGAAATGCAGAGCTTTCCTGACTGTGAACCAGCTTCTATATCAGGAGATATCAAATCTACCTGCAGGATCCTATGGAGGGTGATGCTTTGCAGTTACTGAATAAGTTTATCCCTTATTGGTTGTGAGAGACAAGCATCTTTGGTACTAACTGATGAGGAAAGGAAGAGCAGCATCACACAGAGCCACAGCAAGGGCTGGGCACAAGAAGGTCAAATGGCAGCTGAGGTACTCAAGCACTGCCACATGCTGTGTCATCACCCAGGTGTTGGGTGCAAATCTGCATCAGCACATTAACAACAGGCAGCTGTAGCAGCAGGGATGTAACCTCCCAAAATAAGAGGAAACCAAGAAGCATAAGATGTTCATCTGCAGCTCTAAGGTCACATCCCCAAAAGCACTGTCTGTGTACTAGCACCCACTGGGTGCTGAGATTATAATCACATCATTTCCCATACACTTCAGAAATAGATAAATTGTAAGGGACCAGCAAGTCCCAGTATTGAACATTGACTGCAGGTCAGCCTGCATACAAAAACTCTCGTAGCAGCCACTGTTTTGGATTATATAATATCTAGCAAGTAAACATGCGATTATATTCTGCTTCATGCCAGCATTTATGGGGATGCAATGCTGAACGATATAAGCTTGAGTATTTGTTTCATGGTTATCCAAGAGAAAACATTTATGCTTTCAAATGTTGTTTTTCCCCACTTCCTCTCTCCCCCCAGTGTTTTCAAGCAAAAGAGGAAAGTAATCTCCCATTGTTATTTCTTTAGACATCCACTCAAATATGAATTCACTCAGCCCTTTTGCAGGAAATACCACTAGTCCATGTGTGAGGTAATCATCACTTCAGAACTGGTAATAAAACCAGGGAATAAAAAGGCAGCAGTGAACAAGAGTTGCTATGTACCTGTATTTGGAGAGCCAAATCCTCACAGAGGAGAAACATGTGCTTTCACTGCATAGGGATGCAGCCTTTATGTCGACTCTTAAGTTAATAGAGAGAAAAGACAGGCCTTAGGTCAAGCACTAGGTTGTAAATTGCACAGGAAGTGCTGTCAGAGCTATTTTCCTTGTGTTTTTGTATTTTTCAAATGACCAACTTTCAAAACAAATTGCTAATCATGCAACTGCACAAACAAACCAAGTTTGTTTATCCTCATGTCAGTGAGCAAGGAGCTGTAAAAAGGTGTGACAGCTGCAGCATCTCCTCTGTTGTCACTGCTCTGCTCCTCCTGTGAGACAGGCAGGGAATGGGATGACTACCAGGGCTGACAGCAGTGTAGTACGATCCTCAGGCAAAGAGCTATACACAAGCTGTATTACTCTTAAACATCCGTCAAAATGAGCACTCAGAGATGCTGCTTGTTTAAATGGGGAAGAGAATACCCTATTCTGCAGCTGGACAGGCCTTTGCTGAAATAGTGCAGGCTGACAAGCTGAGGTTTCCAACTTTAAAATCACCTGCTAGATTCACTTTGAAGGACACAACACCATAATTAAAACACAAGAAAATCACAGTTTGAGAGTCAGAAGTCTAGTTAGGCAAGGCTGCAAACTTCATCCAAACTGAGAACTCCAGGGATGCGCTGAGTTTTATTTGGAGGGCCACCTGACTGCAGATCTGGCTAAAGAAGAAATTGCTTCTTTTGCCTGTCACTCACAGAGAGTTTAAGCTTCCTTGTTGAGAAAGCCCCAATTTGTGAATCTGCACTGATGAAGATTTTTATTTCCTTCATGATGTCACAGCAGTCCGTTTCCAGTCATGCCTCACCCAAAGTAAAGTTGCTTACCAAATCATCACTTATATAATAGAGCTACAGAGATCTCTGGAATAATGCACCCATACCCTAGATGTTACATGTCTCTTTTAAAACAAACAGAAAAATCCAACATCATGGATATGGTGGAGTCCAGTTGAATCCAACATAATATATGTGGAAAACAAATTCCACATCTTTTGTAGCAATTTAAAAAAAAAACAAAACAAAACCAACTAATAAAAAAATGTATTCGTATAGATAAAATGATATTATTGCTTGAACAAAATGAACCCAAATGTAAAAACATGTAATTGGCTTTCTAATAGCAAACATCAAACAGCTGAGACAAAACAGCTTTCACTGACACCTATTTATTCTCTAGAGGTGAATTTAAGCTTTTTAATAATGTAGGTATCATTTCTTAAGCCAGAACTTTCAGAAATACAAACTGGCTCTCACAGACTGGCTAGCATTCTCTGCATCAATTCAAATAATACCATGCTGCACACTCAAGATGAAGACCAGAATTAGGCCCAGGATACCTTTGCTGGCTATCTCCTATTTCCCTTTAGTTCAGTATTCTCTGTGCCATACAGTGGTACCTGAAGGTTTTGTGGAACAGCAACAGATTACTGGTACTGTGGCTTATATCAGCATGTTGCCTTCTGCCTTGCCTGTGCTCTCCTCTGCCTTTTCTGTACTGTGCAGACCAGAGGTTGTGAGACAAATATTTCTGAGGTAGGACTGTTTATTTTATCATCCAAATGCTAATTTTTAAAACAGCGTTAAGAGTATTACGTACTTTGAGCAAGAGATGCACTATGAAAACCAGCCATGCTGAAAATTATAGCTGCTTGGGTAAAGATTACGTGTGAAAGTACAAAGCACAGTTGTAAGAGAAGTCAGGAGTTTTCTCACACTTGATAAGATTACAGGAGAAATGAGTTGCAAAACAACATTGGAGAACAAGTGAAAGCAAGCACAGCAATTCAGTTTCTGCTGCTTCCATTTCATGTGTTCAAGAGTCATCAGGGAATAAAACATCTGCCACCTTGACAATGACTTGGTTCAGGACCTCCCTGCCTGGCCCATCTGCACAGTATGCTCAGTCAGATGTTTCAAAGACCAGCAACAAAGGAACCATTTCACAGCATGAATCCTGCTACAGAGCAGCACTGCACTTTGAAATGCTGGTGAAACTGGAGAGCAAGAAAAAAATGCACTGGCAAGCAGAGACAAGTAACCTGAAGGGAGTGTAGGGATGCTGCTACACTGTGTAGGGATGAGGTTGGGAAAGCCAGGGTCCAGGGTAGGGTCAAGAGGTGCAAAGAACAATAAATGCTTCTATAGGTACATCAACTGGAAAAGGAAGGCGTACCACTCTTGTGCGCAATGTAGGCAGACTGGTTACCACAGATAAGGAGAAGACTGAAGCACCCAAAAACATTTTTGCCTCAGTCTTCACTAGTGACTGCTCTACACAGAACCCTTGAGTGGATGAAGGTGGGATTGGGGGGGGGGGGGGGGGGGGGGGAAATGCCCCTCCTGCTGGTTCATGACTGCCTGAGGAACCTGAACATCCTTAAGTCTATGAGTTCCAATGAGATGCATCCCAGAGTCCTGAGTGAATTGGTTGACATAGTTGTCAAGCCACCCTCAATGATATTTGAGAAATCATGGTGGCTAGCTGAAGTCTCTGATGAGTGGAATAAAGGCAGTGTCACACTCATTTCCACTCAAGAAGGGTAGAAAGGAACTGCACTTCCATGGAACTGCTGATCTGTCAGCCTCACGTCTGTGCCAGCTAAGATCATGGAGCAAATCCTCCTGGAAGCTATGTTAAGGCATACAAAAAAGAGGGAGGTGATAGGAGACAACCAGCATGGCAACACTGAGTACAATTCCTTCCTGACCAACCTAAGTGGCCTTCTATGATGGCCCAACTCAGTTCCACTTTCACCTTTGATGAGCAATACATTATAAACATACATCTTTTCTGTACCAATTTACTAGGCTGATCAATCTCCAGATCTGCAAGTACCTGCTAATATAGAGTACAGAAACAGGAGTATGAGGTTTATCCAGAATCACATGCTGAACAAATACTATTGTTAGGACAACAGATTTTGACATCTAGAGCTCATTACTCTACACATATAGTGGAATTAGTTCTGCTCAAATTTAAACTGTTTCCTCTATCGTTCTGTAGACAATTTTTTTCACGTTTATTTTTGCTCGCTTGGTGTTTGTTTTTTTCCTGTCAATTCAAAGAGCTCTAGAAACACAGGATGAAATTGGATATATCCAATCTTGTGTAAACGATCGCTATCTTTTAGAGCCACACAAATCCTTGTTAAGGTATGATAACATGCCCCTACACAAGGGAAATTTTTTTTTTGTGCTCACTTTTTTAAACAAACATTTATATCATTGAAGGATTTGAACTTCAGTTGGTGCTACTACAGCAGCCGAGATAATTTATAAAAGGCAGGCATAGGGGATAGGGGAGGTGCAGAAAGAAGATACTCAAGAAGGACAGAAGACGATTTGGATGGAAATTTTTATGAAAGAACAGGTGTGAGAATATCCAAACCAAATAAATAAATAAAATTACATGGTGTGTCGAGCAGGGGAAGAAAGAGAGAATAGAAAGGAACAACCTGATCTATTTTCAGAGTCGCTCACCTTCAAAGAAAAACTGTTATGATACCTCCGAATGCTCTGGCAGTTACTGCACATCATCGAAGCATTTAATTATGTACTTCTTTTAGTAAAAGTGTAGATCAGAGGATTACTCACATACTTTAAATATACACTTAAAAGAATGCTGAGAGAATTTGTGTGATCTACTGCTTCAAGTCCTTGTGTTCAACTGCATTTTCAGAAATTCTTCAAAAATTATGTATTTTGATACATTTTGTTCCTTCTTTGTTCAGCTGTTATTTTTCCTCTCTCTGCACGCACCTCAATACACACACACACACACACACACACACACACACACACAACATCAGCTGAATGGACATGGCTGTCTCTTCTGCTTCCATGCAGTAGCTCCATGGATTTGGGAGCTTCTAATTAGTCCCAGCACAATTTCCCATCTTTTGAAAAATGCTCATCCAGTTGATTTGACAGGAAAAAAAAAAAAAACAAAAAACAACACCATAGTGGAAGCTGGTGATAGAATTTTTTTTTCCTGTTTTAACTATGCACAGCTTATCCCTAGACTGTTCCCTGTCACCTAATGCTTGAAAGGTTTATAAGCAAAACAGCAGCAAACAGAACTAGTTGAGGTTAAAAGCTTAATTTTTTAAAATTTATTTTAAAAAATCACTTCCACGCTAGAGATAATCTGTGAAACAAGAAGAATTGGCCTCATACCCAAGTCTGTCTCCCAAAGCCTTCTGCAAGGAGGTGTTGAGCTTCTCAGAAGCGACTGTAACAATAATGGTTTCTAATTAGCTGCCACTTGGCAGGTTTTGGTTCTGGCAGCTTCCAGGTATGTGGAATTGAGCTCTTAGAATAGAAAGACTAAAGATTCAGCCTAAGAGTACAAGTGCTGCAAGAACTTGAAAGTGCGATGTGAGCGTGCAAGCCTGCAAGAGAAAGGGTGGCCAGTGACCACAGCTAGGACCAGCTCTGGCTGCCCCATACACACAGCCTGAATGTGTTTGTAGAGAGCTACCTTGGATCTGGTGATGTCTTGCTTAATTCTTTCAAAGCTGTAAGCATTTAATTCAGTAAATGTTCATGGTTCTTGGCATCATGGAGTATTTTCCTGTTTAAACGCTCAGTGTAGAGACAAATAGTGCTCACTCCTGTACTAGAGAGTACAGGAGAGCACAGCCTGGACAGCACATTCTGCACCGTCAAAATACATGGCAAGGAGGTCTGATACTTTGTTCTGACCCCTTTTTTATCCTAGTACTAACAGTTTATATGTGCAGTGTCAGCAGTGTGTTTGCCAGTGGCTTCCACCACGCTGAAACTGCTGCTGCTCCACTGTAACAGAGCAACTCCTGACTCATCCCCAGGCACAAGAAGCAGATGAAGCCACTGATGAGTGATGACTGCCTTCAGTTCACACCAGTTTTCACTGACCTTCCTTTTACATTTGAGTATTTGCTGGGAAAAAAAAAGCTCAGAATAGCAGAGAGCCATCACTATTTCTAAACAAACCTTTAAAAACCATCACCCTGTGAAGAGTGGAAAAGGTTAAAACTCATCCAGGCTAGGATATGACACACTCATCAAGCCAAGGAGCCTACCAAAACAACAGACAGGACTCCAATAGACCTCACTAGCATAGGGAGATAATGCAATTCATGACAGAAAATACATAAAGGAAAGCAAGTCCCAGCAGATAGATGCAGCAAGCTAATGGAGCTGGTCACTGCTGACCAGCTGACTGGGTTATTGTTCAAATTTTCTGCTATCCACATCAATGCATTTCATTTGAAAACACTAATATTTTCTCACCAATGCATCAGGCTGCTCTACTAAATCCCATGCAACCCTTTGACTCATTTGGAGATTTTTGGACTTAGCTTCTGCCTGTTAGCAGAACAAGATTAAAGTTAAATGGTGAAACTTAATGGCCACCATCCATGCCATTTCCAACAAAATGTAAAACAGAACCTTCCCCTCGTTTGCAGGTCATTAACAAATTCATAAATTCAATTTATAATATATATATTTATGTATCTCCAGTCTAGATTTTCCAGTCTATGGGCCCAACACCACTGCGCTACCCACTTAAGTTCAGCTCTCACCAAGTCTGCCAAGAGCATCGCTGCCCAGTGTACCAGAGTTGCATCCTTTCTTCTAAAGAAATACCAGACACCTAAACAAGCAAGATGTCTGACATGAATGTAGCACTGCTTCAGCCCTAATTTCTCTTACCTGCCATCTGCAGCTATCTGTTGTGTACAATAGGACCCCAGCTGCTGCTGCAGTCAACTATGTTGTTGATGCTGGTTCAGCTTTGTAATGCATGTGAATGTGTTCATTTGCAGTCATCTTACAAGTCTGCTTTTTGCACTCAGCACAGATGGAAGTGTCTGAGACTTGCGCCCTTTGTGAATCATTTAGCCCATATCCACTGAAAATTGAGTCAATTGATACAAACAAACAAAACTAAAATTAAAAACACTTTATAGAATTAGTCTCACAGTTAATCGGCACTTGAAACACATTATTTTCAGTCTCTCCTCAACCCTCCTTATAAAGCATGTACATAGACTGTACAAATGAAAACACAAGCAGTTTCCTCCTTTCCCTTCCCTGCCATTTTTCCTGCCACATCTCCTAAGAGAAACTGGAAAAAATCAATGGAATTACAGTCAAACCAAAACATAGCTGTTTCTGAATTAAAAAAAAAAAAAAAAAAAAAAAAAAAAGACCACCAAAAGGTCTCCTCCTGCTCTTCAAAGAGCTGTTCCTATGAAATGCAAAGCATTCTCACCCTGTCAGCTCCAGGCTTTGGGATATGACCTTTTAAGTAAGTGGACATTTCTGCTGACATTACTGGAACAGCATACACGTGCTCCGAGTGCAATAAGTGCTTAAGTGTTTTGTTGGATTGGAATCACTGGTTTTAGCATCTCTGACAGCAATTAAGGCCTGAAACAGCGGCCTCTCCCAGAGCACAGTATCCACGCTTGACCAAATCAGTTAGCCCAAATCTCTTCAGAACTTTCAAAAGCTTTGTTGGCACAGAATTTTCTGCTACAGAAGACTTGGAAATGGAGTGTGCACTGTCACTGGAGTGATAAGAAATATGCAGGGATTCCTCATTCCCCAGTCCTCCCAAAAATGATCTAATGTGGGTGCACCAAGCAGTTTGCAGAAAGACTTCTCCAGAAAACGTTTCTCATCTCAACTGATGATGACATCCTGGATGAGGACAGTATTGATTTTCATACATAGAATAACATTTTGCAACATCTGGATTATTCAGCTGGTCTCCATGTGGGTACCATACCACAGCAAGGCACTGAAGTTTAACTTCAAGCACCTGAGACACCTTCAGTTAAACTCTGATTTGCTCTTTCAGCTTTCTAATGTCTGATTTCTATTTACAATAAGGCAAGACAATCTGGAGGAATTAGAGTGACAAAGAAATTCCCCTTAACCTCTGGAAGGAAGCAGAGCTGGTAGAGTAACAGTTAGTACCCTACTATTCAGTACATAAGCAACCACTGAACTGTAAAAGAATGCCCACATATTCCTAGCTAGCATAATTAGCATTTGATTCTACAGGCCAAAGAGTTTTTGTCTCACAGACTTGATTATAATCTTAGTCCTGCTTTTGACAAGGAAAGGTTAAATCACAATTTGCCACATGATTTGCCTTAGAGTTTTGTGGGATTTTTTTTGGCAAGCACAATTTTTAAAGAAAAAAGTAAAATAAAACCAGCGTGTCTGCCTAAGCTTGCATCAGTGGTGTTAAAGCTTCCAAATCGGCACAGATTTTCAAAGCACAAACACAACCCAAAGGTCTGATGGTCTCTGCAGTTAGCTTTCACAGAAAATAAATGTGTACACAGGCACACACACAGAGGCTTTTGTTGAGCAGCTAGCCTGGGATCTGTTTTAAGGCAGTGGAAATAACCTACCAAACCTACAAATCTAAGTTCTTTTGGGTTTAATATCTTCAGAATACTTTGCTGAGAGCACACAGCTAATAAAATCTTTGAATGCCTTGACCCTCGAGACAGAAAATACATTAAGAGAGAAGTTGGAAAACAGATGTGGAATTATTCTGGGCTCTGGATCCTCTATTCTGTACAGCAGACTACAGCAAGTCCTAATTGTGCCTCTTCTTGCATCCAGAAATCTCATTAGAAAGGAATTAAGGGGAGCAGCAGTTATGTCTCAGATGTCTGGAGATGCAGCAGCTCTGTTCACCCAGATGATTAGATTTCCCAAAATGCCAAGCAAACCCTCCACACACATACACCAATTTTGCAGCATAGACTTGAGCAGTCTGTATCTTTGGGAAAATATGAATAGTAAATCAAACTCATCTTAAACAAACAGTTTACTATGGGTATTCCAGTGCTTTCCAGAAGTTACACAGCTCATAACAACATACTTTTAATATACAGGCATGACAGCCTCAGACTTCTCATGCTGATAAGGGCATAGGCAGCTACAGTGCTTCTTCAAGGTACACCAAGACCCACTGCCCTGTTTTGGGGAAAACAGCAGACCTGAACTACTGCCAAAACAATGAAAGAGACACAGTGACTGGAATTGATCAGACCTGAAATAGCAGGAGAGTGATACAGAACACAAAACCAATGAAGTCTAAGTTCTCTTTATTACATGGCCTTGTTTTCTGTACCAAGTTTGTTCATGTTTCTCTAACTCCTTAAATAGACCAGAGTCATGCTTTCTAAAATTGTCTATGGTTAAAAAATCCTCAACACCATAATAGGAATTCAAGATAAAAAAAAATAAATCTCACTTTTCTTCACTGAAATTAAACACAGAGTTCTATTTACCATATTTCAGATCCCCAGTTTTAAAAGAGCTCCTGAACACAAACATAAATACACAAACTGCATGTAAGACAAAAACAATTTCACAGAATTGAGCATGTTCTCAAAGCTCTTGTTTTTCTCTGTTCCGTATGTAAAAGAAAAGATCATTTATATGATAACTACAGCAGTGTTTTTACTACATGTACATATACCCCACTATAAAGATATTGCAAGTTGAAGTCTATTTTGCATTCTCAGTATGAAACAAAAAACACAGAGGTCATTTAAGGGAAAGGTAAATTGCAAACACAAATCCTGAAGAACAGATAACTGCTATTATGACTGCAGGTGCTGTTCAGCTAATATCGATTTGTATCGTACTGAGGACTATGACATCATTTTTTCCTCTGTAGCTTCCCACTGCATGCCTCTATTTTTCACATTGAATAGATGTTCTAGCCCTGCTCACAATGTTATTAACTCTGATACAATTTTTACTATTAGCTTCCCCAGCGGAAATGCTTTAGCCTGTTCTTAGGCATAAGATGAGGGAGGGGAACAAGTTGCCACCAAGCATCTGATAGCAAAACCCAGACCCCTGCTTTGCTGCTGAACATTTCAACAGCAGAAGCAATGCGCAGCCACCTCTGAAAAGCACTGAATGCTCTTAGCCTGGACACAGTGCTCAAGTCCCCCAAATCAGGCTTCGATGCTGGAAGCTGAAGGCCCTACCTGTAAGAGGCTACTTCTCAGGTTGCCTAGACTACAAGAGCACTCTGAAATCACTTGAAACAAGCCACACACGCACCAGTCATACAGCTCAGCAGCAGCTGAACATCTTTGATGGTATTTTGAGGCACACAGGATTACTTTAATTAAAATCTGGATTCAAAATGAAAAAAAAAATCTTAACTAATAGGTTTCCCCATTAGCACAAGTGACCTGACAGAAATCAATTAGAGCACCTGCAGAGCAGGGAACACTGAAGCCTTCACAGCCCAGTGCTGCTGAGCACACAGATGTGAAAGGGCTTATTTTAACGAGGGATTTGTCAGAGTCAAAAGCTGTTCTTCATTACACACTAATAAATGTACAGCTGAGCTGTTGACATGAGTGCCTGCCTGAGCTGGGCAGCCTAACCTTTGTGCTGTACCTACAGTGCACACATTTGTTAGCATTGCTGCTCTGACAATCTCCAATATTCCACAGCAATTTTTAATAGCAAAATATTATCCTTTCTATGGCATGTAATACATCATTCAGAGGGCACTACATTAATCTTTCTGCTAGCATAAGAAATAGTTTCAGGGCGTCCAAGGCACAAAAGCAACTTACAGGAACGTAGCCTGAAGTGTCCTATAATTCACTTGGGAAGCAAGCAGTGCTTTCTTGCCATTAAGGATCTCAGTTTAGGAACTGCCTATTTTGTCGTGAAGTATTAACCTGACATTCACCAGGTAAAATGCCAGCCCTGCTGAATACCACCAGGACCCTAATGAGTAACAGCAGAGAATCTTTAGGAATGATCAGCCTTCTCCTCTGCTCTCATACATCCTCCACACCAAGGGTCATCTCAGTGGACCATTTCACCAGGAAAGCCACAAAAAGCACTCCAAAAAAGGAGGAAAAGATGCAGCAGAAAAAAGAAAGTGGAAGAACAGTGGCACATCACTTCTAGAAGTGACACTGTGGGTTAAGTGCCTCTGTGATCACAGATGTAGAGCACTGCCTGGATCAGAAAGAGGTTGCAAAAGGCCTAACAGAGGGGAACAGCACAGGGGTAAGAGCAGCATCTACATCATGCAGCAACATAAAAACATTTTCCTTAGTAGTGTCCAGGAAACCCTCTCCTATAATTCTAAGACAGCTACACAAAAACCCCTTGGGAGTATGCCTCTAGACCTCAGCCCAGGCACCTGCTGGGAGAGCCCACAGCTGCCCTGTCTGAGAAAGCCCCCATGTTCACCATAGTAACTGTGAATGGATTATTCTTCGCCACTTGTTGATCAAACAACAACCAACCAGCTTCACAGAATCGGGAAGGCATGGACATAATTGGATAGATACTGTTGCAGTAGCAGTCTCTGTAAGGGCAAGGTGTATTTATACGGGGAACTCACCCTGTGAGGATGAAGCACAGACCAGTGGAACATACAGAACTGGGGTAAAAGATGCATGAAACATGACAACAAGAGTAAAGCAGAGGCTCCAAAGGGTGGTACCAGTCCCAGTTTTGGCACAGTGCACTCCCATCACTGGAACAAGCTGCTGCAGTACTTCACCTCCACTTACAGAATGGGGACACAGGGCCTTGAGGACCAGAAGTCAGATACAGGGAGCTCAGCTAGCAGCAGTACCAACAAGCCTGGTGGGCTCCTGTCTCACCTCTTAACAACGGAGGACATCTTTTGGCAAAAAATTCAAACTTAGATCCAAATAATCCTTGAAAACAATTTCATCCATACATAGAGTTATTCATATGCACAATTTTGTATTTATAGTCACACACTGATAACCAACAATAGAATGGGAGCAGCACAAAACTACACCAGGAGAGGTTCCAACCTGACATTAAGAAAATGCTTATTTGCTATAAGAGTGGTCTAACTCTGGCACACGCTTCTTAGAGAAGTCTGATGGCCCATGGCTGCCAGTGCTTTTGCTTCTGGGCAGTACCCTCAATAATATGCCCTAACTTTTGGTTAACCCTTAAGAGGTCCAGCAGTTGAACTTGATGATAGTTAAAAGTCTCTTCCAGTGGAACTACTCTACTGTAGATAGAAGAAATCATTATGGTAAAACATGAAATGGATGCTCAATATGCGTGATGCTGTCTGTACTGTTTGTCTGTTTAAAAATCTAATTCATTTGGATTCACAAGATGCTTTTTGTCTTTGGGTGCTCTATAGAGCTGAGGCGCTTCTCTTACACTGACCGCCAATATTCACAAACAACCCTTGAGCTGAAGCCCAAACTTAGTCATGACTTGAAACAACTTGGCCACACAGACAGGAGCATCTCTGCATACACCAGGCCAGAATTCGTGCGGCAAAGACAACTCGTACAAACACAGATGCGTGCACAAACGTGGAAGCGAGGAAAAGAACCGAAAAATCAGATCTCCGCTTTCTATTTATAGCCCACAGCAGGAGGCAGGGACGACGCTGCGTTCGCCTCCCTCCCCAGCGTGACGGCAGCGGAGCGGCCCGGGTGATGCGCTCCAGGGCCGGGCGAGGAGCGGTTCTACCGCTGGGCGCTGACACCTGCTGCACCCGGCAACTTCAGAGCCTCCTCTCCCCGATTTCCCCCTCCTTTCTTCTTCGTTTTGTTTTTTTCCCCCTCTGCCACTTTCCCCCTTCCTGACGCGGCGCAGCGACTCATCCCTCGCCTCCCTACGCTCCCGCTACGCCGACACCCCTGGCAAAGGGAGCAGGAGCGGGACTACACCTACCTGCGCGGCCATGAAGGAGAGGTCCATGCTGCTGCTGTCGCTGGAGCTGCTGCCCGAGCTGCCAGAGGTGCTGAGGCTGCTGCCGCCGCTGCTGCCGGGGGCGGGCGGGGCGCGGGGGCGCGGAGCGGGCGCCGCCTCCCCCAGCAGCGGCGGGCGCGGCCGCGGGACCGGCACCGGGACCAGTTCCAGCTCCGGTGGCTCCCGGTTCGACACGGCACGATGCGGCGCGGCACGGCACGCTGCTCCGGCTCCAAGAGGCGGCCCGACCCTGCCGTGGGCTGGGCTGTCCCGCCCACATAGGGCGGGGGGCGCCCGCGGGCAGCGCCCGCGTGGAACACCGCTGTTCTCGGGTCAGGGTGAGTGGGGAACGCCCCTGCTCTGTAGCGTCTTGTTCTTTTCTCTGGTGCTTAGGTGGAATTGCCCTGCAGCTCGTGCACCCCAGTGGATGCCGAGATAGAGAGGACGGGTCGGAGGCACGGCCGGTGCTGGGCAATGCCGGAGAAACGCGCTAGGGAGCAGGTGCAGCACGGCTCTCTCCGCATCTGCTGATCCTTTGCATGATACAAACCCCATGAGATACACTGACTACTATATGCTTGGCTTTTCTTGCCTAGCTAGCAAATCCATCTTTTTTTTTTTTTTAATATATTTTTTTTCTTTTTTTTATATATTCAACACCACTGCTGAAAAGAACTTGTGACACTTTATAGAATCATAGAATCTCCAAAGTTGGAAAAGACCCACAAGATCATCCAGTCCAACTACCACCCATCATCAGTAGCTCTCACTACACCATGTCCCTCAACACAACATCCAAATATTCCTTGAACACCTCCAGGTCGGTTACTCTACCACCCCCCTTGGCAGCCCATTCCACTGCCTGACCACTCTTTCAGAGACATATTATCATTCTCAGATGTTTTCATGACTTATCTGCTACAACTTCATCTGTTAACTTCTCTACTCCTCAGTCCAAAATTTACCATTCAACAATTCATCGCAAATAAATTTGATGCCTTTTGTTGTATTTTCTCCTGTATTTCACAGATACTGCCATTTTGAGTAAAAATTCAGTGAACTCATACATTGGGTGGCGTTGGAAAACCTTTGACACTAACTAGAACAGAAGAATAATAAAAATGGAAATTCTTATGTGCTGAATTTTTTTTTGTTCTGAGATTTTTTTTATTATCTTTCTGTTTTGTGCTGGTTTCATCTCCAAGACTAAACCACTTTGAGTTATCTTTACTACAGCTGAATACCTGAGGGGAGTATGAGTGTAACGTCAATAAAAGAGCTAATTGGAGGCTCAGCTTTGCTGTGGGGCTTTAAAATATAGAGGAATAAAATAGCACATGCATCTGTACTGTGAACTGTGTGCTCTTGGGTTGGTATAACGCTGGGCTGTTGCAGCAGGTGGTGGTGAAAGGAAGCTCAGCTGCTTTACATCAGTGCTTTACTTGATTGACTGCTAGAGCACCTGCCAAGAATGCTTTTATGTCAAGAGGCCCATTAACTCTAACGAGTAAAATCCAAAAGAGACAGTGCCACTTTATGAATTTTTAAACTCAGTTCTCTAAATAATGAAATCATCTATTTGTGGATTTTCTCCAAAATTTTGAAAGAATGTTGGTATATGCATCAGAAGCCATAAAGTAAATTCAAAATCATTTTAGTCCTTATCATCCACATAAATTTTACATGTGATGTGTCTCTGCATGATGAAAGCAGCCAAGGCTGCCTGCATTTGCAGCACCAGTTTTAGTATCATTCCATTAGAAAAACAAAATAATTGAGGTTTTAAAGTTCCAAATACTTCTACATTTGGTTATTTTTGGGGGGAATAAAACAGACAAATCTGGAAAGGAGCTTAGTCTAGTCCATGCACTTGCTTAAAATATAGCCAGTTATATCTGTGGTCCTCCAAACAAGAAAATCTCTTCTTGAAAGCATTCTGTGAAGAAAACTTCATTCTCTGCCAGGCAACACATAGCCTTACTCCACTGGCCATTTCCTAAGGCTGTGTCTACCTGTGACACGGAGAGGAGTATTTTCTCTGGGACAACTGCTTGCCTTCTGAGGCTATTGATGAGCACTGTATTTGTCTTTGTCTGATATTATGATGTCTTGTCCATCTCCTAAAAACACTTAATGAGGATTGCTGGTGGCAAGAAGATTGTTCAGTCAGATTTTCAAGTATTTTACTGTGATGTTCAACAGGTTCAGACAACTAAGTCATCCCCAAGAGGTTCCTAAGTACGTAACAACAAAAGATTCTTGCCCTTAGCTGGCCTTTTAGTGGGTGATGGCTCATCATCGCTTTAGATTTCTTGGCATCAGTTTTTCAATAATTTTGCCTTTCCGTTGAGAAAACAACCCACGCTTACAGTAGTCTATTAATATACTTCTGTACAATTATCTTTTCAGTCTTGGTATTTCAAATATTGATTTCCTCTTCCTTGTCTCATGTAGTTGCTTACTTCAGGAACACATTACAGAGAGATCAGTGGAGGAAAATAAATGTGAATTTTTCATGTTTTAAGTTTTAATTTCCATGCTGACTTCTTTGGGGAAAAAAATCTGTAAAAAAATGGAGTTAGTGAAAGCAAGGATCAAACAGAGGAGAGTAAACAGCTGATTTCAGTTTCTATGGCACAAGCTTACATAGTAATATGGAAAATCTCTGGTTGTTGTGGATACAGAGAAATTCCTATTAGGTTAGAGAAAGAGGCATTTATTATACAGCAACACTGGAAAGTGGTACCCATCATCATGTCTTTATACTTTTATTGATAATATAGATAGAAGGTGATGATATCTGTTAAGCACCCAGAGACTTCAGATAAAGTGACAGATAATAAAGTCATGCTAAGGCTTACTGCATACATCAGCTGCTCTGCTTGTGGTCTAACCATGAGCATCCATAAAGTCCAATGCTGGATTCATCTAGATGCCACTAGTAAGTTCTTCTATAAAGCAAGTATTTTAGACCATCTCTCTTCCAGTAGTGCTGATGGAGAATTTAAATTGAGATCTGGCAGCTGTGTTGTCAACCTTTTGTTACAGCTTTCCCGTCAAAACTATCTAGAACACTTAAATAGATTATATCATCATTTGCTGTTGTTGTGGACAAACACAATAGCTGACAGCTAAAACTGCAAATACAGTTGTATAACATTACTCTTAAAAACAAGCTAAGGTTGCCTAATATCCTATTTAATTAGCTTTAAAGCTGTTTTCTAAAAAGACCACATTTTCATTACAGCAGAACATGACTCCATTAGAGAATAGCTTGGTTTTTCAGTTTTCCTGGGGCATAGTAGGAAATCCTCTGTTGCTCTGAATGTGTGCATAAGCTCTGCCTTTGCTTCGCAAAACAAACTTAACAAAACATGACAATTGAATCTTGCAGCTGAAGAGGGTTTTAAAGATTTGTATCTGTACAGCCCTATTTACCATATGTTGTATTTTGCTACCTAAGACAACACAATACCAATTTTTAGGTTTATATTATTTAAATGCAAAATGTATATAGAGAGGATTAACTTCCACTATGGGAAAGAGTATTATGTTGGCTTCTTGGTGAATTTTCAGTGTATGTAAATGCTATTTTTACTGAACTACAATATTAACCTACTGCTGCCTTATTGCAGCAGGTTACAGTCACACAAGGCAATTAATTCTCTTAATGAAGAGTCAGCCAGTGACACGTGGTATCCCATCTGGAGACAGCGCACATTATCTCTGGCAGACCCCAGCTGTTCAAGTTAACATAAAGGAGGCCAAGGATGCTGAATTTTTCATCTATAGTCTGCTTGAAATCCCTCCAGAACCATTTGACTTATTTCTCTCTGTTCATTCAGAAATCAAATGATTAATCAGAAAATAGATTAATTTTTGTAACAGTGTTATGTTCTTCAACAACAACCACCACCACCAACAGCATCAACTGTAAATTAACATCATGCAGCCCTTGTCTTTCAAGCTGCTACTTTCCCTGAGTGGAATCCAAGCACCTTCCCAGGTCTATAGAGAACTTGCTGAAGACAATCTTCAAAATGTCAAACTAGGCATAAAGCTGGTTAGAACTGGCCATTAATAAAGAGTAAGTACAGATTATGTGCTTAAAAAAATACTTCTTTCTAAAACACCAGGCCGTGAATCCATGTTGCAGATCCCCTGTCTCCACATCCAGTTGCCTGTCACTAGAGAGGATAACCACAACTTTTCTTTCATGAAGATAATGTGTGAGTACTGGTCCATTTTATAATCTGCTGGAAGAGGTTCCCTATTTAAAATAATAGGATGAAGGATAAAGACAGGAGAGGGAAACTAACTATCAAGTGACCTTACCAAGACCAAGATGGACCAAACAGGCCGTGTTTGCCAGAGTAATGTATTCTAGCCTGTGAGCAGGGAGAAGACCTGCTCTTCAAACCAGTGTAAAGGCAGTTATCTCTGCAGAAGGATGTGTAAATCAATGAGTGAGGAAGAAAAAACTTAGAATCTTCTTGTAGATCAATGTTTAAGTCAATCCAATGTGAGAAAAGCAGACAGAGTCCCAGATCCTACTGGCAAGATGTCTGACCTGACAAATAAAAAAAACCACGTATTTATTTTTAATATCTTTATTTTTTTAAGGCTGAAGCAACCCCTGTAATTTCTCAAAGTATCTCAGTAATCATAAGAGAATAGGCAACATTGCCCATTATATTTGGTGTGGGATACGCCCCTTTTTATGCATCTGAACTTCCACTTTAGCTATTGTATACTGAAGGCCTCACTCATACGTAATTGTCTGATGAAATAAATTACAGTCAAATAATTTAACAAAAAAAATTGTTTGTAACTTTGTGTGTGAGTCCCAAATCCCAACAGTTGCCCACTCAAGAATAATAATAGTCAGCTGTTACTCTCAAATTACTTGTGGGCACAATATTCCTCCCAGAAGAGTTTTGGATTTAAAACACTCCTGAAAACAGTATCATTAACAGAGATATGAGCTGTAATAGTGCTCAAATTCTCAACAATTCAAGCTTCATGTAAAATTTAGCTCTAATGGGCAAGAATACTCCTAAGATCCAAGAGATTTGCTCTTGTACTGCTGGTGTTGCAGAATTACAAGCTAACAGTCCACATCATGATGGCACAGGGGAGCAATGCAGAGGAAACTGAATGTAGAGAGAGAAAACAAAAAAGAAAGCCTTCAATTACATTCTAGCTCCTGGTCTCCGCTGTGGGACAAACAGGCTCTCAGCCCTGCAGGAATCAGCACTCCCAAGGAATCCCTGCTATACCCTTGGCTAATGTAAGTCTTAAAGGTATTGACAGTTCTCTTGTTGTCTCATTTATGTGATCTGAAAATGCAACTGAAGCAGCTAAGAAATCTAACTAAGAAACTAAGAAATCCAACTGGTCATACTAACTATCTTTATCAACCTATTCTCTCCCCTGAGTCTCATGTGTGACCTCCCATAAGAAGGATGGAGCAGCATCGTTGGCAGAAGGCATTCTCAACCTTGAAAGAAATAGATAGAAGAGCTGGGAGGAAGAAGTGAGAAATCAGTAGGTAGGGGGAGGGGTAGTTACTTAGCCTCAATGGAGATACACATATTTCTAGGGATTCAAATCTCTCTCTTACAGCCCCGGCTCTGACAATTTGTTGTACTAATGGGTAGGTTAGAACACAAGAGAGATAATGTAGCCTCTCTTCCTAATTACAGTATTTTGGTGTGGAATCATTTTTCTTAGAGATTTTCTGTTCAGGTAATGGCTAAAAATTAATTTATTTCATGTTAGAGAGCAAAGTCATTTGTTACAGATCTGGCAGTAATTTAAGAGGAAGGAAAAACAAGAAAATGATACATACTTGTGCATTATTAAAAGCTTACAAAGAGAATTATCATAACGTGAATTCTGTTCTGAGCATGAAAAGTAAGCACATATAGAGAACCATAATCACCTTCCTGAAAAACCTACTGACTGCAAATTTGTTGACATAATACTAGGATACTGGTAAAAGTGTTGGAAGGGGGCATATGGCCTTGAGAACAAGAATTTCTTGGTTGTAGCCAGACTCTGTAGGGAATAGCTTGCAAAAGAGATACTCCTGTGAACCTGTTAACCTATCAGCTTTCATTTTAGATGATAATTCAAGATCCAGAAGAAGACAAAGTGGCAAAAATCCCTCAGTGCCACATCTACTCTATTCTTGAACACTTCCAGGAAGGGTGATTCCACCATCTCCCTGGGCAACCTGTTTGAATGCCTCACTGCTCTTTCTAAGACAAAATTTTTCCTAATATCCAACCTGAACCTCCCATGGTGCAAATTGAGGCCACCTCTCGTCCTACCATTGTTATCAGGGAGAAGGAGGTGATCTCACTTTGCCACAGTCTCTTCTCAGGCAGTGGTAGAAAGTGGTAAGATACATAAAAAAACTGAAGAAGGCAATCAAAGTTTAAACACATAGCAACAGAAGTTAGGATCAGCTTTCTAACTGCCCAGTAAGGCAATACTGACAAATTAAACAGAGAGGATGTAGGATTGGCCTCTTGAAAGGCTTTTGTATATGGGTTAGACAAGCATCTTTTGGGGTGGTCTATGTAAACTTATCCACATTTCAAAGGCTTAGTGTACAAGTCTCGATGCAGCCATGCTTATCTCGTTAGCTGATACATCAATCTCTCCCATGGTGGGGTGGAATTCAGCCTCTGTCACTGGATCAAGAAAAAAAACAACAACACCAAAAAGCAACCAAAACAATAACCACACAATTTGATGGCTTTGGAGTGGGAAATATTAGCTGGCAATAAGCCCTGCCTAATTTGATGTTTTTTTTTTCTCTTGCTCTTACTTACAACATTTCCTTGGGGAAATGCTGGAGCCAGAGCCAAGGCAGACTCATGGCAGGACTGCAAATGATTGCCACAGAGGCAGGAATCAAAAACCAGCAGCTAAGAGGTACAGTCTGCCTTCTGACAACTTCATCTTGGGAAGGCTTGTAGAGAAATAGAAAAAAGCTACTCATTCATCTCATACAGAGCAACCCCACTGTCTCTCGTTACTTGAAAGAGCACACTGATGAAACACTCAAATTGAATTTCACTGTTTCTGTCACCTGGTAGTTTTCTAATGCACCAGGTAGTCCCTGATACTCAGAACTGAGCTGAATTTGGGTGATCAGCAACCATTTAACTTTGCTTATTAGTGAGTCAAAGCAAATGAAGATGTCTTCCCAAGTAACGTACCATGTGTTTAATGTGACAGCACCTGAAAAATCAAATTTCTCTCTTTAAAATATGCAAGGAGCTTTTAAATGCAGGAGAGAACATTACTAAGTGGACATTAGCACGGTGTACTACTGCTACTACTGAAACGTTCATTGTGCATTCCACTCTGGCATGATCTACACTCTCTACAATCAAAGGCTATCACAAGAAGATCTTGCTTTTGATCTCTGCATTTTTTTGTCTTCTCCTTATCTCAAAACATTCCACAAAATAAAAATTATATCAGAAAGAAGTCATCTGACCGTCATGGCCACTCTACATCAGAAATAATCATGCAAAGCAAAATAACAACCTGATGTCTCCATGCAGAGGCTTTGATGGACCACACCTAAGGTGCCAGACAAGATTGAGAGAGGGAAAGCTCTGCCACAGTAATGCTGGAAGGGTCTCAGCACTGTAAGAGTTTTAGAAACAGAAATGTTAGTCACATTTTTTCCTTGTTTTAAAATGAAAATAAAGAAAATGAGACCTTCTCATGTGTAAAATGTGATAAATGCCTCATTTACTGAAGATCCAATTAGTATTCCTGACACGTCAATACCTCCCACTGCATTTTATGAGTGAGACACTTCAGTACTAGTACGTCTAAGTAATACAAAGTAACCTGCTCACAAAGCAGACATCACTTTTTCCTCCTTCCCACCTGTCAGTGCTTTTGTCCAGCTTCATTTATTTTAATTAAAGGACTGCAAAAGCAATATAGGGAAATGCAAGCGACCTGCAGGATCCTATAGTGGAATCCACAACAGATGCTTCTAGAGTGGGTGTCAAGATTTTCTCTTCCTTGCTGATGAGGAAAGCTACTAATATGATAAGGATTACACTTTGTTTGATGAATAGGAGAATTTGTTAATGGGTTCCCCTTTCTCTGTTCTCTTGGATATGAAGAAATTAATGCTAACCAGCTAGAAACACTGGCAATACATTTCTGCAGCAGTGCAACAAAAATCTTCCTTACAACATGGCAGAGTTGACAGGGATGAATGTGAAAAAGCCAAATCATTCTGAAGACATTGACCAAAACAAATGGACCAGAGTGACGCTTTTCTGGCTGCGGTCAACTGCAGAACACAAGCAGAGGCCATGTCTGCTTCTGGATGAGTTGTCCCTCATCCCATCTGTACGAAGACATAGGCTATATACTGACACGTGGTTTTGGGGACAGCAATCAATAGCAAATGTTCTGAGCCTGAGCTATGCCACTGCTACAATTTCAAAGACATAGTGAGATAGAGCATAGATGTTACCAGATGGAGAACAACAGAGGCATGCCTTTCTGATGGCATATCTCAGAGTTTTCTGTTTTATAAAAGATTTTAATATATTTTATCCTTTTATTTTCTTGCTGTGTTTTTTCTTTAATAATGTGATGGATTTAATGTGAACAATTAGATTTTGACTGGTGTTACAAGAAGTGCCCTGGCTCATTACAAGTATTTTATGAATCTAAAATATTGCATGAGTGTCACATTCTATAACTGTCATTCAGAGACATAATTACAGCATAGCCCATAGTTCTTATTTTTCTAGTCTGTGCCTGTTTTAGTAAGTATGGCAATAATCGTTCATGCTGTTTAGTATCTTAAAATGCATTTTCTGCTCTATTAAAAACTACCAATAAAACTATTATTACGTTTTTGCTTATGGTAGAGATTCTGTTTTCTCAAGACTTAGGTAACTAAGGAGGTTTACTGTCCAGAGTTTGTTGTGATATTACCTCTTACCATTTACTTTATAGAATCTTAGAATCCTTAGAGCTGGAAGGGACCTTTAAAGGTCAGCTAGTCCAATTCCTCTGCAATGAACAGGGACATCCATAGTTAGATCAGGTTGCCCAGGGCCTGATCCAGCCTTGCCTCAAAATTTTCCAGGGATGGGCATCCATCACATCTCTGGGTGAGCTGTTCCAGTGCCTCACCACCCTTACTGCAAAAGAAGTTTTCCTTGTTTCTGACCTAAATCTACCCACTTTGAGCTTGAAACCTTTTCCTCTTGTCCTATCATCACCGACTCTGCTAGAGTGGGTTGTCCCCTTCTTTCCTGTAGCTCCCCTATAGATACTGAAAGGCAGTTATCAGGTCACCTCACAGCCTTCTCTTCTCCAGGCTGAAGAGCCCCAGCTCTCTCAACCTGTACTAGTAGGAGAGCTGCTCCATTCCAAGGATCATTTTTGTGGCCCTTTCCTGGATACGCTCCAACAGTTCTATGTCTCTCCTGTACTGAGGATTCCACATCTGGAGGCAGTAATCTAGGTGAGGCCCCACCAGCACAAAACCCTGGACTCTGGTGCTCTCTATTCTTCACATCCTTGCCTGTTTACAGGAACATTGTATGGCCATCTGCTCAGACTTTTTAAACACATATGGAATTGCTATTACATCATAACAACAGCTCCTAAGGTGCATGTGCACATAAATTATGATCTTGGATTGTTTCCATGCTACTTGTGAAGTATTCATTCATCCATCACAGAATAGCATGTAAACCACTGATGTGACCACTGATAAGTGCCCTTTCCCTTCTTGTACATTTGCAGAAATTTTTTATTTGTCAAGGAAAAGAAAAAAAGAGCACAATGGTGACAAACAAGTTGAAATCTCATATAGTTGTACTCCAAATGTAAAGAAATGTGTTTTTAAATTTTCTTTTACAGTAATTTATGTTTGCAATTTTGCTGCTAACAAACACGATCCCATGCTGGAAACTAAGTTGGAGTCTTCCTACTGCACGCCCTGTTATCAGGAGTACTTATCCACCAATAATTAAGAAGTGCTGTGATAAATCCAGTCTTGACAAACATCTATGAAAATGAAGCTGTCTCTCTAGTTGCAACAGAATTAAAGCAGAACAGTCATAACTATTAACATTAATCACTGTTAAAGCAGTAGTATTTGATATAGACACTGAAGATGAATTTATTGAGAAAGGAGCCAACAGCAGAGAATGTGGTCAGGCGTCTTTTGACCATACTCAGTTTTCAGGGCTCTATGTTCAAAGTAGTGCTCCTTTTAACTTTGATTATGCCAAGAGCATCCCAGGTTCTTCTGTTTTCTGTGTGAAGGAGAGGCTCTGTCTTAAAATTATACATCTTAGAACTAAACTGAAGCTTGCAGCAGAGAAGAGAAACAAGGAAAATCTTAAAGACCTGATAGATGGAGCACTAACCCATAGTTAGTATGTATGTAGGATTAGTTAGTAGTATGTAGGATGTATTCCTACACCAATCTGTTTGGTCTGATTTCCCATGGTTTTGAAAATCTGTGGATAGCTCAGTCTGCCTCTAACTCTGTTAGTCATATAATTAAAAAGAATAATTGAAAACATACAGCACCCTTTGCTTTGAGATGCAAAACACTCACAGATATCACTAATTAGTTCTTCACCCTTCAGAGAAAGAAGAAATCATTTCTAGCTCACTTTTATGCCAGCTCAGCCACTGTGGCAGCAACAAGCTACAATGCACCAGGAGTCTCAAAACCATCTCCTGTGGCTGTTTTTGAATTAATACAGAGTCACAGAAAATAAGACTAAATAGGACCTGAAGAGGCCATGAAGCCCATTTTCCCACATTGAAGCAGAATCTATTATTGGCTCCTATAAACATCCAGTAAGGAGGTCACATGGTAGAGAACTGCTAACTCCCCTACTAACTACTACAATCTCTCCTTGTACTGCTAAAACCCATTACTTTTCTTTCATTCTCAGTTGACACAGAAAACAGTTCAGTGCCTTCTTTTTCAAATGCAAACATTCAGAAATATAAAGACTACTATAATTTTGCTTTCATTTCTCCTCTTCCTGCAGCTAAACCCCAGATACTTCAATCTTTCTACCCACCTCATGCTCTCTAGGCCATGTGAGATTTTCTTGACTTCTTGTTCCTCTACTTTGTACTTCCTCTAATTAGTCTGCATCGCTTGTGATAATGAGGATTAAAATGGGATATTATACATCAATTACAGACTTACAAGTACTAAACTTTATTTTAACCCTTAAAGTAATGAAGTTTTTTGTTTTTTTTTTAAATCCAAAAAGAGAATATGTCATCTGAGCCTGCTCAGCATTAAGTAATTGAAGGTTTCTCCTAGTGAGCTTACAAATAAATGTCAGAATGACTTCCACAACAAACAGGATTAGGAAAGTTTTTAAAAAGCAAAATAGCAACACAGAACAGACATTGTTGCTGGATGTTGTGTATTCCTCTACTGACCAAAACAAAAAAAAAAAAAAGAAAAGAAAAAAAAAAAAGGAAAATGTTTTGAGACTTCATAATCAGTATTTAGGAAAAAGTATGTTTGGTTAAATACTGCAAATACACCTTTTCTTTATTAAAGAACTTGGCCCATTAACAAGCTGTCCTGAACTGTACATTGCCAAGTGAAATGTGAACAGCTCGTGGAAGTATCAATGTTTTTCATAGACCTCACCTGTCATAACTGATGCATCTTTTATGGACCAATACATAGCACCTATCATGTCAAATAAACCATGACCTAATCAAATCAGATACCCTGACTGTGTAGCGAAAGAAATAGCCTATCAAATCAGACACTGAATGAGTTTTAAGATACCTCCATGAGTGACTAAATTTCTTTGCTGTCCTGTTGCAAGATTTAGTATTTTGTTATAATCTTAAGCAAAACTTATTTACTTTGGTGCACAGTGATAAGAGCTTTTCATTCCATTTGAAAATATCACCCATAAGAAAGATCACAGAATCACAGAATTGTAGGGGTCGGAAGGGACCTCCAGAGATCATCGAGTCCAACCCCTCTGCCAAAGCAGGTTCCCTACACCAGGTTGCACAGGTAGGCATCCAGGCAGGTCTTGAGATGGAAGATGGTGATCGAGAAGAAAGGCATACGTAGTTGTTGTCAGCCTGTCTTCTCCAAGCTGAACAACCGTGAGTCTCTCAGCCTGTCCTCATATATCCAAATACAATGGGCAACATTAGTGGTAGGTGGGTGGTTGGACTAGATGATCCTAGAAGTCTTTTCCAACCTTGATGACTGTATGATCTCAAAACACACTGAAGCTCTTTGTTGATCTTGTTCTGCTTCATTACATCCATGTCTCTAGCACTACAAAGCCCTATTTTGAATGCAGAACTTGAGATCATAGAAGGGCCCAAGATGGAAGATCATCTAGTTCTACCTCCCACTGTGGGTTGGTTTCCACTCCCCAGATCAGGCTGCTCAGAGCCCCATCCAATCTGCCCCAGGGATGGGGCACACACAGCTTCTCTGGACAGCCTGTGCTAGTGCCTCACTACCTTCTGAGTAAAAAGTTAAAACTTCTGCCTAATATCTAACCTAAATCTCCCTTTCTTTAGTTTAAAACCATTTCACCTTTTCCTTTCACTACCAGACTGCATAGAATATCAGTCTGACTCAGACTTACAAGCTCTCAAGTACTGGAAGGCCACAGTGACGTCTCCCTAGAGTGTTCTTTTCTCCAACCTAAACCAGCTCAACCATTCTCCACAGAAGAGGTGCTACAAACTTTTGATCTTCAAGGCTCTTCTCTGAACCTGCATCCAGCATCTTCTCATCTTTCTTGTGGTGGTGGCCCTAGGCCTGGAACTACAGATGAGGCCTAATGAGAAGAGAGATACAATCATCTCCCTCTCCTCGCTGGCCACCCTTCATTTGGTGCACCCCAGGATACTGTTGGCTTTCCAGTCTGCAAATGCACATTGCTGGCTCATGTCCAGCTTTTTGTGCACCAGAACCCCAAATTCCTTCTCCATAGGGCTACTCTCAATGAGTTCTTCTCTCAGACTGTATGTTTATCTGAGATTGCCCTGACTCAAGTTCAACACCCTACACTTACCATACAGAACCATTTGGTTTGTGTGGGCCGACTTTCCAGTCCGTACATGTCCCTCTAGAAGGGCATCCCTCCCTTCTATTGTATCAACTGCACCACTCAACTTTGTGTCATCAGCAAATTTAATGAGGGTACATTCATTCCCAATGTCTATGTCACTGATAATGATGATGAGGAACACTTGCCCCAAGATGGACCCCTGGGGTACACTACTGGCCTCCACCTGGATATAAATTCACTGACAACAACCCTGTGGTTGTGACCATCCAACCAATTCTTTATACACCGAATAGCCTGGGGATGACCTTCAAGTCCATCTAGAGATGATCTCACAATTCCAGAATAGAGGGGATGGAACATTTTCTCCAACTTTTTTTGGGTGCCTCAAAAAAACATCTTTCAATGCAAGACTCCTCTAAAAAATAAGTTATTATAAACAAGTGTACTTCAACATGTTGGTGCAGTTATTACTGCAGAAGTTCTGTTCAGGAAGACACAAAGCTGAGGACCTTCTAACTACAAGTGTCCTGGAGATACAGAGAGAGAGACTGTCAGATTTAACAACCCAGGTTTCATCAGTTGTCAAATACTGCTGTAGGGAAGGCCATTTGGAAATGTCACATGATTTAGCAGATGTGTAGGTGCACACTGTCAGAACCTGTTCTATTTGCTATCTTTCCTCGAAGTGCTCTTTAGATGACTACAATCACAATACACAAATAGTGTACATCTGGGTATTAAAAGACTATTATGAATCCAAATTAAAGATTCATGTGCTGTGTCAAATGACTGCATCTTGTACATTTCACTAGCTGCAATTTAGAATATTACTTACTGCAACTACATTTAAGGAAGGTATGCAACTACATTTTAGCTTAAGAGGAATTTCTACACTTTGAAAAAATAGTATGCGTAGGAAAATGTCAGATCTGACAAAAATGTATACTCATGCTATGTGACTAAGTAGTCATCGTGGAGCCACATGATTCAGATTACGTATCTGATTTTTCCATGAGACACAGAAAGTATGATTTTTTTTTCACTGTCAGGTGCTTAGTCTTAAAATAGCATGCACCTTTCCTGCCCTGGAAGGTACTTGCTCTGGATTTTTCCCATGAATGATCAGAATAATAGCTTGGCAGCAAATAAACGTAACTCTCCTGCTTCATCCAGAGCTATTAATTCCATTGAAGAAACAGTTTAGTATGACCTAACATGTTATTAGTTACAGGATTTGAGGCAGCTGTTTCATATTTGTCTCAGTCCTTCCAGGTACCATTTTAAAATGCAATGTGGGAGTGATACTGCCAACTGAAGGTACTTCTGCGGTCTTAATGCTGATTCTCTCTCATTTTTGTATGCATGGATCTTAGCAAGCTGTATTTAGGATCAGAAATAGAGGAAGTGCCTAAGGAGTAAGAATACTTCATTCTTCCGGGAACAAATCCTGACACATTCTGCTTCCTCCAAAAGAAAAAGCAAGAGATAGAAGCATTTAACTTTCCAAACACCAGCAGTTTGCAAATCAGTATTGAAACTGAAAATCTGAATGTTTCTTAATCTGCTTAAAAGCAGAGCCAAGAGAACTTGAAAATAAAACAAAGACCAAGGCAACACCTTCTTTCATCCTTCCTTCCTATTACAATAATATGGTTTCATTCCTTAATAGTAACATACGTATACAGTGGCCTACTTTCTCTTCATGACCAGAGGCAGTGGTGGTGGAAAGGGTTATTGGTTTATTATAGCTGTGCCAAATTAACCTTCTACCTCACAGCTGTGGTTTCATGCCACACCTCTTGAGCATGGTAATACTTGTTTCCCAATCTCAGCTTGTTTCTTAAAGCAAATTGTCATCTTGATTGCATGATAGTGTATTGAGAAACCTTTTGGAGTGTTTATAAAAAGGGCAGGAAATGTGAGGTAGAGTTGAACTTATTTCAGAAAAGTTTATGGTTCATCTAAATTTCCTGGCCTGTGAAGTTTAGTGTCCCTAATGCAGCACTGCATTGTTATTTGCCTTGTGTATTCTTTGTAATTTGAATGTAATTCTCAGACAAATGTAGCTATGAAGGAATCTCTGTGTTACTGGTTTCATATGTACAGTCATAGCACTGATGAGGTCCAGGTTGTTATTTCCCATCTCAGATTCAGCGTTTCTGTTTCTCTGGTTGTGCACTCTGGGAATACTCCCAGTCCCTGTGCTCTGGATATTTTTTCACTGTGGATATAAAGATGAGATGTAGGAAAGGAAGTGGTATCTGGATGTGTGAGGTTTGTCCCGTTTTGGAGGTGGGATTCCACAGAGACAGAGCAGGGAGCTGCTAAGTGCTCCCTCATCTACCATTACAACATGGCACAAAGAACTAATCTCCTCCCCTACTTCGCAAAGCTCACAGTCTAAGTGTCTTGGGAACAGACTTTAATATTTGTGTGCTATTACTCCATCCATAGAAGAGTGCTCTTCTCCGGGGAGCAGTCAACAAGGCCTTAATGCAATACCAAAGCTCATTAACTGCTTGCATAGAAAGCCCAAAAGAAAGAGGTCAGCAGAGAACATTATATGTTCTCATATACAATATATGAGGTCTGTACCCGAGGAAAAATGCAAAAAATCAGAAAATAACCACTCACAGAAACAGTCTGTTTGTTAGCAGGAAATATGCTGATGGCACAAACAAAACATAAATGAATGCATTGCACATTTTAAAGGGAAAACCCTAAAGCAGAAATTTTAAGCGAGAAAACAAACAAAGCTGAACACTTCATGAAAGCTGATATTGTTGTTGATTATATACGGTAAAAACTAAACTGGAATGGACATGGACTGCACTAAAAAACTTTCAGATGGACAAAAGGGTAATAGTTTCCAGGTAAATTAGTTTTAAACAATAAAGAATATAGAAAAAAAACAAACAAACCATGAAAAAAAACCCATGACCTAATGCAGAATAGGTCACTGGAAAACATGAAACACAAAAATATGATAAATCAGTCAAATAAAGTCCCAGATCATAGCTTTGCCCCTGGAGCAAAGTCACATTATAAGACACTGATCAACTAATTCCTTCAGCCTCTCAAGATCACAGTATTGGAAGGGGTCTCATGATGTCATCCCCTATTCCCCTACTCCACAACACAACCACTTTTCACAGACGGCTGTTCAGCCTGCTTTTAAACATCAGCCTGACTTAAAATTATCTTATTTTCTTAGGCTGTAAGTACAGTGAATTTTAAGGGAGGCTAGCCATGGGAACATAGGCATACCTTTAGAAAACCGTAAGCAGTAAGAGTTACAGATCACTAAGCCTCTTCCCAGCATAAGTAAAGCTAATGAGAAGGAGAACAGCAGGATTAAAAAAACAAAACACACTTCTCAGAAGCAAGAGATGAGCTGGAACTTTCAAGAAGCACAGTTTGTAAAGTAAGCCTAATTGTAAACAACATAATTGTACCCACTTGCTATTCATAAACTAGAGTAGTTTTAAGTAGTGATATGGTAAGCAGGAAGAAACTCTAAACCAACATTCCTTCAAGTGCTGAGTACATCCTCACAGGCCATCTGCAGTTATGTCTTCCCAGGAGCTTTAGTTTGAAGTTTCCATCTCTAATGTACCATCTAAAGTACGGATTAAAACTTTCTAACTTGCTTACTTTTCATTTCTTTCTATCTTTATATTCCTACATGTTTATTAAGTAATTTCATTGTATTATTTTTATGAATTTATCATATTATTCTTCCCTTTTTCCCACTGACAAGATTAAAGATTTTAAGATGATTTTTTTTTTCTTTTATCAGTTTTAAAAGCCCAGCATTGAGGCTTGGACTCCTCAAATTTTTCAAATTCTTCTCCTTGTCACCTTACACCAGGGAGTCAACATTTTTTACCCTCTCATCTTTAATTTGAGCAGATCCCACTGGTCTACTCCTCTGATGACAGCACTTAAAAGCAAATAACATATTCCAGCTGAAGCTTTACTAAGGAAAGGTACGCTAGAAGGAAATGTTTCATGCAACTTGCAAAATTTATTTTTGGTAAATGGATGGTAAAAGGATGACTTTAACTATTTTTCCAATGACATGGCATGGTTGACAGGAGACCAGTTTATAGCCTATACCAACTCATATTCTTTTCTTCAGAAATGATTCCCAGTTGTTCCCTATCCTGCATCAATGATGATTAATCCCACCCATAAATTATTTATTAGGCTATATTAGGCTTTATTTCAAGTTTCACTCTGGTGTCTTTTTAGTTTCACTCTATTTTTAAGCTCATTTTTGCAATTTGTTAAGGACATTTTGAACTCTATTCTTATGCTCAAAAGAATTTGATGTCTCTATTTGTTTAGTAACATCTACAATTTTAATGTAGGAACTAACCAGTAGAAACTGGAAACCATTATCTTTATTGCTTTGAAGATGAATCATAGATTGGAATCCCTGAAAAGAACCAAGATTTCATTTCAAGTCACCTCTGAAGTGTGATGAAGCTCATGCAGATGAGCATTCAGTGTCACTTTGGACTGTTGCAGGAGGAAGCTGTTTATCTCAAAGTTCACTGGTATCTCAGGCTACACCAGTCCATTCTGTGGGGAAGTATATCCCTTTACACCAAGGCAGCCTGCAAATTATACCAAAAAAGAGGCTTTGATTGCTGAATCCCTTTTATTACATGATTCATTCAAAAGTTCACCAATGATGCTGTTATCTATGTTTTATATATATGTATATATATAGTACTATTATATTATTAATTATAATATTCCACTCCTCATTAAATTAAGTTCTGTGTTAATGAAAAGATTAGATTTATTAGGCATGTATTACATTAGGCAGGGGATTCAGCTAAGTTCTCTGGGGAGTCTGTCTGTCCTCTTCCTTAAGTTGTAAGTGGAAAAATTTCTAAAAATAATCATTACAAGCTTTGATCCAAATGAATAATTCATTAGCTAAATGATTTGGCAATGCTCAGAGCTCCAATTTAAAGGGTTATTCTTGTCTAGAACAGAACTGCTGGATGAGTTTGGAACAGCTCAGATCCTGCGGTCCATCCAACGGGGCTGTGCCAGTTCCTCCTCTAAGCTGTTGGAAGCAGTCAGGTATGCTATGTGTTCATTAGATCCAGAGCTGTGGGCAGGAAGGAGCAGGCTCTGATTTGGACTTTAGATTTAAAATCAAGAATTCACATAACTTCATGCTAAAATACCTATCTCACAATGCTTTGAGGTCATTTGAAATAATTTTGGGGATAATTTCTCTGAATATAGAGATTTCCAGGCTTGCCACCTCTATAAGGTCAGGTATTATCGTTAAAATTTAATGTTAAAATTTAAAATTAGTATTGGGCAGTGATCCTGAAAAGAATCATAGAAATCACAGCATTGTTTGAAGTGGAAGGAACCTTTAAAGGCCATCCAGTCCAACTCCTCTGCAGTGAAAAGGGACACTAACAGCTCATTCAGGTGCTCAGAACCCCATCCAGCCTGACCTTGAGTGTCTCTAGGGATGAGGCATCCACCATCAGTCCAGGCAACCTCAGGCAGTGCCTCACCTCCCTGTTGTAAAAAAACTTCCTTATATGCAATATCAATCTCATCTCTTTGTTTTGAAACCATTTCCCCTTGTCCTATCACAACAGACTCTTCTAAAGAGTCTGCCCCTTTTTTCTTATATCCCCCCATTAGATACTGAAAGGCTGCTTCCATGTTTCTGGATTTTCTGTGGCCTCACAGGAGCTGACAGAACCATGACAAGGACACGTGTTATGTGCTGAATGCACACAAGCAACTTCTTGTTGTGTATCAGAACAACAATTCATGCTGGGTGCCAGAATCAAAAGATGAATGTACAAAGATGAAGGGGGGAGGAGAGTTATGTTTTACGCTGATGTCTTCTCCCCCAGGAAACACAACTTGTCTTACGACTGGTTTTTAAAGGAGCAGAGAAGAGTGCTTAAGGACAGCGTTAAACACCTGGCTTCCTGGAGATCCTCCTTCCCAAAAGGCGGCTAATCTCTTTTCCAAAGAGACCTAATCTCTCCATTAAGCTATAAAAAGCCCTCGTTTCAAACATCATATTTCAAGACTGAGCTAATAACACAGCTGGGTATAACTGCGTCAAATCGCGTGCTTACATTTTTGGTCAAAGAGGATTGTATGAGTTTGATTGTATAAGCAGGAATCCCGAGTGGAAAGAGCCACAGCTCAGCAGCCCCAACCCTGGGCTTCTTCTGCCCCCTGGCGACAACTACAGGCCCTCTGCTGCTTTTTGGGCTTAAACATACCCAGCATGTTCTTGTTCATACCCTTCACTGAAAATTTTTTCCAGCTGCATCGTTATTGTTGGTATTATTAATATTACTGTTACAACGGAGGGTTTTCAATACAATAAAATGTAAGTGGGATTCTCATCCCAGACACAGGAACAAAGGGCTGCACAGGGTCTCCTCACTCTGTCTGTAAGGTTTTTTGGTAATAAGTTCCAAACCCAGTGAGGTTTATCAGACTTGCCCCTAAGTACTACAAAGCTCACGTAAACCTTACCTAACCCACTCTGCTGTGACTCACTTCACTGAATAGCCATTACCATTTTTTAATGTGTGCCTGCATGATAAGATTTGGAGGATGAAGATAGGGAAGGGATAGAATAGTTCAGCCACCCCAGTACCACAGTCAGCTATCTTCAGCAGTATGAAAATACTCAAAGAACATTAAAGAATCTGTACTTGGAGGAACAGATTGGGTACCTTCACCACAAGTGACAAACACATTCTTTTGAGACTTCTGCAGGCACATGAATGCTAACCTTGTTCCATTTTTTCCTTCTGCTGTGGAAGAAATTGAATTCCTGAAGACATCAATGCAATTACTTTTGCTTATAATTTGAAATCCCAGCTTAATTATGTCCTACCCATACATGAACTTCATAGTGCCTATTTTAATCATATGGCATAATCCACTGCAGCTGGGTAAGTAGATGATTTATATCTTGGTGGTGCCTAAAACAAGCAGGATTATATCACATGTAGTATTTATATGAGGTAATATATAGAACAAATTGTACTCCAAACTATTATTATTATGCCTTTTGCAGGCGGAGGGTGCAGTTGAGAGGATTGGTGCCTGTGTTCTGCAACTCAGCCTTAGGAATTTTTTCTTTTACCCCCAATCTGAACCTTAATTTTCAGTACCCAAACAAGTACCATGGAATTAGGGAACACAAAAGTCTTTGACCTGAAACTTTTTCTGCTGAAGCCACTGGTAAAACTGCTGTGGATAACAAAAACTGTAAGGACAAAAGTTTGTCAACATAGAACAAACACTCTGACATCTTTCCAATGGACACCACTGTGCCATATAAATTTAGGAGTCTTGGAAAACCTGTAGAACAAGGGCTGTCTTTCAAAGAGTTTTAATGCCACAAATTCTCACCTATATATCAGACACTATGAAAATCTTAACAGAATGAATTATCTGTAGCTTCATCAGAAAATTCTAGAGGCTGCATCTGCAAATGAACTAGCTGATGCTGAAGACATAAAGTACATACCATATTAACTGTAGACAAGCTGGGCCCATTAGCTGCTGGAGTGCTTTAGGTTCACTCCTGGAGAACCACTATCTGATTTTATCTAAAAATATATATCAATTTGTGTAGTCAAAGATGACTGCACAAATATTGGACAATTAACTTCAAAGAGAATTCCTGGTATACCTGAAATATTACTGTAAACCAATCTTCTCTTAGAAATTCTGATTCATTCTATGGAAAATCCTGTATATAGAAAAAGATCTTTTATTATTCCTAATCAATTTTCATCATACAAGATTTGCTTTTAAACCTCTGACCTTAACTCAACAGAAACAAATCACTTTTGTCTGGTGCATTCTATTTGCACATTCTCCCAAAAAGACATTTATTGACTTAATCAGCTCTCACCTTTCCTTTGAGAAATGTCACAGCCTGTTGAGGTGTACAGCCTGCCTTCTTCACCATTCATTTCAGTGGGGATGATAATTTTCCATAAAGGTTGAAAAAGACCTCTGAGATCCTATCACCAATACTGGCCTCCAAACCATGACCACATCTAGACTCTTCTTGAACACTTCCATGAACGGAGGCTCCACGACCTCCCTGGCCAGCCTGTGCCAGTGCCTGACCCCTCTTTTGGAGAAGTTTTTCCTAATATCCAACCTGAACCTTCCCTGGTGCAATCTGAGGCAATCCTCTCAACCTCTCATACACATTCAACCTCTTTAAGTAACAAAAGCGGGTAAAATCAGGCAGTATGCAAGTAAACTACATTTCTGCAAAAGCAAGTCCAACATTTTGAATTACCTTTCTAAAAAATTTACTGCTCCTTATAGAGAGCCCAAGGTCCCATTTGTGGAGCTTCAGCCTTGCAGTGAGGGCTCCCACGTGCCCCTAGACCGCAGACTGGTATAGCTCTGGGACAAGCTGCTCAGATCTGCAGGGTTACTTCAGCACCAGCAGATGTCCCTGCCATGTAAGAAATCACCATTCAGAATAGAACCTTGATGAGAAAAAACATGCTTCTTGGTTCAGTCTGAGCACTGTTTCTGGAATGGACATAAATACAAACAGTATCCTCCTTCCCTCCTTCTCCAAGAGCAGTAACAGAACTGAGATCTCCTATGTGCATAAGCAGACAGGTTGCACATAGCTTTCTGGGATTTACAGTATACAGCTTACTACCACTGCTTTTGTCACTTGTATTAGAATAGGAAAATATATGGAAAATATTCTGACATGAGAGTCTCAGGCAATTTCTGCCACAGACAGTCAGAGGTACTCTGTCAGTGCCCTGGTGCCCTATTAACAAGTACAATTAACAATAATGAAACTGCTGCCTTTAACTGGCCTGTACAGTGGCTCAGCATTCAGACCAGAAAAGCTGAATCTGAAAAAAGCTGATAATTTCAATGTTGTGACAATGCTTTGTGAAATAGTCAATGTTCAGCACAGGATGGTTCAATTGAGTACTCTATTTCTCTGCTTCACTTATCTGCTCTGTGTGAGAACTTTCTAAAAGCCTACCTCAGAGTCCTTCTTTCAAAACCAAGGATAAAATTCATTCCTAACACAAATAACAAAACTACTGAGATCCATTTTGAAATTTGGATGTAATTTAGCACACCATGTGAATATAAATCTTTATTATGAAATTGTGATTTTATTAGCAGAGATTTTTGTTGTGTACATACCAAAATACTTACAGTTAGAAAACTCCTGGCACAGAATTGCTATATCTAGCATTTGTAGATGAAAGCATTTATAGGTGAAGGATGCATTAGATCACTGAATCTAGCAGTAAAAAAAATAATTTTGTTCATATGAGAACTTATAAAGAAAGTAATCCTTTAGTTTAACAGCATACAAGTGGAGACATCTAGAATTAAATCACAGTACACAGTACTGTACAATTGAACTTTCTGAAATGATCATCTTAATTTCTAGATCATTTTCTGCCTAAGGATTTTGCAGTGAAGGACAGGTTTAGTCCTGTGAAAATTCTGACCAGCGAACAGAATCAATGGTGTCACTTGGTGCTCCACGCTCTCTTCTCTGTGACAAACTGGTCAATAGCTAAATGTGAATAGCCTGAGAATGCACTTCTCATAACACGCCCATGCCTGTTTATGTGGGCAACAGTTACTTGAGTAATTCAACTCCCTGTGATAACAATGTCTGCACTTCCCCTGATTAACCAAGGCTCACTCTGAGAGATAAAACTGGGCACTTGGTTCTCCAAGAGAATAAGGAATCAAACGGGTATATGTCTCAGTTAGAACACATGTCCCATAGATAAAGTTTTCAAAAAACAAAACAGAAAGTGAGAACATGGGATGCTTTCATCAGTTCCTACTTCTTCAAGATCTAACATGTTTCTCGTGCTGTTAGGCTTTTAGAAGTGCTTCCAGACCACACCATTCCTTTGGGTGCTGTAATGGCATTTATAGAAGCTAAAGGGAAGCTCTGATGTATAAAACTTTCAGCATGGGTGTTTTAAAGCACAGAGTGAGTTTATGCCATTTTAAAAGAGTATCATACATGAGATCAAGGTGATTTACTAAAGAAATCTAAACAAGTAAATTTTGTAACATTGTGCAAATATAGCTGGAACATAAGAATCTGTCAGCTGGCTTTTCCAATAACTCCAAAATATAATATTTGCTGTTTAATATTAATTTTGACATGTAGCAAATCCCCAGACAGTTGTAAGTTCAGCAATGAGACACTTTGTAAATGACATCTCTTAAATGTTTTAAGCATGTCCTCAATACACACTCCATGAAGGAATGACACGGGCGTATTTGTTGTGCTCTAATAATACAGCTGATTTGGTATCCCAATCTTTGTTTTCAATTTTTTGAAGGGACAAAATAAATAAATAAATAAATATGTAGCTTAAGCAAGTAGCTGAAATTGTTCTAGGGGAAGGCACTCACTGTGGAATTGCTCTGGTAGATGCATAGATAGCAAAAAACACACAGCAATGTGTAAATCTCAGAAGCACTGGCCAAGTAACTTTGCCTGTGAAAGTAAGCAGTACGGCAAAAAAAACCCTTATGTCAAAAGGAAAAAAAGTCTTGGGGAACCCTGATGAGCAAGTAACAAATTTATAAAGTCTTTCAATTTTAATTAAAATTTAGTGATTTGTACACAGAGGTCCAAAATTTGCTCTTATTCTCAGGCAGAATGCCTCCCTCAAAAAACAAACCGAGGAGCTGAGTTTACAGTAAATACATGTTACTGTATCCCATCCCACAATGGCAATGGGCTGACCATGGGCAAACAAAACAGCCAAATGCAGCACAGATGATAAAAGCAAGCTTTATGAGAACAGTGTGCTGAAAGAACATCCCCTCTGTAGGAGGACCCCAATCCCAGCAGAATTCAGGGAATCCTTGGGAGAGAGAGAGGCATTATTAACACCACAGCTGCAAGCAGTGTTTCTGCCAGAACTGACATCTTATTAGTTAGTTCTAATCACATCACGAAATAAGAAACTGTAATGTTCCTGCAACTACTTGTTCCGTGTTGCTGTGGATAGGGAAAAGAGAAAGCGTGGGTGGATAGTCTGGTGGATGCACAGCACAAGTGAGATAAAAATTCTGATTAAATATTTAGACTTTGGGAAAACAAATGTGATTAGGGACACAAGCAGAACTGTGTTCATGATTAACAAGGCAGAGCTGATACTTCCTTCAATGAATAGATAGCAGCAGTACTACTCTGCATAAATACTTCTGAAGACTGCTTTTGTAATGGCAAGACAACAGAGTGAAAGCCTTGTTCTGAAGAAAGCAGCTGGAGGCAAAGGAAAGAAGGACAGAAAATAAGTGCAGTTTCTTTAGCAAATTCTGCCCAAGGAAATCAGAATATTGCTATTCTGTTTGTAATCAAACATCCATAAAAAGCCTATTTTGTTCTTCCAGGACTTCATTATTTTCTGGGCATAACAAGAATGAATATGGCCTCGGGTCTGTCAAAATTTCCTGAGCATTCAGAATCTGAAGTGAGTCAAGAAGCCTACATACAATGTTTGTTTATAATATAGAGGCAATAATCAGGTTGCAGAGCATGTGGTCTTTTATTTCCATTACCGTGCTACTGTGCATAGCTCTGCCTTGACCAAGGGTAAGCGCATGGATAGAAAGCACAAGTCTGTGCATAGCATAGTAATCTTTCCATTTGGCAGATTTCTGTAGCAGAATGTTATTTATTTATTTGATATTCAACCAGAGTTGAGAACTTGTCCTGCACTTCTGTCTCCAACGGTTGGCACTGCTACCTATGTGTGAATTATTTTTCTGCCTTAACGGAGTCAGGAATTATAAATTCCATTAGCCTTTAGGGTCTGGAAGCCTGACTACCATCTCTCTCTTTCAGTTTGGACAACTGAAGCCCTAGCTCCTGTCCCCAGCCGTCAGCCTCACTGTGCACAGCAGAGGGGAACAGATGATGGCCAAGTACTAAGAGCAGCCAAATAACAACTGGAAAAATCTGGCTGTGTTAATCTGGCTGAAACCAGTGGGTTTTTTTTGTTTCGTTTTGTTTTTGTTTGTCAGTTTGTTTTGTTTTTCTGGTTGTTCAGGTTTGGATAGCATGGTTTATAACAGGAGTATGGATGTAATTATACAATTTCTCAAATATTGGAGCCAAATATTTTTAATTGAAATTATTGCATTATCTTCCTATGCTCAGATAACACAGGAAAATCATCTGAGGCAAAAACATTGTCATGAACTGCTTGCCCTTTAATTTTTACCTGCACAAACACAGAACATACTGACACATTTTTTACTACACCTGGGGCATTACCACTACCTCAGGCATTTAAATCATTATGAATTGAGGGGGTTTGCTGTATCACATACAAAGTTGCAAAAGCTAGGAGCCCTTCTACCAAAACAAAGGTTTCTATTGACGTTCATAGGGTAAATTCGCAGCAAACAGAAGTACAGTTTGCTTTGTCCTGCGGTGGGCGACAATGTTGGTGTGAAGGCAAAAGTATATGTGACACAACTTACAAGACCTTGGCTTGGATTTGTCTGCTATAATATTTATGGAGCAAAATATAGGTAATTGTGTCTTTTCTGTAATGTCCATCATAAACAAGTTGCTGGAAGATAACCACAGCTATTGGGAATGATGCTTGAGAGAGAAGGCCAATTGGAAGAGTAGAAGCAGAATATGCAAGAAGAGATACACAACTGATCAGGGACACAGCACCTGAGTATTTGGCTTTCATAAGGCCAGAGATGCCAGATTAGTTCTCTGTTAAGGAAAAGAGAATTACAGGGCTTTCAAGGACACCTCTAAAGGTAACTGGAGGGAAAGCATTATTATTAAGCATTGCTTCACAAACACTGGTATGTACCAGCCTTTGTATACTTAAAGGGTAAGAAATTTGCTCAAGATAGCATTTCAAATTCAATGCTTCAAATGCATTTCATCTGAAGATGAATCAGTGTTGTTTTAGGTAACTCAGTTCTGCCTATGCTGGTCTGCTTTTAACATGACACTTTATCAGTGTGTTTTTCAATATCAAGTTCTGGCTTTCACTCTGTATATGGAAAAGGAAAGAAAAATGATTACGAAATGTGACACTTGCATATAAGACAATTTGATGATCTGATGAGTGTGAAAGAGTTCAGCCTCATCTTTTGAGCACACAAGGTTACCTCAGTCACTGAGGTTCTGGGGGAAGTAAGCAAGACGACAGAAGTGTAAGGGACTCATAGCTTCCCTCCAACACACAACTCTAAAATCAGACCAGAAATCACAAAGCTAGAACTTTTTCATCATTACTTCATTTACAAAATTTCAGTTTCTGTTAAAATTTCCTCAGTATAGCATTTTTTTTTTTTTCCTCAATAGAAAAGATAGCAGCAATGCATGAAATGCTTTCAAACTGGAGTCATTCCATTGGCAAAGAACTGAGAGGTGAAGCATATGGTGAATTAAATTCATGCTGAAAGGATATCTATCACATTTACACAACACCCTGAATATTGCAGGCATTATGATAACCTTCAAGAAAATGCTGTAAAATACATGGAAAGACACCAAGAATGTTTCAGATTATGGCCACAGAAAAAAAAAAAAAAAAAAAAAGTGTGATGGAAGATGCATCATCTGGGAAGGTGTAAAGATTGGTCATCTAGAGATGGACCTCATTTAGCATACTACTTGATATTCAGACAAGCAGTTGCAAAAATTGCTACAACTTTTAAGTTCATTATAGTCCACTTAACATCCACATAACGAAGCTTGATCTTGCAGGTCTGTCTGAAGCATTACAGGACTTCTGCATCAACCATGTATATACTATCACCATCCATTTAGGTTACAAAGATGCTTACATTCATCTTAATTTCTGCCTCTAAAACTCAGGGATGCCAATTTCTTCCTCTGCTACACACTCTTTATACATTAGCATTGACTTCCCTCTTCCCATTCATCCAAATTATTTAAGTACTATTTGCACTACACAGAGATTTGAAACACAATGATGGTAAATTATTTAGCAAACAATTAGAGGAAGGAGTGCAAACAAATCCCCTAATTTCCAGAAGTATCTTTAATCACTTGGTGCAGCCTCAGAACTCCAAGCAAATATTAAGGTAATTAATTGCTGTCAACCTGCCAGCTACAGGAAAAGCACCTTCAGTGAATTATGGAAATGTGTCCCTCATACTTCAGAAAGTGTGAATGCAACCACTTGCTGTCAAGGTCACACTTTGAAACTGCAGCACTATTCCCATAGTGCAGAAGTTCAAATTTATTCTGATGGTTCCTTTAGGATTTTCAAGCCTTCATTCAACAACCATTACCAATGAATGAAACACTCCATTCATATCTCAAATGAGTACTTCAGATATAACCTTTGAATAACCTCTGGTAATTGGTTGACACATGACTTTCATGAGAGTTTGGATGTAAAAATTTTTCTAACAAAATCCAGACAAGCACAAAGACAAAAATTCACAATCAAAAAGGCAAACCAGGGCACTGTTCCAGGAGCCAGCTGTTCAACTGCTTTATTTTACAGGAAAAATTTCAGCTTACAAAATTTAGGAGTGCTGCATCACACGATTGTTACAAATGAATTAGATCAACATCCACTTAAAGCATTAAACACTGCTGCAAATTGAGTTGTAGAGGTCTTCGGAATTCTTAGCATCCTTATCACAGAGTGGCTTGGGTTGGAAATGACGTAAAAAAATCATCCAGTTCCAACCCCTGGCATGGGTTGGCTTCCACCCACCAGATCAGGCTGCTCAGTGTCCCATCCAGCCTGGCCTTGAATACCTCCAGGAATGAGGCATCCACAACCTGCCTGTACAGTCCATGCCAGTGCCTCACCACCCTTTCAGTGAAAAGTTTCCCCCGACATGTGAAAGACAACATTAAGAGATGCTGCTGAAGATATGGCAACGGTCCCACCGAAACAACACTCTGTGAAGAATGCAACCCCAGGGTCCCCTTTCTGTTTAGTACATCCTCATAAACCTCCCAGGAAGCAAAAAAGACCTAAGCATTCTTGTCTTTACTATGCCGTGCCAACTTAAATCTAAAATGCTACTTCAGTTATTTTCCAATTTCTTATTGAAAAAAGCAACGTAGGAGGACAGAGCTTTATAGTGTTTCCCGGCACAGGACTCTACACAAACTCTGACAAATATTTGTACATGAACTTGACGTGTACTAGGGTCAAGTACAAAGATGGTCCAGAGCACAGTCCCATGGAAATGTCTTGGCTTATCTGTATCTGCTCAGTCCCCTGTGCCACACAGAAAAGAAACAGCTTTAGGAGTACATTTTGGAGACTCGCTTGAGATAGGTTTGCTTATTTTTACAACTCTCACCAGAATGCTTAAAAGTCACATCCTCAACATTTGGAGGCCACCCAAAGGAAACCAGCATATAATCTACATGCATTTTGGATGTTGTAGCTGATGTTGCACTTTAGGACCGAAGTTTTGCCATATGCAATGAATGGTGATTTTATGCCTCAGAGCTGATCTACCATAGCATTTCTTTGTCAGAGTAACAAACAGGCATGGCTTTAAACAAGAAAACACAGCTTCTCAGGATCTGTACACTTGTAACATCAAGAATGGTAAGGACTCTACTCTAGAGACAGGTTTCACCATACATTAACTCTTGCAGAGTGCCAGCTTTCCAGTATTGTTGAAGTTCCTATCAGAGCTCAAGGTGCTGAGACAAACTATGAGAACAAGACAGGGAAATACCCTGGACCAACTTAAGCCAGAAATCTTACTGGTTCACTCTTCCCATTGAAAATCATCCTACTTCTTTTCAGATCACAACTTATAGAGTTCATAACCACTCATATGGGCGTGCCAACACCCAGAGGTAAGTTGACAGTTCCACATAGAAGATCACTGCAAAGTGGCAGAGAAAGCAGCTGGCACAGATGGGAAGGCATGCTAGCACTGATCTAACACTAACTGTGAGAAACAGTTTTGTACATCTAGAGGTATCAAGTAGCTTGGAAACTTTGTTAAGTACTAGGGAAGACATCAAGAGTGAAATAGAGCCTCTGCCACAGGAGGGAGGCTAGGCTGGCTTGGGATGCTCAGCAGAGAAGTCTGCTTCACAGTCCTACAAGACCACGGCACGCAACAGAGAGACAGTTGTTCCCTACTCTGATATTGCAAGTCTAGCCTACAAATCATTCAAAGCAAAGTAGGTGGTGCTCTTGCTGCTAGTAATGAATGACTGACCAGAAGCCCAGTGAGAGAAAGACACTGAGCAAACTTCTGCTAGTGAAAGAAGAGATACCATGGGAAAGGTGTTCCACTGTCTGGAAGCCTGAAATGGAGGAAGTACCACTCAATAATTACAAGAAGTAGACAAAATTAGACCTCATCTTCCTATGACTGGTGCAGTAAGGAGATGATCTATTTCTTTTAGTCTTAAAAGTAGTAAGAAAGCTGTTACATTGTAGGACCTAGCACCTCTCCACAGCCTTACAGAAGATTATTATAGGTTAAAAATTATATGGCAGAAAAACAACTCTCTGAAAAAAAGATACTTCTATTTTACTGCTCACTGGGACCTCATTCTTTATATTTGCTCTGTTTTCTAAGAAAATTATTGCAGTAGGGCAAATGAATGCTCAAAAAAGTGGTGGTTATGTCATTTTTCAATGCCCAGGGAAGTGGGCAACTTTGAAAGAGATGGAAGTCAGATGATGCTTAATACAGAAAATTCTCCAATCCTATGCATACATAATTTTGCAGAATTGAACACTTCCTACTCTTTTATGCAGATTGCACTTATTTATGTTCAGGTCTTGTACTTGTACTACATTTACACCATTATTCTGAAGAGAAAGATCTTTGTAAGTGTGCTAGGTCCTATTCTTACTTCCTTAATGCAGCCAGGATTTTGTCATGGGCATTGATGTAGACTAATTTTAATCTGCCTGTTTTAAGAGGGCCATCTTTCTCAGAGGGAAAGATAGATTGCTCTAATATTCAAGGTTTTGTAATAACAAAATGTCTGACCAAAATTGCAGCATAGTTGGTAGATTGGGCAGAAAGAATTATTCCCATGTAGATTCTAACGTTGTATTTTAATAAATGTTTTAAATAAAGAGATGGCTACTTCCTATGCAGTTTTGCTTTGTTCTAATGAAATATTTACCATGCTGTAATTGCAGTCCATCCCTCAGGCAGAAGTATACTGCCAGCCACACAATAAATATTACACTATGCCTCACTAGGGCTTTCTGAAAAGAAAACTTCTCTTTTTAGATAGAACTTGATTGATAATAGCTTGTTCTGAGAGGACCACTAAGGTTTTTGTTCACTAAGAGGATTTTAGAACCAGCAGGGTGGTGAGATGAAGTACACAACATCATATTTTGCTAATCATTTCTTATTAACTGTATCTCACAGTGGAAACAGACCACATGAGTCAAATCACCAAGTTAGTTTTCAACTTTAAAGGCACCTCATAAAAACACTTCCAAAAATACAGACAATTTTTTTGAAAGCAACAGGAAAGCTAGTTAGAGCAAAATGCAAAATGAGATCCTCTTCTCATAGCTCTGCACAGCTCCACTTAAATCAGCTGGGAAAACAGATCTTCCTTTGGTCAATGTCAAAGTACTTTTTTCCTTTCAAAGGCAATAAGTCTAGTTTGATCATAACAAAAGGCATCAGAAAAGGTTCGGATTTATTTTCACACTTAGACTGCTTGTTTCCAGAGTCTAATGATACTTGAAGTGCATTTCTACCTCTCCCCTAGTGCTGCCCCTCTCACCTCTTGCTGGTATGGGCCCTACATCTTCAAGACCAGCAGAACTGTCAGTCTCAGTTTTCATAAACCAGTTATGAATATCTGTGTGAAACCAAAATACTCAGACTGGTGCAAGTTCAAGCGATGCTGTACAGAAAACAGAGAACCTGACAGGAACTCCTGTATTGCTGTCTATCTCTATTGCTGACCATAGTTTCCCTGTCATGGAAGTGAGTATGGTGGTGACAAGAAGGGAGAGAACAAGAAGTACTACGAGTGAAGCTCTTGGTTTTCTCAGTTCCCTCTCTCAATCTCTGTCTTTCCTTTGTAAGTTGTGAGCTAATACTTCAATCTGACAAATGGAAAAAAACAGGGCATAGCCAGGAGGTAGCAATAAATATTCAGCAATACGCAATACTTTTTCGCTTTAGTTTCCCCTTCATTCATCCAAAATTGCCTCAGCATATTCTTCCTTACAGAATAGAGAGGAGGACAGTTTATGCCAAACAGATGTATTTGTTTCCTCTTAAAAAAAATATCTGCCTCTCACTTCTGCATTCAGAACCACATATTTACAGAGTGTTACATTGCCTACAACCAGACTTTAAATATTTATTGCTCATGTGGTTGAAAAATAATGCAATTAGATGACAAGCAATCCTCCACAGATTCTCCCTCAGACAATATTTCACGCCATGGGGGAAAGCACTCTATGTCTGGTTGGCATCTTACTCTGCAATAAACTCTGCTGGGTCCTCTGTTTGCAGAGGAGAATGTAGATGTAAGGAGTCCAGTTTTTCACAGCTCACAGCAATGACCTATGAGCTCCCAAATCAAAGTGGGAGGGAGAGAAAGGAGAAACAGTACTTATTTCCAGTTCTGCATACTCTCAATGGACCCGTAGACTGTCAACCTACAAGCCCTCCCTTTTCCCTATGTCTCCATGAAGTAGACATTCAGATCAGCAATGAAGACAGAAGCGACAAAGAACAGGAATCATACAGTTGGCCTGACCCATCCCACAACCTGGCAAATACTTATTTGCCAAAAAGGAGCCATCAGTGTCACTGCAATATGAAACAATGTCACAGGAAGAGGCAGCAGGTCTCAGGAGGGCCATACAACATTTTCAAGTGGCTTGCACTTTGCCAGTGCTCAACATATCGCCACCAGTGTACATATTAATCCTAATTAAATGAACTACTGCCAAAACAGGCTAAGTCTGAAGGACCAGTCAAACTTATCCTTGTTAAACATGCACAGGTTGAACAGTGTGACTTTCATGGTCAAGTATATTTTAGCAATCACATAAATCTATCCATTTGGTTTAATGTATGGAGAACCAAGTCAAATGAGGTTCAAAATTTTTGATTAAACATAGTAACTAGATTTCATAGCAAGCCTTCTATCTTTTTGCCACCTCTGTGGCAAATGGCATTATCTTTCACTCAATTTGTGGTGATTCAGACAGACGTCGAGCTCAGCTCTATGATGGTGTCCAATCTGTACTGAATTGTCTACAGTGCTTAATACACTGTAAGAGCATCTTTCAGAAATGGAAACTCTGAACTGAAGAGTGTTGAAAAAGAGAAATATATCCTTTTTTTTCTTTTTCTAAATAGATAAAATATACGTACAAAGAAAACACAGTTGCATAATTAATATCTTAACATATATGATAAGTCAAGAAGTTTTCCCCATACTAATTTGATTATTTCTCATGTGATCATAGTCAATGGAATTTTTTTTTCCACCTTTTTATCTTGGCAGTTCAAGACTTCTTCCATTTTTTCTTGTCTGGATCCTACCTTTCTGAAACTCCTGATTTAATTTCATGTAAGTGAGGGTATGGTTCCTTCTGCAAAGAGCATAGGTTGCCATAGGCTTTTTAGCTTCTTCCAGAAAAAATGAAGACGTAACTTGTGATACTCTGTGTAAACAGGAGGAAAATCATTCATCTTGCAAATAGATGGAAATCATAGAATAACCAAGGTTCCATCTGCAGTCACTATGAAGTGGGCGTAAGTATTTAATTTACAAGTGATACAGCACCTAGAACTGAACTCTGTAGCTGTCATTAGAGCTATTTAAATGACAGAACTCCTCCATGCTTCTCCCACTCCATCAAGAGACAGGAAAAAGGAAGTTTTACAATGCATTTTCAGTTTTAGAAATATTCAAGAATGAAAAGGGACTATTTATATCTTTAAAAAATACAGAAAGTAAAAAGCTAGAACGGACATGACAGAAGGTCAAATCTCCACTATGAGACAGGCATAGAGAATGGAGAGACGTCATGGGTAATGAGAGGTACAATACCAAAAGTTACTAATTTCAAAAACATGTTAGAAGAGAAAACAATACAAGAAAACACTAATGCCCCAAAGTGCTGGGTTATGTCCAAGCAAAATATTTACTAAGAAACAAACCCAAATTTCTTATAAAGGAAAGGCTACACTAGCCTTTAAAGGTCTGAGAACTGAAAGAAAACCTTGAAATGGGGCTGATGAGAAGGCAGAGAGAAGGGGAGATGGCCAGTGGTGAGTCTGCTGTGCTCAGAAGTCACAGGAAAATGCCAGAACAAGTAGCAGACAGGATTTTTCTTCTGCTTAAGTTAGTTTCATTCCTTGAGACACTAATGTGCTGAAGTAGGTTATTTTGGTTTTACAACTGAGTGTAAAGGGAAGCATTCTCAAAAAATGTTGAACATCTGACTGAGAGCTGATATTACCTAATTTACTCAACTTTATTAGATTTGATAGTTTTATGCCACTAGATTAAAGCACTTAGGAGTCAAATTGTTAAAAGAATTAAATCATATGCCAGAATTCAGAAAAGCAAACCCTTATCACAGATGTCAGGCAGAAAACATTATGAAAGACACCAGTTAGCTGTGAGCAGCCACAAGATCCATGCAGGTGAAATAAGAGGGTTTTGCACACTTGGCCTAGGATATCTTCGTGTGTTTGACATTTACAGCGTCCCAACCCAAGGGGAGAAGATTCTTCCCATCTGCCTGCCACCATGTGGCAGCAGCTACAGGAGTCTCCAATAACACGTGCTCATTTAGATGAGGAAAAGCCACAGATTTTTGTGAGTTCAGCTCACATGCAACAGCAATAAATATTTTCATAGCTGAAAGTAACGCCATGATTTCCTGCAGGAAACTGTGTTCTCTCCAGCATGGCTCAGACTATGCTACAAGGGGAAGCCACAGACTTCTCTTACAAGCAAACTACATCTTCAGCATATGCCTTTAAGAACTTACCTTTCCAGAGTACTAAGAGCCTTTGTGCCTTCAGTAAAGTGGAAGAAAGGGTTAAAAAATAAAAATACCCTAAGACACAACTTCCCTCCTGATCACAAATGTACTCTCTATGATTTCTTCTCCAAACTAAAATACTTTGCTTTCTTCCTAACCTCCAAAGCTCAAAAAGTCCTCTGTCTCGCTCATTGAGATAGAGGAATCGGAAAAATACCCTTGCCCTTTTCTCAGATGCCTCCAATTACTCTCAGCTGCAAATTGCAATCCTAGCCACCTGCTTCTTGTTTTTACAATGGATTCTGGTGGCAACAAGATTTCTAACCAGAGGTGGGTATTGGCATTGTAGGTCCAGCTGAAGCTGAAGCTGTGCCCCACTGAGGATTTTCAGTTATGGGCACTGCAAGCAGCTGTGCTAAGGGATGTATTTTCAATGCAGAAACCCCTTAGACCGCAGTCTACACCCTGGAGAGGTTTTCAGGGCAGCCAAATTCATCGCTGTTTCCTTCAAGGGCTTCCCTCTGCTACAACAGCTACAGATATGGTAGCAGCCTGATGCTACACCCAGCAAGGAAAATGACAAATGCAGACCCAGATGAAACATGAAGAAAAATCAATTAAACATGTATATAAAAATAATTATATGCTGCTTAAAGATGCATGCAAACTGACATTTTAGAGATGACTCACATTTTCCTGCTTTTTTTTTTTCTTTTTTCTTTTTTTTTTCCTTCCAACACTCCTTTCAAGCCTGCTCTTAGTCATAGTGAGGAGAGCGCCTGCTCACAGAGCTGTGCTGTCTAGACTGGGGGCAACTACCCTAGTCAGGAATCTCACAACTAGAATAGCTGTATCTGCTATGATGGTAAAAGGTGAGGTTACCAGAATGCCTCACCAGATCTACCTGCGTCAACCAGGGATTTTCTAATCTCCTGAAACAACAGCAGCAACAGGAAAAAAAGAAAAAGAAAAAAAAAAAAAAAAAAAAAAACCAGCTTAAAAATGCAGAATTACAAATGGGCAGGATAATTAGAGAGCATCATTACAGAATGCTGCAATGTTCAAATTAGACCAGCTGTGACCTCATAAGCATGGATCCAGCTTGATCACCATCATTTGCTCTGAACTTTAGGATGAACACTGCAGGAAAAATGTGATTTGCCCATACAGTAAGCCAGATATTTGCTTTTTCTAAGCAGCTTTGTCAAAAATCCTCAGAGGTGTCATAGTGAGATATACTGACTTTTTCCTCCCCAAGATCTTTTGTCTCCAGCCAGAAGTACAAAAAATCCCACAAACAAACGACAGAAAAGCACAAAACCCTGCTGATTGGCAAAGGTATTACAATTGCAAGTTGCAGCTGCATTTCTGGCAAGCATTAATTCAGGGATGGAGAAGGGCTGATAGGAAAAAGGGCAATCATACCAGGTATGTAACAGAAAACACCCTGCAGCCTCTTTGGCTTTGGGAAAAATATGATGCTCAACAGCTGGTGCCACTGGGGTCAGAAAAGGGATCAGCAGAGAAAATAGGGCCCTGGGCAAGAAAGAGGTTTTCGATTTAAATCTGAGACACGTAGAGACAGTAATGTCAAGCAAGACTGTTTAGTAGTGATGGTGACTGATGTCACAAGGCAGGAAACCAGGAGGAAGGAGCAGCAGGAGAAGGAAAGAAGCTGAGAGGAAAATAAGTGACTGCCCTGAGATGTTTGTTCCCTTTTATTTGTGTGAAACGTGTGAAACTAACCTTCCTGCAAAGCAAAGTGGGCTGAGTTACTGGGGATCTGATCAATGTTTATAAATATCTAAAAGGAGGTAAGAGTTAAGCAGATAAGGCCAGACTCTTCTTGGTGCTGTGTAGCAATAGGATAAGGAGCAATGGTCTAACACTTGAACACAGGAAGTTCCATACAAACATGAGGAAGAAATTCTATACAATGAGAAAGACAGAACCGGAACGGGCTGCCCAGAGAGGTTGTGGAGTCTCCTTCTATGGAGATATTCAAGACTCAGCTGGACACCTACCTATGTGACCTATTGTAGAGTACCTGCTTTAGCAGAGGGGTTGGACTTCATGATCTCTTGAGGTCTCTTCCAACACCAACAATTCTGTGATTTTGTGCGTTAGCGTAGCTGCAGGATGTGGCACAGCTCTAGCAAAGTTACTTTCAGTACAGTTTCTTTCCAGCTTATGGGCAGGCCAGGGAGCTAACAGGTTCACACACTGTCTTTGAGAGAAATATGAACCTAAATGCAGGGCTATGTTCAGATCTAGGTGCCAGATTCTGCCTTTTTCTCATGATAACGGTTTTAGTAGAAGCTGGACTGACAGCTGGCACTGTGCGTATTGTAAGAATGGTAAAGAAAAAATTACTTACTGAAAGCAAACCACTCAAGTGAATTAATATATTTAACTTTTACATAACAAAAATACATCTTCCAAAGTAGTTTTCAAAGAGCCCACGGACATATACAATACATCCTTCTGCTTCTATCACTCTTTCAGAAATGATAGTTTCTAAGAAGTGTGTGTTGCTTGCAGGGATCTCTACGGTTTGTTCTGTATAGCTTGAATTGATTGACGCAAAGTGACATTTTGTTTTTACATCTGGACTATTTCATTCCTTTTCTTAACACTACTCCTCTGCAGTGACATATCAACAACATTGTACTTATCTAAGACTTGATGAATAAAAAGACACACAGAAGGAAGAAACCATCTGGTTGAACGAAAAAATATCCATCTTCCATCCAGGGGACGAGGACTATAAATAAAAACCTACTGATCTGAAAGGATATTTGAATGTACCGGTCAGACTGTTTTGCTGTTAGACACACTTCAGTACATCTTCCTGCAAATCCAGCACAGGCTGACAGAGAACCAATCTACATGCTTTCTGATTTCTCATTTAGTTTCCAGGCAGTGCAATTCCAGTGTAAGGACCATTGTTTTCAAACCTCCTGTTATATTCAAGTTTGGAACAAGATGGTGAACTATAAAATTTTGGTGCTGGTAGAGATGTCTCAGAAACAGAATGATTAACTTTTCAAAGTGAGCAGAACGATGGCATTTTTATAACATGGGATTCTGATACTCTTCAGGTTTTGTGACATCAAAGCTACTCTATCATTAATTAGAGTAGAAGCTTTGATTTTCAGTACAAGCAACTATCAGTTTAGATGACCAGTCTCTTCTATATTCTGAACATTCTTTTAATTTTTCAAAGTGCTTTCAAACAGTGGGAGTGCTGCAGCACTTACAATGTCTGCTCATAAAACAATGCCTCCTACGTCATTATGTTGGCCCACAGTGTCAGAAGTGGATGTTGGTGATATGGCAGTAGAAGATGAAGCTTCCAGCCAACATGTCATTAGATTTTGTCGGTGTGCAAAAAGTTTTCAAAGCCCAGGGGAATAGCAGCCTTGCTCCCCTGCTGTCCCATACTTTGCCATAGTCACTTTTACTGCAGCAAAGCCAACTGAGCATGTAACATGATTAAGATGGGAAAACGTGTGTGCTCCCCTCACTACCCCTGAGAGCACCAGGGATGAGGTGGCCAGCAGCCAGGTTCAGGGAGGCAGTGTGCACTGCGAGGCTGAATTCTGTGCCTGTGAAGGCTTATTACAGGGCTGTTTATGGCCAGCAGATATCTCTCGGCCTCTCTCTTTCTTCACCTCACTCAAGCGCTCCTGGCCCCATGGAAGCAGCAGTCTGATTCACAGAGTTATGCAGTGAGTGGTGGTCTCAGTTTATGAAAGTGTGACGTATGTAAAAAATAAAACCAAGAACACATTTGCATTCACTGCTGAAAGCCCTTGGATTGCATAGTAAGTTGTATGAGCCAGGCACTCCCTGGTGCTCAGCAGTGCTGTTTTCCTGAGCATCTACAGGGAGGCTCAGTGTGGCTGAACAATGCAGGATAGGGAGGCTGAGAACAGACTGTGGCAGGCAAAATGTTTTAGCATTGTGGAACTGAGTTTCGATTTGAATTTGAAATAACTTTTCAGCTGGAAATTAATTCTCTTAAGAAAGCAGGCAGAACAAAACACTGTTAAAAAATACCAAACTACATTGCAAGAGTTGTTTCTAAATTCCATTCTATCAAAAAAAATCTCATAATTTCTGAGATGAAAACCATTTTAAAAATGAACAAATATTCAATGTGCAGGGAAAGCATTTGCTCAGCATTTCTGATAACTGGAGGTCACAGCTCCGAGCTGGATGCTTTAACAAACACAGCAGCTGAAGTTCTGTACTGAATCTAGTACTGTTTGGCCATTGCTACACCAATAATACTGATGATGTTTTGCACCTTTCCACCCATGGAAGCAGGCACATGAACAACAGTTTTGTTTTAAAAGTTAGGAAGTTAATTGCTTGTTACACTCAGGGTCACTCCGGACAGGACTACAGCTCTGATGGAGCTGTAGATGCCCCTGTTGATTGCAGGGAAGTTGGAGTAGATGCCCTTTAAACTTCCCTTCCAACTCAAACAATTCTGTGGTTCTATGATTGGAACTTTTTTTTGCTTGCTTGGTTATGTTGCAACAACCATGCAATACACTGCTTCAAGGGGTTTGACAACTAAACTTTCTAAAATAAATAAATAAATAAAGACCTCAATCCTGTGGGTCTGTTATGCTCAGAACAGCAGCACAGGAGGCACCTGAGGCTATCTACATGAGCAGAGAAATAAGAGAAACAAACCCCTTTTTTGATGTAAAAGACCTCATCCTTTCTGCCTAAAATCGTAGTGAAGGTTGTAGAATTGTGTTACTCTTCAGAATTGTCAATCTTTAAAACCAGGAGGTCAGTATAGGATGGCAAGAGGTTTGCAAAATTTTAAAAAGCAACGCAGGATGCAAAATCCATTTTGCTGCTGTTTGCACAGCTCAGTGAAAGAGTATGTATACACTGCTATCAAATAGAGACTTTAAAGCCACTAATAAGTGTGGACTGATGGTGAACCATATAAAGGAAAATGTAAAACATTCAGCACTGAAATTTTTCAAAGCACAAATTTGTATGCCAAGCATCTGATAGAAGATACAGTTTGAATACTCCTCCACTGTTTTCATTCTTTCATTGGTTATATTATATAGGTTTTTAATCAGTTTATCGTCATAGAGACTCAAACTGATCAGAAGAAAATAAGGTCAGTGAGGCAGTGAGATATAAACTCACTGTGTAGGGCAAAAACATGGAATTTCCTACCTGATTAATTACACTGTTGCTATATCAGCTGTCAGCCAAACCCGTAAATAAATCTACACATGCATATTGACTGCAAAGAAACCACGTCCCTTAGGTTGAATTAAGCGCATATGCAAGTGTTAGAAGAGCAAGCATCTAAACTACGTCCCACTGTGTACTATGCAATGTCAGCAACAGTGTAAGAATGATAGTAGTTTTGTCTCACTTCTGAGTTTGAAACTATTAAAAAATGTATGTGTACAACATTGCTTTCTTTTGTCTTAATGCAAAGATTCCATATGCTTCTGTTTGTTGACAGCATTTGAAAATGCACAGCTCCAAATGCTGAATCTTTGTCTCAGTTTATTTAGGCTCTAGAATTGATGGTATGAATTTATTATGAAATTAATGCTAGCAATGGTTGCAAAGAAAATCACTGGCTATATTTTCTGCCCAAAATAAAGAATTAATGAAACACGGACCATGTTGCCTACATTTTTTCCTTATTCACCCAGTACCAAAGCATTAACTATCTTTATTACAGAAATAAGAACAGTATATTGCAAAACTGAAATTTAGTTGATTGGCAGGGGAAGAAAAGCAGCAAATTAGAAATATGAAAACATAACTTTTTTTTAATTCATATCTTAAATTGACAAAGCCAGAATTATAAAACGTTTTCAATTACGTTTGTAGAAAATAAAGGTGAGAAATCACTCCCCTGGAATACAGTCACTTTATTACAATAGCTCACCACCAGTACCAATGCACCACAACGCCCTTTATCCTCAAGAAGGTAAGTACCTGTGGAAACCAGCTAGCCTCCTCTATACAAGCTTTGGCTCATGGAGTGTCCCAGCTGGCATCCCCTGCTACTGCCAGTCCATATCACTGCTGTTGGAGAGTGATACTGGTTGAGGATCGTATCATCATGAGACTTTCAAGGCACTGAGGCCAGATTCAGGGCTGGTTCTGGAGGTGTGTGAGTATATCAGAGCCATCATAAAACAAGTTGCTCAAGTTTAATCACTGTGTGAGCCTGCAGAGAACCCAGAGAGCAAGCTATAGACTTGTATTTCTCTTTTGTTTCACTAGCAGGCAAATCTAGCACGATGAGAGAGTAGCTCATGCTACTGAACTTGACTTGGGATCCATACTTTAGTATAAAACCTTGCTGTAGTGATCAGCTAATACAAAATCTGAGCACCTAACAGTAAGGTAAAATCAGTTAGAGAGACACTACCTATTGTATGTCATGTGAACATGATGTATTTCATTGTGAAAAGGAGCATTCTGAGATAACAGCTACATCCTGTAAAGTTTCATTGCTGGAAACATTAGGGTACTTTCAGCTCTACAAATTGCCTTTCACCATCTGAGCTCCCCCAGGTGAAATGCAAATAAGCAATCTTAATGAGTAAGACAAGGAGCACCTTATTGGGCTTCCAGATGGTTTGAATGAAGATAAATGTATGCAGATACACATATTACTTAAATCTGGTGAGGTTTCTGTGCTGCACAGGTTTTGTTTCTTAGATCACTGGTGGGGAAGAATGGACTGAGTTTATAAGAGTCTCAAAAATGTACCTGGAAGCAGAGCAGGTTAATAATTGAGATGAACAATGCTTGTGCCATTCCTTACATCTTTGTAAGTCTTCATAAACTTGTGCGTACTGCTCTAAAGACAATACTCTCTAAGCACAAGAGGCACTTTCATCTTCATGCAGCATGCTCCTGGCCTGCCAAAGTCTTCTCTTGGGAAAAGAACCAGAAGCACTTGGTGTCTCAGTCTTGTTTGCTTTGGAAGGCTGCTACTGGAAGTTGCTGCTAGAACCTCACTGCATAAGGTTCTTCTTTATTTCACTTTGATATGTTTCTTCTAAACACTTTCCAAGAAAATTTTTTATTTTTATATCTATATATACACACATACACACACCCCCTCAAAAATACAAGGTAGTCAGAAATTAAGTAATCCAGCCAAACCTCAAGACAATTAATTAGAAAATATTGCTATGCTACCTCATTAGAGTTTTAATCCAGTTACTCCTTAACTCCATTCCTTGCTATGGGCCACATTCCTTGAACATCCCCCAGCATGCTCTGAAGTGTCAGGTTCTCACTTAGAAATGATGACACCTTCTGACATGCATAGATGAGACCTTGGGGCAAGCTTCAGGATATGGTTTAAGTGGAAGTATAAGACACTTAGACTTCATCAATGCCTCACACTAAGTATTCGTCATGATGCTATGGAGGTTTTCTTAGTATTCGGATGTCTAATGAAACAACACTGTACTTGAGAAACAGAAGAGAGAGCAAGAAGGGGAACTCAAACAAATAAGAATCCTTTGAATTACCAAGAACTAAAGCAAATAGAATTACTGACTACATTGAAAACAATAAGACCACCCAACAATAGACCTGTATATACAATTGTAACAGAATGGAAAGCAGAGCAGCAAGGTCCTAGACTGCATCAAGGCAGGGCTTGCTCAAATGTAACAGCTATGAGCACTGCAGTAAAGGAAAGAAGCAGCTTACCTTCAGCAGACCTCAGACAGGTAGGGATCTTCAGCAAGATACCCTGACCTCCACTGCCAACTCTTAAATGAGATCTGGGAAGGTGTGGATCCTGGCTCCATCCCTTTCAGTCACTCAGCTGCATTGCATGCACCTGAGCTCCCCAGCATTGGCCCTGCCTTCCCACCAGGTGCTCAATCAGTGGTTCAGGCTGTGACTCAGCATTTCTGCTACACCCAGTAAACCAGAACAGCAGTTTCTAGAATCACGGTGCCTCCCAGCCTCAAAACCTCGAAGGAAGGGGTAAGAAGCATCCTTCCAGATAACATATGCAAAGGCATACTCTTGAGATGGTGACTTTTTTAGAAGCAGCTACAGGAGCTACAGTTGAGAGCAGCAGCCTATTCTTCTTGCATCTCCTTACTTCACTATGTCTATGATGGGCTTTGAACAATTTTTTACCTTCTCAAATTCTTCTGTACACACTTGGCTGTGCTAACAGTATACCAGGCGCTGGCAGAAAGAAACACACCTTCCTGTCACCTCAGGAAAACATTCTTCATTTCCATAATGCAAACTATTAGATTATATAGTACAACAAATATACGCAGGTATCCTCAATTTACATAAGCTAAAAATTGTTGTTCTGGTATGTTACTATGATACTGAATTTTCATTTTCTTCTATTCAAATGGAAACATAAAGATTTCCATCAATAATGTGGTAATATTTAATGTAAAAAGACTTTGATAACTCTTTGCATCGCCTGCAAGTCAAGCCAGGAATGAGACTATTGGCTTTTTCCTTGCCAAAGCAGATTTATCATTCAGCTCTTGTGAAAAGTTTTATTCAGCAGTTACTGCAGTTACCGACGATAAGGAATCTGTGATATATGTGATACCGAGTTGAATATTTCTTACAGGTGCATGCTGACAACCACTCATGTAAAAAAGCATGAGGGTAATTAGTCTGCAGCTGGCATTTAGCCTAAACCAGGCCTGTGTGCATCTGCCTGGGAAGACACATGTTGAGGCTCTTGTATAAAATGCTTCCTTTCCACGGTCATTCTTGAAAGTGTACTTTCCCCATATCAGTGTTCATGAGAGCCAAATAAAAGGTAGAGGAGTTGCCCTCAAGGGAAACTCTTCATTTTTATTTAAATGAATAGTTAATGAATCTACTTAAAAAGTACTTGCCCCAGGATATTTCTAGAAAAATCTGTGAACAGAAACCAGTAAAATTAAAATACTAACTGTTAAACATTTTATGGTTGGGGATAAAGCTTTTTTCTTACTGTAGAGTGCAATATAAGCACTGCAGAAAGGCATGTGGCACATGGCTGTTGGAAGGTGCCTGGTTGCTCAGCGGATGTAAAGCATACAAGATCCTTTAAGGTAAAGATTATCTCCCCCACAGCTGGAAACTCCTCCCCTGTCTGGTCTTCTGCTGGAAGAGTGAATACTGTTTCCTTAGGATTTTTGATCTACCAGTTCAGCTTAAGCACGTTTGGGCTGTTTGCTGTGACTGCTTTGGTGAAAGTCCTGGACTATGTCTGGAGGAGAACAAGGCATTGAACAGTGAACTGTTTGAGGTGTAGTAGTGTTTTTTGTTGTTTTGCAGAGTAGAGGTTGATTTCTAATATTAATAGCAGAAATTAATGGACATTTATTCTTAAGCATCTTCATGTCCACAAGATGATAGGTATTGTCTCTTGATGCATGGAGAGGCAAAGAAGTATCAGGCAGCAGAGCTCATCTCTCAACCCTGATGCTGCCCTTTCCCAGCTTCACCTCTAGAAGATGGGAATGAGACTCAGAATGCTGTGGTGATTGCTGGAGAAGGAGAGGCTTTAGCAAAACATTTGCAGAGGACCATCACAAGGTGAAGGGCAGCTGGAGATAGCCAGGTGTTCGCAGTAAGTGCAGCTGTGCTGTGAGGAATGGGGACAATGCCATTGCCCCATGCTGAGATCAGCAGTACCTTCAAAAAAGAAAGCTACAAGATGGAAGCACTGTATTTTTGTGATTTTCTTCTCATTCAGGCTATACAAAATGCTGATTTTTTCTAATTCCCTAGAATTATCCAATAAAATGACAACACCAACAAAGAAAAAAACAACAAAGCCAACCAAACAAGAAAAAAGCATACAAAAACAAACAGACAAGCCAAAAAAACATCCCCAAAAAATATCAGCCTAATTCACTTCTACTGAACAGTGCCACTAAAAGTTTCTCATTCTTCCCAATACCCCTGGCTCTACCTGCGGAGTGTAGCCACAACGAAAGCTTCTTCTACCACCCTACACCTGGCACCTTCTGTCTGCACTGTTCTCTGCTTTTTCAAATCTCACTTCTCTCATTGTCATTTTTTTTTCCCACAAATATGAAATTATTTTTGCTCTTTCTTCCTTCAGTCTTCATATTGGATTTCATTTTAATTTACTCACTGACCTTTTCCCTTCTCCTGATGGTTTGTTATTGACTGTGTGATACACCAGAGTCTAAATACCTCTTTTATGAGAGTCTCCCTGAGGCTTTCCCAGGCTTGCTTTTATTTTATCTTACAGTGAAGTTGTGTATTTGTGAAATCATTCCCAGCCACCTGGAACCCAGTGAGAGGCTCATTGCTGGTTTCAGAGGCACAGGGCTGATCACTATAATTCCTGAGACTTTAGGAGGAGACTTTTAACATCTCCAACTGACTTCAACAGCAATCTGTCTTGTTCATCTGAGGACATAATCCAAGTCACAAGTCAGCAAACAAGTAATTGACTTTTTTTTTTTCTTTTTCTTTTTTTTTTTTTTCAGAAAACATGTCAGAGTTAATGGGGAACTACTTAGGCAATTTGAGGCAGAGTTGAGGTCTCATATTTTTAGTGCTTCATACGCTGATAGGTACTGAATTCTGACGCAAAATGATGATCATCCCCTGTATGTTCCTGCCAAAACCACAAATCAGAAAATTTCACTGCACTGACATCATTTAAATTGCAAGTCAGAGAAGTGTGTGTGAAGGGTTAATCATCCTCACATTTGAAATACACCCTGTGTTTACAAAATAGATTTCTCATAAGCTCCTCTCTGCAGGCTCTTTACATTTCTCTTTCCAACTGCATAACTGCGTTTGTCTCTTTCACTACAAGCCCTTAGAGAGTGTGACCAGATTCTGAAAGCCATAAATTCTGTGAACTTCGTAATATCTTGAGAGATGCCTCAAAATTCCTTCCATTCACTTTTTGTTTCAAACTATAAATAGAACCTTCTTTCTGCAACCAGTCTCCAAAGGTCACCTTACGATGTTTTGCTATTTCCCATATTAGGCAGCAATGCTTTTCAGCTGACATTCCAACTTCAAGTCATGCATATGAGCACGATGTGAGCTTGCTGAAGACTACACTGAGAGGGCTGCAAACAAGACTACTGTATAATTGCTGAGAAGAATATCATCCATTGTCAAAAAGGGCACTTCATCCAACAAAATCTAGCTGCATGAATACAAGTGTCACCAAATGTTTGGCTCATGCTAAAAATATAGCACATTTATTAAAAATATATATTTATAAACATTGGTATGAACAGACACAGATGTTAAGCAAATGAGAAAGTTAAAATAACCACATACCGTATTTCTCCAAACATCTTATCAGTTTTAGGCAGATCTTGCTCAATAGAATTGTTTTTTTTTTTTTTTCATGATTGCACCATATGTTCATTCTAAACAAAAAGCTTGTCAGATTCGATGTAAGTAAAAGCATAAACCAAGAGAGAAAATAACATTTGATCTAACGGACACGTGATCTGTGCTATGCAGCTATCTTAGAGTTCCATCTTTGCAGGTATACAGTATACATTTTTAATTGTATATAGTGTACAGTTTCTTATTTTTTTCTTTTTTTTTCTTTTTTTTTTCTTTTTTTTTTTAAATTGTGTTAAAACAACATAACCCAGGTGGATTTCTCCAAAGCTACAACTTACATAATTGCAGTCATGTTTTCCCCAAACCGAAAACCAAAGCGAAAGGAAGAGGGCAGGACAGAAGAGTTTAGCTTGTTACTGCGTGAAGAAGTCTTGTTAAATTAATTGTGCTTCAGCCTTCGCTGCCTGCAGGCAGTGCTTTTATGATGTGTTAATATAATACAGAGTCAATTCTGATTAAACAACTTGTCAATAGTCAGCAATGTTTGTTGTCACTCTTAATGGCCGTTTTATCTGTTCTATTTGCATGCCTGCTAGTTTACAACGTTGTGTAAATGTACACAAAAATGATCACAATGAGGTTTAGAATTGTCCCAATAATTCCAAGCATTGCCAAGATGGTTTCTTCTTTGCTTTCCTTTTCTTGATTGCCTTTATCTTCTTCATTTCCACTAGTGATTACCATCTTGGTGGCCAGTTTCTTTATCCTCCCCTTCAGGATAATCTAGAATTAGGAAGAAAAATACCAGAACACATTAGTTAGGTTGTTTTTCTGAGCTTATATAAATGGTGGAGAAAACTGCAGGATTTTTGCCTCTTAACACTGTGCATTAAAAATTCAGTTTAAAGTTTAACATTTTTTCTAGCTATTTAGTAAATGCTTAATTAAGTGATAGTTCAGCTAGCCTGGAAATTTCTTATAACCCTCCAAAATATCCTCTGCTTATCCACTAGCCATCATTTACAGCGTTAATCACTCATCTGCAACATTGCTATGAAGCTGGTTAAAAGTGTACCACTGAGATGTGACTTCCACCTGTGTCAGTGGGAACTTGGTTTGCATTAAGAATGTAGGAGACGTTGGAAAGTTGCAGAAAGCCTGAATTTACACCTTGGTACCAAGGACTGAGTGGGTGAGAGAAACAAAAATGGGAAGAACTTTTTTCCTTTTTATAGGAAAAACTACCAAAGACAAAGATATTTTGTCTTCTGACAAGAAGGAAGACAGCAGTGACTTCCCTCTAAATAATTCAAAATAACAGCAAAACCAGAATAACATCCATCGTGGCTTTTATTTTCCTCATTCTTAATGTACGATGAAAAGTTCCTTGCAGTGCTGTGAGCTGAGAGGTATCGATCTGCCTGCAGGGAGGATACGGCCATTTTCTAAGCAGCAGCTCTAACATCTGAACTGCTCAAAAAAGAAAATCCTTCAGTTCTGGGACCAGCCCTGACTTCGGGCACTGCTGGAGCTCCCTTGGTGTGCCAGCCAGGTAATGAGACCTGGGTAAATGTTTGATCTTCAAATTAGAAATGGATAAATTCTATTAATCCGTGCTTACATCTATCTAACGCAATTCAGACGCAACTAGAAAACCAGACTGACCCAGAAAACTGAAGCAGGCTGGCTGTTTTCCCAAAGCATACCGATCTGCCAACAGCTGAGCTTGGGCTGTGTCCTACTGTTATCTCTGTGACTGCCCACCACATCCTGTGACCTTCCTGCTGCTGGCAGGAGGCAGCAAAAGCTTCCCCAAACTGCTCCTGCCCACAGGAGGGAGTTAGTTGGAGAAGAAAGGAGACGCAACCTCTTCTCTTTTTCCTCCAGCAGCTAACCTATGGATCAAAGCTGCTGGATCCACACAGCTTGGGCAGGCAGAGAAAAGAGAACTGTTTAGAACAGGCAAATATCCCCCCAGCATCACAATTTGGGAACTCAGTTGTGCAGCCCGAGCAAGGTCCTTGTTCATGCAGATGTGGCGCAGCAAAGTACCAAAAGGATGAAAAGGTCTGGAAGAGTAGAACTTTCTCAAGAGAGACTAGGAGAAAAAAAAAAGAGTCCAGACAAAACAGTGCATTTGTTTTGTCTGCCAGTTGTTCATATATAGGGCAGCAACCACTGCTGACATCCTTGCGAGGACTGGAATATCAGCAGGTACTGATGATGTACAAGTGATTAGTGGTGAGTAAGGCAGGAGTGGGGGTCTGTGGAGGTGCTACCAGCCCTTACATGAACACTTGTATTAGCATTTACGTGCTTTGCCTTGGCGTCACCAAGTGATTCAGCAGAAAATGAGGCAGTTGGTAACCTCGATGTACCCACAGCAAAGCTGTGACTTCTCCTAGAGGGATGCTGCACCAGACAACAGAATGCTCTCATCTCACAGGTCTGCTGCTAATCTGACCCAGACAGGCAAAGCTTCAGGGGCACTGCGCACCTCCCAGGGCATGCTGGCTCCTGGTTCCATTCCAGCCCTCACAAACTACTCCCCACATTCTTCCAGCCACTCCCAATTGCAACTCTTCCTGTTGGACATCCTCTAGCAGCAAATGGTCCTTGCCATATTTGCCCTCAGCTAGTTCCTGGAGGAGCCCAAGTGTCCCACCTGTTGCTTGGTTTTGCTTTGCAACTAGCAGGTGCTTTCCCTGCCTATGGAATTGCCACTGCACAATCAGTGATACCCAGACAGGAAAGCTGGCTCTGGGAAATACCAGGAGAGTTCCTATGAAAGCCATTTACACTAACCTCACAACCCTCACACTAACTCACAAGGCGTTGAGTCCACATGGCAGCAGACCACAAACCCACATCCCTAACTGTGCCACAGTCAAGCACTCTCCCTTTTCAGTAGCCAAGATGTGGTCTCTCTAGTCAAATATCTACATTTCACTATTTGTTTGAAAAATCAAGTGGAATCACAAATATGATCAGAACACATACCAAGACTCAAACGAGGATTTGAAGAGGCATTCATGTGCTGTGTCTGAAATTCTGCAGACAGATTCTACTGAGCTGAGCACTGTTCATTCAGAACCTCCAGCTCTTGTAGAAACACAATGATAGCCAAGTATCCTGTGAGCCCTTTAGGCTCTGAAAAAAGCCAGAGAAGATACACTGATTAATTCATAGGTCTGCCTTATCCTATGGTTTGGGCAGAGTCAACCAGTCAACCTCAGCTGGGGTGGATTTCCACACACCCTGAACTGACCAATATGGGTTGGTCATGGCATCTACACCACGCATGCTCAATAATTCTGTTTCTGGGATTGATGTGAGCAGAGGCAGCTGGAGGGCATCAAAACCTCTACTATGAGCAACACATCTTTTCTAATAAATTCAAAGTGTGCAGCATGCAATTAAAGTGTCAAACTCTTTCCTGCAGGACACTGCAAATCCTAAAATTAACATAAATCTTAAAAGTAGCTAAATAATTCACAAAAGAAAAAGTATATCAAAGACTATAAGATATAAAGAAAAGCCCTCTGGCTTAGGAAGTCCTTGAGTTGTGATTTCTTTTTTTTTTTTTTTTTTTTTTTTTTTTAAGCTGCAAAAGTATTCTGGGGAAGTACCACGAGATCCTTGCCTTTTTATTAAAATCTTTGCCATGTACACACTGCTGGCAGCTACAATAGAGGGGTCACCAGGCTGCACAATCTCTAATCTGAGGTCATGCAATCATTTTTCTGTTCCTTGCATGTTCTAATAATTAGCAAGCAGATACTGAGTTTCCTTGGAGGAATTGCTCCAGTGTGAATACACTACTTGATATTTCATGCCTCACCTACGCTACGAGAGACCACAGTGGGCTTGGTATTAGGAGTGCTTAACATTCCAGCAGGACAAGACTGGGACCAAATACAATTATATTAGTACTTTGCCAAATATAGAACTGTTGAAACAAGGTAAGCTTTGACTTTGAACTGTAAGGAGACCAGAATCAAAATTACTTTTCCACATTTATGGAGTGACCTTGGGAGACAAGAAATGCTCTCCTGATGCCAGACTCAAGCCTTTAACCTTCACAGATCTTGTGCTCAGAGAGGAATTTCGGTTGGCTGCGTCTTGTGGGTGTTTTTTGTTACAGGGAAAACAGTTCCTGACATTTTTAATATAATGTCCCTAATTAATGAAAAAGAAAATCAAAATCTTTTGGCTTTCTAGGACCTTTTTCAGCCTTTGTTATTCTCCTCTGGAAATTGATTTCATTTATTTGACATTGTTTCATGTTTTAAAATTGTTATGACACACTGCTCCTTTTATATTTTTTCTTATGCAACTTCATGCTTGTCAGAAACACTCCTTTTCCTTGCCGAGAAATGCTGATTAATATAGAAGGTGTAAAAAGCACTAGATATACCATTTCTTTAATAATGATCCTTCTTATTAAGTAGTACTTCATTAGGTAAGTGATCTCTTGCCTTATCAAAATGAATGTGCTCCCTATACCATTTTGCAAGATTCATCATTAACCTGGAATCAGCTTTTCAAGAAGATATATAGTCTGTAAAGATATACACGAAAAGTTATTTATTCCATGTATTCTGCTTTGCACAGTGGCAAGGACAATCAGAGGTTAGAACACTTCTCTGATATCCACCGCTTTGAACAACTATTGACTTTGTACATATCTAGGGGATATCACTTCATCTCCCTCTGCCTCAGTTTCTAATCTGTGGGATTCTTTCAAGAATAGCCCAGTCTATCCTGGGAAATGACTCATAGAAACAGCAGTGCCTTTCAGAACAGGGAGATGTTAACACGAACAATTTCAAATCCAACTATGTTACAAGATACTCCCACTGCCATCTCCACAAAACCATAGGTCTCACTGCATGCTGATGTCATTGTAAGCAGACCTATGGACTAGTCACAGCATTTCTAACAAGAGGAAATAACTGTTCCTTGCCTCCTCACCCTCAGCATGAACAGTCAGTGAGCTGAAAGTGATGGGGCAGCAGCAGGGCTTTGGAAATGGTGGCAGAGAGTGCATGTTTGTTATTTTACTGCAGTATGTTTGTCAAGTTGAAGGTACAAAGCACATCCCCTGTGAGGTACCTGCCTGACATATCTGACAGCTTTCGAACATGCTGGCTCCTTGACTTGCTCTTGACAAAGTTTAGCAATCTGCAATCTCTTTGCTTGTAGGTCACTACTGAAAGAGTGCCCAGGAGGCTGTGAGCTGGGAGGAGCACAGCTCCCAGACATTAGAGCGGAGAGAAGGGTCTGCACTCTGCTTGGACCTGTGCTGGCCTGTATGATTCAGTGCCTTGACAAACAAGAATGGAAACTTCTGCAAAGCCCTGAGGGTCAGGTGCTGAGCAGCCTCCCTTCTCCGCTCAGCCACGCTACCTCCATTTACAGCAGCTGAGGAGCTGCCTTCTCATTTTCAGTCTAGCTTGAATATCATTGGGCACAAATTTTGTATTCTTAATACATAATCACGGACAATCACCAGCCAAACTGTTCTGATATTTAAACTTGTTTATAGTCCCCAGGCTATTAGTTGTGATGACACATTAACAGATAAGAGAGCTTTAATTTTCTGGGGATAGTTCCGCCCTCTGGGGATAAGAAACAGAGCAGAAACTTGTTTTGATTAGCAAACTGAAGGAGGCACAAAAATCATACAAAGCAGACTGTGAGTTCACCTGCTGCTGGAGCTGCCATCTTTTCTTATTCCACACAGAAGCACTCCAGTTACTAGTGGAGGAGAGGCTTAATGCCACTTATACAACACACAAAGAGGAGTTTTGTTCCTTTTCTCCCAAGTTCTTTTAACCTCATTTTCCTCCAAGCACAGATGTGGGAAAGCTGCATGCTCACAGAATAAAGGTTGGAAAAGACCACTAATGTCATCTACTCCAACTATCAGCCTATCTCCACCCTGCTCACTCAGCACGTCCCTCAGTGCCACATCTACACCTTTCTTGAACACTTCCAGGGACAGTGACTCAACCACCTCCCTGGGTAGCCTCTCACCACTCTTTCTGAGAAGAAATTTTTCCTAATATCCGTCTTGATATCCAACTAAGATCCAACCTCAGCTCCCATCCTGGACAGCCACTGGGCAGGATGCTGAGCAGTGCATTCCAATGAGTGCTGCACTGCTGCCAGTGGGAGAAAGGCAAAGCCAGCAGAAACATTTGTGATCATCAGCAGCCCTAGGATCCTTTTTCTAATAAGTATTACCACTTCTGTAATGACTTTGTACCCACGTACAGTCCTTGTGACATCTTGAACTGGATCAGTCCTCTCCTAACTTTCACTCACACACTATGCTGTTAGCTGCCAGTCATGATACTGCTCAGAGAGGTATCAGCAGCTGCAGGAGCAACCATCTGCTTTTATTTGCAAAGCTGGATTTCACAGAACTGAAAAACATCATATGAATGCAAGATAAAGCTGAGAGAAGGAAAAGCAAGAGAGAAGCTCTCAGACCATTGAAAAAAGCTTCAAACAAGTCCCTTCAGCGAGAGCAGTCTGCACAGACAGTGCATTATGTATAACAGCAGATGAATCAAAGTGGGACGAGCAGAAGCTAATACCAAGGAGCAATCAGAATACCTTAGAAAAGCAGGGACCTGTCCAAAAGAAGAGGGAGGGGAGGCAAGGAAAGGTGCCCAGGGAGAGGTGTTTCTTGTGGAGAAAAAAAAAGATCAGAAAAAGCAGAAATGTGAGCTCAGTTCAATAACATCTCCCCAACAGTGAGCACAGAAACAGTGTCTACAGCTAACAGACGTCTCAGCGGAGAGAGTAGAAGCACTTCTGTAGTGTTCCAGCAGGAAAGCAGCAAACCTACGTCATCCTGCTGCTGCGCTGGCAGGTTTCAGGCAGTGGGAAATACATGCTATTTATAGCTTCATAGCCACTATATCTCTAAGGGCCTCAGCAGTGACAGACCTCCTCTCCGATAACGGAAAGCACTCCACAACAGTGAGGTTTTTCTGAGAGGGCAGAATTCAAAGCAGCAATGTATTACAGGCCTCACCCTGGACCCCACTATGGGTAAGGTCCCATAGATGCTCTGGCAGCTGTTTTTGTTCCCCAGGCAACTAAGGGACTCAGGAGAGGAGGAGGATTTGCCTCTCCTTTCTTCTTCTCATTTGTGTCTGAGACCATGCATCACCCTGTGGTGCTCAGGATATCTAAGCTCTATTATTAAAGAGACTGGATATTTTGAATATAAGCATCTCTATCTCAGAAATGAAGCTACAGTTTATATCAGAATAATTATCCTTAAACACAAAGCTACTGCTGCAGACTCCCATTTAATGCCTCTGTGGAGAGACTTCTAACCACAGATTCACAAATAGCCTTCAGCTCCACCTGCAGCAAGGATTAATGAGGCTTCATGAGTCCTAGTTTGTGAAAGAAACAAAACTGATCAAAGGCCACCCTTCAACCTAAGCCCTCTCCCTTTGATATAAGATACCCTGTTAAAAACAAATGATTATTGATCAAAACTAGCAAGCTACTTAAATTAGAAGTGGAAGCATATATGATTCAAATTCCAAATTTCACAAACCCAGAGATGATGAATTTTCTGGGTTGGCCCAAGCTGTGGTTAAGTTTCTGCATAATTCTCATTGATTTAGAGTGGCTTATTTCTTGTTCACAATCCATTTTTCTGATGCACAGCACTGTGCTTGGTTGCTCGGTGCTAATGCTCAGAAGCATTTCATTCTCAGTTGGTACCACAGCATATTTGTCATTTTCATCCTTTAAATACTAGGTATTTCTTTTCAGATTTCTCGAGTCAAAAGAGTATTTCACCCCTTGTACTATTCTGGTAGTCAACCCTGATACCCTCTATTAGCAATAAGAATGGGAGAATGATGGGAATTATGCTTTTTTTTTTTTTTTTTACTTGAATCTTTCTACAGCGTGTGCAAATGTACTGGTTCTAAAAGACAACGGACAATGCTTGTGCTCCAGTTTCAAACAATTTATTGCTCTGCTGTTCGCAGCTACTATGAAGGCCTTTGTCCTGGAGGCACGTGGGTGCAAAACTGCACTCAGCTTGCTGGTGCAGCATGGAGCTGGAGCTAAGTGCCGTGTCTCAGGACAGCTCAGAGCACTTAGTGTTGAAACATAAAGGTTGCATATTTTGAATATCGTGGTGGAGAACAGATCCTTCATGTCCCAGATTCATCTAGCATCTGCTTAGCCCTGTCTTTCAGAGCCCAAAGGGCTTCTTCCCCTGAAGAGGTAGCTTCAGTGTGGAACGAGAAGAGAAGACTAACATAATCACCACCAGGTCTTTGGTGTCTCACAACCAGCTTCTTCTCCATCCTCAGGACTGAGCTAGCCACAGTGCTCGCTTCTCAGGACTGCTGTATAGGATTTCTGGTACAGACCAAACACGCTGTGATACAAGTGAGAAAAAGCACAGCCAGACCTAACCTCAGCTAACAAGATGTCTCCTTGCCATTAGCTGATGCCAAACATACAGAGCAAACAAGCATACAGTAATGCTTACCTCTGTACCTAACTAGAGTCCAAAAATCTGCAGGTTCCCTCTGCCAGAGGGAACATCTTTGGATTTAATGCACCTTCGTGGATTTTTTTCTCTAATTTTGTCTAATTACTTTCTGAATTCACATCAACTTCTTGTTTTCCATGCAGTGTCCTCTAGCAATGAGCTCAAAAGTTAATTAAGGAACATCTGAAAAATGATTCACTTATTATTTAACCTGCCACTTGATTCCTAATGATGTAATCTGGGACAATGCATAATTGTATTTTAAATTGCAGGCCACCTAGAATACTGTAAATCTCCTATCATATCCCTGTAGTCATATTTTTGGTAGGCTGAAAAATCCTATTCTAGTTGTTCCTCAAACAAAATCAATACCGTGCTTTTGGTTATCTTTCTTGCCTTCTGCAGTCATGGTAAGGGGTTTTCGAGTAACAGAAGACAAAATCCATTCTATGGATTCTTTCATTACCATGAAGCTTCTGTGCTATGTACTCTGAAGATGTGTTGTTCTTACTCCAAAGATTTTATCATTTATATAGACTAAATCTGGTTGAGGGGACACTTTTCATTCAAAGAAAAAAAAAAGAAAAAAACAAGAAAAAAACACAGGAGGGATGGGAGACCAAAGAAGGTTAACGTCTGTCCCTCCTGCACCCCTGAAACTATCACAGAATAAAGATTTGAAGTCAGATCTGTCAGTTAGGTTATATGCTATGGGTATCAATTCAGGCCAGGTCAGAGGACTCTTTGATTCCTAACATTGAATAGTCATGTTTGGCAGTGCTCATTCTTATTATTGTGTATTCTGAGAAAAAAAAAAAAAAACAACAACAACAACAAAAAAAACAGCCAAAAAAACCCTCACACCTGTTAAAAATCTTAAAATCTTTGCCCGGATAAAAATGTCATTAACTGAAACAGCTTGATGAATTATGTGTTAAAGGATCTCTTTCCATCATTTTAGACCTCAGCACTTAATTTTCTACTTCAAAGGAACCTGCAGGGTTCTCTTTTAAGAGGAAAAAAAGTTGAGTTTGAGGAAAGATACAATACTCAAAAATCAGTGAAAGACTGGTCTCCCCCACCTGCCAGAAGGCACATAACCTCTGTCATAAGAAATTTGAAGAACTGCCCTCACGCTGCTGCATGTTGGAATGGAAACTGAGCTGCTTCAGAAGACATTTAAGAAATATTACAAGGAGGAAAAAGTTACACACATTTATCTTTCTTTGGCTATACATTATCTCTAAATTCTGCCAAGGCCAGAAGATAATTTGTCCTCCAATGGATCAAACTACCCTGAGGATTAGTTCTTCAAAATGGAGCTCAGAAGTCTCTCCTCCTTAAAAAACAAACATGCACTGGAAGAGCATCCAAAACCTTGAGGAGTATGAAACATGAGCTCCCTTAGAAAAGAGCTGTTAGTTTGTGGCTCTACAAAGTCTACACCATTTTTGCTTCAGGCTATGTTTAATTCAGAAATTATGTACAGCTATTTTAAGGGACACTGGAAATAACTCTAGCCAGTTGACATCCTCTCATTCAAGAAAGTTGTATTATTTTTATTTATACATATAACTTCCTAAGATGGTAACTTTTTGGTTTGATGTTGCTTTAACCTCTGGGAAAATATTTTTTGGAAAAAATTACCCAACTTGCCTGGTTACAGAAATGATGTTTGGAAACTGATAATTATTTTAGCCACATTTAAATCTGCTGAGTGTATCTGTGAAATACAGGAGTATCTTCAGATTTTAGGCAAGGAGCACGCTAGCAATTTTATTGCTACTGAGATAGCCTGGTATCAGTAATGAAGAAGGTGCTATGCATCTGAAAATGTACTTGGTTTTAATTGATATGTTGGACAAAATAAATTACATTTATTGTATTTTTTCCTGTTTATTTAATCTCTCTGCTTCAACGATCTGTGCAGAACTTTTGAAATGAGTTTCAAATGAAAGTTGAAATGACATTGTTGACAAGAAAATTTGAATAGTAAAATGCTGCATTTGCTTTTCAAAAATAAATAATTTGTGTAATAAATTTGCAAAGATCAGTCATAAAAGACACAATTAAAGGTTATCCAGCATGGAGTCAGCCTCCTTGTGTTTGTGTATTGCCAAGCAGTTTTTAACTAACCACTTTACTATTCACCAAACGCCAAATTCATTCAGTGTACTGTGCATTTGCCATAGGAGAGGAGAGAAAAAGGCTATTGTTTGCAGAATTCTTAATTATTTTTAATGAAGAACATAGAGTTGGCTGGAGAGTGCAAAAAGGTGCAGCAGTCCTTTGTCTACAGGAGTGAGATGCTGCCCTGAGGAAGGGGACAACTCCCTGATACCACTGATAACACTGCACTGTGTTATCAGCTCTGTGCACTTCATTTTCTATGAGCCTACCTTGCACCCAAGGGCTTAAGTATCTGCAGCAGAGAACACTGGCCATTGGAGTGGAAACTCATGGCCTCATGCAGTATGTGCAGCTAGTACTCTAACAAAAATAAAATTGGGCTCTTACAATTACAGATACTTGTAATCTTGTCTTTTCTGCTGTAGGTTACCAGATGTACAAGAGAAAAATGATACCTAGAATTGTTATTAAGACACTATAAAGGTAGCTAAGTCAGTGTTTGCACACAGCAAGGACCTACAATGTGTTCCACATTCCATGGAATGCCCCAGCGGGAAATAGTTTTGCCTTCACAGCAGAATTTGAGCTATGCATTGAACAGCAAAAAGTAAATCAGGTATTGAACTCACAAACTGTGTCATCTATTCTGCACACCATGCAAGACTCCAATCCTGTGCAAAAATAGCCTTTGACTGATGTACCTGTGCAAGGTGGCAAATTAATGCAGTTGGGACAGTTTTGCTTGCAGTGTTTCTTAGTTTCAAGTGCTGAGCTGTGCAACCTTGATAATGTTCTTTTCACATAGTGTTTTGTGTGTTATTATTACCTATCTCAGCCCTAATTTAAAAATAGAGCACTTTTCTATTGAATGCCCCTTTTAGGACACATTTGGAGCTAACACTTGAAGGTGCCAATAACCTGCCATTCAGGCTATTGGCTCTGTGACAACAGACACCATCTGAAACTCTGAAAATTTCAAAACTTCTTTCCAAGTTTTAGAATGGGTATTCCAAAAGTGAGGCAACAGAAAATCCCTGGCTGCTTTTAAAATGTTAGAATTAATTTTGATAAAATAACGTACTTGGAAGAAGAAACTAGTTTCTAAAACAAAGTTAGCAAAGTAGGATAGCACTCCAGGCAACCAACTCCCACTCCTTTCATCATCATCATTAGTCATTTTTATTGCAGCAGCATGCGGCAACCCCTGCTGACGTCTGGGCTAGAAACCAGACAAAGACAACAAGAATGATCCTTAGTCCAATCAGATTCCAAAATTATAACAGAACGATGTATGGGAAGGTGGGGGAAATAGAGCAGAAGGTTGAAGTAATTTGCTGAAGGTCAACCTCCACATTCTCAGGAGGGCCAGGCACTGACCTGTGGGAATAGCTCTCCCTTTGTCTTGCAAGAAGAGTGAGAATGGTGTGAAAGAGAGGTGAATACTTAGTCTACTAAGATCCTGGGGAAACTTCCTAGCTGTGCAACTCCCTGCACAGCTGGGAAAACACAAGCAAGGTGAAAGCTCATCTCCACATGGTCATCTCTCTAGCACACCTGAGAAGTGAGATTCAGGACAGAAAACGTCATGATTAACTTGCCCAATGCTTGGCCAGCACCACAACATGGCTGATATGTGGAAGGATCCCTGGAGTCATTTGGTCCCAACTCACTGCTCAAGCGGGGACACCAAGAGGTGGCTATTCAGGACCACACTGAAATAAAATTTGTCTTGACGTCCATCAAAGGAAAACATAGCAAAAATATTACATTTATCTCCCTAAATCCTTAAGAAGAATTACCAACGTGCAATCAAATATTATAAATGCAAGAAAGCAGTAAAATATTTTCAGTTTTGTGTGTGGTTATATTCTTGAAGATTTTTGAACGTCTCCAAGAATGGAGACTCCACAGCTTCTCGAGGCAACCTCTGTCAATGATTGATTGCCCTCATAGCAAAAACATGTTTCCTGACATTCAGAGATTTCCATTTTTCAGCAAAGGATGTCACCTTGTGTATGCAGCAAAGCCATCTGTATTTTTTAATTTTTTTTTTTTTTTTGCTTGAGTTAATTCCTATTTGTATTAAAAAGTTACAAATGATCTGGCTATAGATTTGAAGAGATTATTTGCATATGTCTTCTGTACAGTATGTATAACCATCTGTGTTATTTCCATGTCTGAAGTCAATGCTGTACTATGTAAGGAACATGTCTGGATAGCGAATATAATGCAGCATACACATCATGTTGCCTCAAGGTCATGATAAATTCTATCTGTTTATGTGATGCATTCTGACATCCTCTAATGTAGTGCCACTAATTTAAAACAATGACCATATGAAAAGTGAATAAAATTGAGAACACAGCCACACATAAAACTGAAAATATTTCATTGCTCTCTAACAGTGTATTCAGTAGCATGTTGGTAACCTCTCCTGAAGATTTAGGGAAATAAACATATATTTTGATATATTTTTCTTTGGTGGACACTAAGCCAAGTTCTATTCACAAAACCTTAAGTAAAATCACTCTTAAGAGGAAAGATAATATTTATTTATGTTCCTAGAACTGAGAACTAAGTTTAGCCCTATTTTTTGACATTTAATAGAGTCCTTAAAGACATTGCTTGTAATAAAGAGGCTGCTAATAATAAGTAAAATATTTCTAGTACATTGTACAAATTGTACAAAATTAGTCACTGGAAACAACTGTAAGTCCCACAGTCCATGTAAAATACAGTGAGACTTCTAAGTCCCATTGAACTGGTATGATAAGTAAATGAAGAGCAACATAGCTAAGAAACAGCGGTTTGGTGAATCTCAATTTTCAAAATCAAGTATTTCAAAATGAAGAATCTTCTATTTGTTCACACAGAACTATTTTCTATTCTAACAACTGTTATGCCACAACTGATGCTTTCTCAGTTAAGATACATTTGTAATGTATCTGTTTGGCTCTACTCATTTTTAAAAGCCAGATGGTCCTGGAAGGTGATGTTTATCCACATTTCTTCCCATTTCATACTATAAAAAACTGCCAATGTGTACTGGGATAAGGTGGCTGGAGCAATGAGCATGCCAGCAAAAAAAAAACCTTGTGGCCAGAGACCAGCTAAAACCCAAGGAAGCTGGCAGCTCTGCTGTGGAACAACATTCTTCAGGGTTTGGTGGGAGGATGGACTTTCACTCACAAAGCAAAAACTGGGAAATGAACACTAATCATACATTCAAATATTTCGTGCTCACAGCGTAGGGAAGTTCTAGGGATAGAAAAAGATGTACAAGACTCCAAAAGTTACATATGTGGAACTAAATGATACAATAACAACATTAAAAACAAACAACCTTCCTCTCAATATGAGCAAGCAAACAAACAAAAAACCAAACAGAAAACCAAAGCAGAAAGCAAACAAAGAAAAAAACTATAAAACAACAATGGCCAAATATCTCCAAAGGTCATTTAAGAATTAATTTAAAGTACTGAAATAAATATTAGTTTCAACTGAAATTTGTGATCTGAATTTTTTTGTACTGTAAGAAATTAAGCTGGATTTCCTTCTCTAAGAAGGAAATAAATTGAGCCCTCCTTGAAGTACAAAACAGTGCTGGTTCAATTATGGACTGAGAAATTATGCATTCTACCACTCATGGACAGTGGTAAACATAACTGTCTGTACAGTTGTACCACAGCATTCCTAGACTTCAGAACCTGCCTATAACACAGATTGAACAGGCAGTTTTACTGACTAATGTTAGATGTGAAAATAAGACCACCTGGTTGAAAAACTGAGTGCAAAATACCTCCAAATACAGAGCCACTCCACCACTCATCCAGGAAAAAACTGAGACAGAGTAAGGTGAACACATTATTTAAAATCCTGGAGCTTCCCTGGCTTCAGGGAATCAAACTCTCTTTCTTGGTTTCTAAATCAATACCCTACCCTTTGGACCACATAGTCTCTCTGGACCATCTGGTTCAAACTGATGCAGTTCAGTTTCAGTTTATACCAGTTGAAGTCTTGCAGCATAAGCTTTTTAACAAGTCACTTTACGGCATCAACAATTTAATTCATCTTAACAGAAATGCAGAAATAGAAACAGTAAAATGTCTTTTGACCTTTGCTGTTGGCTACAATCAAACCCATGCAATAAAAAGAGCAGAGAAGAAATTTAGGACATACGCTCAAGATGATGAAAAAAATGTTTGGACGTGTAACACAGTACATTGAAGAAACCATTCAGGAACAATTTATCCTGCTGAAAACAATATTCCTATAATTCTGCCAGGGTCAGTGTCATCTCAGATTATGCATTGTACAAGTGTCAGCCATAAAAGAAGACCCACCCACAGGCCCTGCACTCTTGAGCAGGAGTCACTAAACACTAGCAATTGATCTGTAGCTCTGGAGACATCAAGGAGGAGCACACACAAAAAAATCCTTTATTGGTTATCATTCATATTATTTTGCTAATTAAGAAGACGTCAATGCAGTGTTAATCAGTATCAGTGTTGAATGAAAATAAACTAACACAACTCAGAAAAAAATCCTCTTAATACAGAGGAAACCTTCAAAAGATTCCCATTTGCTTGAAGCCATTTTTTTCCAAAGACCAAAGACTTCCTAGTTAGCTAAAAGCATTTGTACAAGCCTGCATAACTTAAGAATTCAAACTAAGTCCAATTATACATGTCCTATCAGTTCTAAGCTACTCCCAAATGCCACTGATATGGTTAACATAGCTGACTCTTGTTCTTCTCATCCTCTAAAACCACTCTTTCATGTTGAATCTGGAAGCCATGCTGCACATGCGTTGGATCTGACAGGAGATATCCTTTTGTCACCCAGACTAATTTCTGTTGAGTTCAGTATGGGCATTGCTTTGCTGCAACCACAAACAGGTCATTGTTACGCCTGGCTATGCATCTGAAGAACCTTTCAAGTTGCAGTCAGACATTAGAACCATACTTTTCAACTCCTTAGACTTCTAGATACTGAACACAGCCCAATAATTCATGTAGAAACTCTGTGAAGACATTGGTGACTGAAACATAGCCAGCTCTGGACTGAGTTACAAATGAAATAGCCATGTCAAATAGTCCAGAGGAGAGAATTGTTTTTTTTTTTTTTTTTTTTCTTAAGAGAAAGTGTATGACAGTGTTATATAGCAAAATATCTCATGAATCAAAAGACATAACCATTTTTTGACAAAAATTGGAGGATGTGAAATTTTATAACTCCACATCAGTACAGAAATTATATTAGTTTTCCCATGCTTTAAAAACCCTAGACAAAAGCTCAATGCTCTTGATATTTCTTTTTAAGTAGAAACTAAGATTTACACTAGACAAATTCCAATTTAAAATCTCCAAAGGGTTGACAGCTGTGTCAAGGAAGAAAGGTTTCTCACGATATATGCTTGTGGGTTGATTTTAGTAGTAAGTATTTTATTTCCAAAAGTCCAATATTTATAATCATTTTATTATTCAAAAATCTGTCTATGGGAAAAAAAAATCTGCCTGCATCTCAATTGCATTTCCTTATATTTTCTTGCCCATAGTTCATAGTTCTTTCTTTGAATTGATTCCAATTCTTTCCCTTCTTCCCTAGTCCACTGGGGATTGCTTGGAGAGTGCAAGCCTGAGTAGGAATTAGCCACAGGCAGGGGTGCTGTAGGTAACTAAAGCAAAAAGCACTGCTGAAGGTCCCTGTGTCTGGAGAGGAAAGGAAGACAGATACAGGCTGGTAGAGATATTTCAAGAGAAATCTTAGGGCTTTGCAACTCAGAGTTCTATTCAAACCCCCACAGACAATCCAAGAAACAAGATTTTTATGAAAACCCACTGGCAGTGTTTTACTCTGAATAGCACTTCTTGGACTACAAATGTCAAAAGTATCTCTGCAGTAATGCATTTGGAGGCTGGCCTTGGGAAAATCTTCATAAATATCTGTCAGTAAGGCTGGGTAACTTCCCTCCTCTGATGAAGTCATCCACTATGGTCACAGCTGCACTTCCCCTGGGGCTAAAGTAAGCATTACTGAGAAGGAGAAGTGCACGACTTACAAATGCACAGCACTATGACACATGCAGGTATCTGCAAGTAAAGAAGAACAGAATAGATTTCTCATAAACATCTGCACACACACCGTGCTCAGCCATCATGATGGCTATGTCACCCTCAACACGCTTCACAGCCAGGTAGGGAGAAACTCTCCCACGCCACACATGCAGTAGCATCTTTTGTACATGCACTTCCTGACAGGTGGTAATTGCTAAATCTGCAAAATTGACTGCTTTTCATAGGTGTCACATTGCATGGTCTCAAAAGCCATAATCCCTCCATTAGCAAAGTCTTTGTTGCCTTTCTTCTGTTTCCTAATTCTTTATTTCTTGTAAATGCTAATATTTTCTTGTTGTTCTTTGTTATATTATGGTCCAAATTGTAGTTCTAGGACATTAGTAGGCTTCTTATCTAAGAGACATTTACATCTATTTGGACTTAATTGTTTCATTTTAATTTTACCTTCTATTTTTTAACAATGCCGTAAACAAGGTAATCTCCCAAGCTTGGCTTATAAATTATTCCTACTCCAACTTGCAGTCATTTATAAATGACATGGGCTACATCTCTGCTGCAGTCACAGTACTGCTGCACACTAAACTGTGCTCAAGTTAGCTTCAGCACAGCCAGGTGAGAGCAAGAGTTTCTCAGAGAGTACAAAGGGCCTGCATCTGTCTGAGGAGCAGCCACCATCCTGCAACAACTCTTAGATGCAACCCAAAGGCCACATCCTACCATCTTTCCTCTACTTGTCATTTAAAACTGCTGGACCGATACAGGCTGTGTGCATTTATGTGGGCTTTTGTTACTCCAAAGCAATAAAACAAAAAACAAATAAGGAAAGAGATTTTTGAGTAAAGATAGCCAGAGCCTGTTCACGTTTGCTGTTATGGCAATCATGTAGACTTTGCTGGGGTGAAAGCTGTTGTGGAAAAAACCAGCCGCACAGTTCTCACCAATTCCGAAAGGAATCGGATCAGGCCTTAAAAGCAAAAGTTCCTTGCACAAACAACACTGAGAAAAACAAAAAAACTACTTTTCATAACTGCTTTTGAATATTTCAACACCATATCTCTACGTTAGACCCAGAAAATGACCCACACATTGAGATTCTAGCTCTAGTAGCCTCAAAGAGGATCACATAGCAACAAAGATTCACAGAAAGTACCTTCCTTTTAGATATCCTGATTTTACTCAGTAACAACTTGCGCTGATAACAGCTCCTAAACTATTCAGCAGCATTGTTATCTATATAGCTTGCTCTGAAAATAATGCTTCCTATTTATTTTAATGGAAACTACAACAGATACAAAGATCATAATAACAGTATTTAATAGAGCAAATTCTCAAGTAAAATACATTATCTTTCAACATAGTCACCACCATTAGCTATGCATTTTCACTGGGAATGAACAAGACCCTGCATTTCACACTTGTTGCTTGTCTTTCAAGTTGCTGTTGAAACTGTTGAAACGCAACACCAACCACCTCACTGCTTGCATTCACTGTTTGGTCTCCATAAACATTCAGCAAGTGTCAGCAAATGTCACTGGTACTATTTTTTTCTGCATGGAGCATGGAGGTATTCAATTCCACATCTTTGCCTGATATACACTTCCACGTCAGATGACACTTTGTCAGATTGCCCCTTTGCTGCCATCTATTGTATGGCAAAAAAAAGTGGAACAGAATATTGGTGAGAATGTTCAGCCTTTACTTTCATATCACCAATACCCACCTCTGATATTGTGGGCAAACATAATAAAACGAGGAGGCATTACTTTTGGAGCAGCCCTCATAGACTGGGAAAACTTAAATATACCCATAAAGACATCAGCAAAGATCAGTGGCAAATGACCTTCACTGCAAAAATCATGAAAGATGATCAAAGTATTATGCATTCATACAAAAAAATCAACATAAAAATCCTTGTGTAATGCTAATAACGAGGATCCAGTACCTGTAATTTAACCAGTGAAATGAGCTACTGATCCTTGCCTACAGTTAAAAGAAATTATTACTGCTACCTGCCTGCCCACAGCTAAACAGGGGACTGAGCTCCAGCTTCCTTCCTCACTTTCCATGTGTTCTTCAGGAGAACTAAAGTGTCCTGAGTGTTAAGGTCCTGCAGAAGCATACAATGATGTATTCACTACATTCAAATTTATTTGGAAAAGCAGCAGCCTTGCATATTTGTGCTGTATCACCTATCAGCAGGCTAAGGAGGGCCAAATCCTGAGAGGGTTGAGCCAGTCAAGATAGATCAGCGAACATCAGTTAAAAGCACAGACATTGTTTGGCATATATCTTACACTGCCAGGAGAAGCAGTCAGTGAGCAATGCAGTGCTTGACCTGTCAGCATGATACAGAGCATTTACATAGCTTTTTACAAACATTAACAGATTAATCCTCACCTTGGGACACACAAGCAAGGTTCAGTGGCCCCGCTGAACAGATCTGGAAGCTGAATCACACAGTGATTGTAACCTGATTTCTGGGAGAACTCAGCATCTTTACATGTTATATAAGCAGAATAAGGGATGAGATATTGCACTTCCAGACTGGGGAGACGTAGGTGTGAAGCAGATAGCAGCATCAGTCCAGCCATGTGTGTCTGCAGAGAACTGGGCGACAATCTGAAGGGCAGATTTTCTGGCTCCTAAATTCACTCCAGCTGTGACAGTACCCAGTAGGATGGTAGTGCTCACCCCAGCAGGTTGGACACATGCTCGTGTGCAATGACCTGTGGAAAAGTCCTACCTTGTTGCAAATCTCTTATGAAATCAACTATCCATAACATCTTACCTCATTGCATGACAGTAGTTTCTATTTCTCAATGCAGTAGCAGCTATCCTGTGCTAATGCTCGTGTGAAAGTTGAGTCCTATGCACAGATCTTGGACTTAGCAGTGGGGAGTACAGAGGATCTATAACAGATACAGGCTTCAAAACCATACTGGCAGAGCTTGTAAACCAAGGCAGAAAGTGAGACATGGCAGTGGCTGGCAAGGAGCACTGTCTATTTTATTTAGCCTCCCAGGAGACATCATATTTGCACACATCACTTATACAGTTGAGGGACCTGTTCTTAGCAGTGCCACCCAAGGCTGAGGAATATTCCACTGTAAATCACAGGGGAGCAAAGATCAGGATCTTAGGGGAGCACAACAGACAACATAATCACAGTTGTGCTGAACTTGCAGGTGGGATGGATGCATGACCACAAGAGAGAGAGGCTCAGCTCATACATACTTGCAATGGACAGATGTACCCAGATACACTGTCACGGGTATTAGGGATATGTGCCTGCATGGGCTGAGGTAGACACAGGAAGGGCCAATGGAGGATGAGTCTGGACAGGCTCCTGATGAGGATGTGTGAGCAAGGAGTGTATGCTATCGGATTCTTAAGATACATGGTAACCCATGCAACTTTATAAAAACACCTGGCATTTACCACTAAAGAACTGATGTCAAGAAGGTTGCCCTTGTCTTACAAAGGAAATTGCTTATTGATTCTATTTGCATCAGCTATTAATCCCTTGCTTAACCTGCAGGGATCAAGAAAGACTCTTTCCCTCTTCATGCAAAACTTGATTTCTGCAGGTGAACTGCATCTCCAGGTGAGGCTCCAGAGAAGGGCCATGGGTGGGAACGAGGAGCAAAGCAGAGTGCAGTGCAGTTTCTGATGCTAAAATCTCTCTGATATCCAACTGATGTGCCTTCTGCACATACTTATATATACACTGAAATCCAGGTTAGAAACTGGAAAGGAATCTGATTGTAGGGTCTTCTTTATAATATCTGTCACGTCCGCTTTATTAATATTACTATTGCTTATAAGAGCATGAAGCTTTAGTGATGCTTTTCATCTATCTCCTCTGCAGAAACATTGCATATGTAACTTCTGGTCTTTTACTAGCTTTCTAAAATTCAATGAGTAGGATTGGAATTATTCTGTGTTGAGCATGCACGGACGGAGCAGATGGGTCTTTGTGCATTAAACATCTTTTGCATTGATTTTGGGGCTGGAGCTGAGAAACCACTAGAGCCAAAGATTCCAGCAATCCCTTACAATTCATTAAGAAAGTGCAAGGAAAGATGCAAGACCTGAGGAATCACAGTCATGAGTCAAAGTAATGGACCAACCTTTCCTCAGCATACTCATATATAATAGTGCTATTAAAACCATAATAAAAAGGAAGGAACATCGGATTTTTCCACACTCAGGATGCTCTCAGTGATATTACACATTAAAACACCCTGAACATTGTAGGAAGTCATGTCAGAAACACTGTCCCCTTTATAATATGCATTGAGTTAACAATACCTTGGGGTGGCTCCAGCATAATATAGATTGTTGCACATTTTCATAACAGTGTTTTGAGGAATCAGAGAAAATATCCAGCTATGCTAAACTCCAGAGCACCTTGATGTAACAAAAACCAACTGCTACTTAATCAAAATACAGGAACCCAGCATAAACAGAAATGACATTGGCAGAATGAATGGTTCTTCCAAGGGAAATCTTGGAATTCCAGCTTTGATAAATACAGATATACAGCACAGAAACGGTATATGCTAAGTGTCATAGAGGTCATCCATTAGAAAGAACTTTTACAAATACTTTAAAATCTCTTCCAAAATCCTGTCTTTTACTAAGTATTTTACTGATTCTATAGTCAGTTTTTTGTTGTTGTTGTTTTGCAATGAATATCTGAACCAAAACTTTTCAACCAATTTTTGCTTTTGATGCAAAGTAAAAAACAAATCCCAACAATACACAGGCCACGGAATTCAACAAAAAGCCTTGTCGTCTATTTTCTGAATTGAACAGCTTAAATGACTTGGTTTTAAAGCATTGAATTGGCCTTCCCAAAAGGAACTTTCTGATCCTCTTAACGTATTTCTGTATCACCTCTCTTTGCAAAGTATTGTTAGATTTTGGCACATGTCAAAGTGAAGTCCTTATTTCTCTTAACTACAACACGGCATTACCTGAAGTAGAATGATATGATTTTCAATATCCTATGTTATTTATTGTTAAGTGATAAGTCCCAAATTTTTAGAAGTCAGAGGTTGAATATGCACTTCAATAATTTCCGTACTGAACAAGTAACAGACTATGCAAAGACTATTTTCTAGTCACACCACTGCTTGCTGTCTAGCTTAAATAAGGAAGGGACAGGCACTGCCCCATTCTTTTTCTCAGAAAGAGCTGCAATAGACATTCTTGATTCAATTTGCAATCAAATTGCATCAATATCTACTGATCCCTTTAGCTAATCAACTTTTCTCACCAAGCCTCTTCTTTTTGAGGATCTTATTTTGAATAAAAATTGTATATATGAGCATCTCTAATGTTTCTTAACCAGATAAAATCCACCTTTCCTGTCAATGTTCAAAAATTACCTTATCATAATCATTAGATTTATTTTCCTCATCTATTAATATTGCAGGAAATGTGTAAACACTGTAAACACCATGCTTATATCTTAACAAGTATTTGGGTCCTCTGTCATTTAAAAAAGAATTATGGTACATATGAAAAGTTCTTAAAGATCTGTGTGTTTGAAGTTAAAACACGTTTATATAGTTCAATATCCAAATCAAAATGCAAAACATTTCTGTCCTGAATGGGAGCGCCTTTCAGAATCTCTTTTATTGTATCTGCAGATAAGAATGAGAGCTAAGGTTGGCTGGGGATGACCCTGTGGACCGTTGCTGCTGATGATAAGGGAATGCAGGTGCTCCTCCTGGCTGCCCTGTATTTAAATCTCATTCATTTACCAACAGTCCTCAAAGCTATCATTAAATCCAGGCAGCATAAACAAATACAAACACATGTACACACCTTAGTACACATGGGGCGTTTAGGACATTACTATTTAGAATTTGCTGTTTAATCTAGGATGCTTTTCCCCCAAGTAGTAAACCAATTACATAATTAAAGGTTACATTCAAACAGAACAGCTCAGGAGAGAAAAAAGAATTTTTTAGGACAACTGTCTCACACTGGAAAGGAAGTATGCATCAGTAATTCCCTTTCAGATTTGATACTTCAACTAGTATTAACTTAAAAGTCCAAATGCAAGTCATTAAGCAAAAAATGAAGAAAATGAAGAACAACCTTGCAGGGACAGTGATGAACTGAGAATGAGGACATTTGGGTTCAGTTGAGAACTCTTCCCTGACAGTATAGCCCTCGGCAGTCTTTTGTTCCTCAGTTCCTTATCTATTTAATAAAGATATTAATACTTGACTAATTCAACTCCTTGCCTGCATGCACTTGGAAGGCCTCTCAAAGCCTTTTGTAGTAGAAACTACCTCCTCTGGTATCTGTAAAACTCACAGTATAATAGAGGCCTGTTTTTTTCTGAAGACACAAAAATAGTTAAAACAGGGAATTGCAATCAGAACTTACATCTACCATAGAGCTGGTAGGAACTGCTGTTCAGTATCAACAATATAGGGCTATGCAATGGGTAGTGCTGAAGTTGGCCTTTCAGGGAGCTTGCAATTAAAGAGCTGACCTGTAAGAGACAATAAATATTGGGACAGCTATGACAAATCTAGTATTAAATATATATATATATTTCCCTGAAGAAAAAAAAAAAAAAGAAATTTTAAATACTGCAATTCATCACTGAGAAAAACAGTTTTGGAATTTCCTATTAAAATACGAAAGAGTCTGAATAACAATGCTGAAATGAAATGTGTCATATTTTTACACATATGAGTTTTTAGGGGTTTTTTTAATACCTTTGCCTTTTCAATTTCTTATCCTGGTTTCTGGAAAAGAACGATGCTGATCAATTGAAATTTCTCGTTAGATGTATGTATTCTTCCCGTGTTTATGTTTAAGCAGTAAAACCTTAAGATTCAGATTTTTAAATTATTTTTGTGTGCCTAGCAAAACCTCGGATTTTTTTCTGGTTCTTGAATCAAAAACACTCAAGGCATTGCAGGTACAGGAACTTCTTATGTGTTCTATTTTTTAAGTACTTTTTTCTCAACTAGGAATAGTTGTTGCAAATATGGAAAGTATTTCCATTACTCAGCGTAACTGCTCTGATAATGTAGACACTTCAAGCTCTAATTCACATACTTTATCTAATGAAAGAGTTCCATGGATTGAAATTAAATACATATGTTTTCAACATCAGAGCCCTATTGAATAGTAATCTAAAAGGAAGGGAAATTACGTTCACTTCCTTTAGAATTCACAGACAACTAATTAAAGCTGTTATATGACTGTTTAAAGTAAATGATGAGAAATGGCACTAAAGAAAGAGCTCTGTCCCAGTACATCATTGATAGAAATGTCTGCTAAAAACAATGATCATCATGAACAAAAGCTTCTTTCTCAAAGCTACACCCCCCTTAGAAAAGAATCAAATCTTCACACTATGTATGTGTTGTTATTTTGGGGATTAATGAAACAAACCTATTGCTGCTTTAGAGTACTGGATACATACTAAAGGTTATTATTCTCACATTTTCTAATATTTTCATTTCTTCCATAATGCACAAGCTAGTGCAAAAAAAAAAATAAAAATAAATCTTGTACATTGTATTCTAAAAATGGACCGTTCTTTATAATGTTCAATGAAGGAAATATTACTTCTTATGTAACACATACCCTAATAATATAGACATTTATAAGCAGAAAATAATGCATGGTGTAATAAAACTCACAAGTTCTAATGGCTCCTGTGACAGTATATATCTATATTCTCTAGGAAGTTTGTTATAATTATCACTTCATCTTGCTTCTATACCCTGAAGATAAACATGTTTCTGGATCTAGTAAAGAGCTGAACATGATGTATTACTAAAAGAATGAAAATATGTAATGTATTAGGTAGTTTGGTAAGTCTCCTTGTACTTAATAATAGTGAATGCTTCTTTATGTTCAGTCATAATTTAAATGATGTTTGTTTTTGGTGAGTTTCCAGAGTTGTTGACAAGAATACCTAATAACATTAACAGAGTCGCATAAATAAATAAGGCAATGAATGTTTCTAGTAAAAATACACTCATCTTGGATTTAGAGACCACAAATAAAAGTAAACTTTGCATACTCTGATAATTCTTCCCTAACCATGTGTCTGTACAGTTGTATGATCTTCAAGAATGTAATTGACCTATTTTTCTTGTCCTAATTGCAAGACGAAAGGATACACATGGGTAAAACAAAAAATGATTTTGTTTAGAAGAGAAATACAAATTGTGCCTGAAGCCTAATAAATCTGTTGCCATGGCAATCAAAGAGACTGGTCTTACAAAATCTTTCCTAATTTATTCACATGAGTAGTTCTTACTCATATGAGTTGTCCCATTGATTGAAGTAGACCTGCTGATGTGAGGGGAGATTTGCAATAGGAAATTTGAGTTTAGTATGCAGTCCTTGTTCACATAAAGAGCTGGGAGACCATTTCCACAACTAAGAGCTTCTTCCACAAGGGAAGATTGGAAGATGACATCTACAAGTTATGTTATCCTTCCTCAGTTTTTCTTATTGGTTCTTATAATATTTGTGCACTTTAAATAGCACAATATAGAAAAAAATCTAATTTATAGTATGTATATATATACTTTGAACCCTTATTTTTAAAATCAAGTCTAGCTTTTCTGAATGCTACCTGAAAACTGCCACACTATAGGAGCATATTTGCATCATCTCAGTTTTCTCCTGCTGTAGTGACATGAAAAGACTGCATTTCCATTCTCTCTTTAGAAATTACCTCATGAGGTCCCTTCACTACGAGGGAAGTATCAGTATCTTAGACAAAACTCAATTTTTGAATAGAATTTAAGCTCTTATACTAAGTCCATGGGAGCTGGTTTGGGCTGGCCGGTCTCAGAGTTTTGCTTTGGCTCTTTGCACCTGTCCCACTCTCTGAACCTGCAGTCAGGACTTCATCACCTCTTTCCACAGCTGGGGAGCCCATGACAACTGCCACTCAAACCTGCTCCTCAGCATTTCATCTCCTGTCAAATCCAGTAGGACTTGATGGAGATCACCCTCAGGGCAGGGGCAGGCCTTCACCTTGGTTTGCTCCTCAAGGGGCAGCCACCCCTCTTCAAACTCACTGATCAACCAAAACAGAGAAGAAAATATACATATATTTACCATCAGCACTCTTTTATTTTTCATTCTATCCTACGCTTTTGAAACAGGAATCCAAAGAAACTAGGCTTTCTTGAAAGCTAAGATGCTCTTCTGTCTCAGTACACTCACTTTATAATTCTTGATCTGCTTGGCAATTTCCAGATAATGGCCATAAGTTATAGTGAGTTGAGTATTTAGTTAATACTATCACTTTGCACTTACTTACCACCTCTCATCCACATTACAAGCAAAATCTTACAACATTCACTGAATTCATTTATAATTATTCCCAATACCCAAGCTAGTAAATGACAGAAATTGCCTGATACAAGACCACATCACAGTAGGTTTTCTTACTTTTACTGTGACTTAGGTCATCAAAAGTAACGTTGTCAAAATTCATATTGGTCATTTTTTTGGCGTTCTGATGTGTAAAAGGATTTTCCTCCTTGTGTATTTAAAACAGCATCCAATTCTGCATCTGATACCTGTTTCCCACAGAGGGTAAGTATTTTGTACCTGCAGATCTCACCTTAGGTAGCAGACATTGTAAAGCCTTCTATAGCTTCTTACCCAGATAATATAGATTCATTAATGTTTCTGTGTTTCTACAGGACCTATTTTCCCTATTTTTCCCTTCTAGCGGTCAGTACACAACTGAGGTGCAGGGAAAGTGTAGCACCATAACCCCAGAGAGACAGAGACAGAGAGGAAGGGGAGGCAGAAGAAGGGGAATAGAGGGAGGAAAAGAGAAATATCAGAGCAAATTCCAAAACATCCCCTTTAGCCTGGAAATATACCAGTGCTCCAGTGCAAGTGCAGCTGATAACATAGGTATGCACAAACACGCACACGCAAACACACAGAGCCAAAAAGCAAGAAAAATGACAGAAATGATCTTACAAAGCTACTGCAGTAATCAGGACACTTGCTCCTGGAAAACAACCACACTAACAAACATTCTTTTGTTAGGTTTTTATATTTTTTCAATTTTCATTTGGTTATTGGTGGCATTTTCAGCTCTCACCATTGCAGAAATATTATTATTAAGGAAAAAAAAAGGCCTTACCATGCAGTGCATCAGGAAGAGATGAGAAGCACAGAGCATGCTGCAGAGATCAAGCTCAGCATGGCACTCAGATATCCTGTGGAACTGAAGAAAATTGTCCAACCCATTCTTCCAAACAAAGCAGACAAGTTTTCTCTAGGCTTGAATTTTTCACCAGAAGTCAGATCTTTAAAGTGCATTATATTTCCTTCTTCGGGAGATATATTTCCTCCAGTTAAGTTTCAGCTCCGCAATGCCATTTCCAATCAGCTTGAAGAAGTTCTTCATTCCCAGATTTGTGGCATCATCAGAGGGACTCCAAAGACAATCAGATAAAGAAAGAAAGAAAGAAAAAGAAAAAGAAAAAGAAAAGAATACCTTATTGAAGTCCTGAAATTGCTATGCTGAAAAAGGAAAAAAAGTCCACCTCCTCATTTATTCTATTGTCTACGTGTTTCACAACCACCAGTACTATCTCCTCAGTCTCAGATATGCAGTGCTGATTACCTGTAATAAAGGAGAGACAAAAACTTTCCCAATTCACACATGATGCCTTTTCAATACCACCACTCAACTGTGTGTTACCAAGCAACCCTCCTCATCCAGAAGAATCATTTTAACCATCTGACTAAAGCATCATCTGTCCCTTTCCCTCCCCAGCAAGCACAAATGTTAAACTAGAAGAGCGCTGGAAAAAGATTGACAAATAACCCCATAATACAGATGAGATCTAAAGGCAAAACCCTCGAAACAGTGGAGTTCTGAAGCAAGGAGCTGCTTTGCCTGAAGGATTTGGGAAGCCAAAAAAAAAAAAAAAAAAAAAAAAAAAAAAAAAGGATAAATAACAGTAGCTAACGGGAGGTTGAAGAGGATGAGGTGGCAGTGAAGGGGTGCCAGACTCGGGTGGGATCCTGAATTACCCTCAGCCTCCTGCCTTCTCGCTGACAGCAGCTCGGGCTTCCCCTGCACTTTCTGCAAAGCATATTAATTGATCCTTGTTGCTGAGCAACTAACTCTGGGGAGCCACACCGACAGCTCTGCACGGCTTCAGCGGCGGCAGCGGAGAGGGGATGCTCTCCTCGCCCGCCTCCTCCTGCCGCTCCCTCCGGGCACTCTGCTCTCCTCAGGAATCTCCCAGCCGCCCCCCGGGGACGCTCTGCTAGGAGAGGGCGAAACCCGCTAATGCAGCAGGGAGCAGAGGGTGGCTGTCCCCGCCTTGCGCAGACCCGAGCCGGGCCGGGGCAGCCCTGGGAACCCCCGGCACAGCTGGAGCGGGCGGTGCTTCCCTGCTGGAAAGCGACGCTGGTTAACCCTCTGGTTCTCCAGGCGGAGATGGAATTACAGTGAACGGCTCCCAGAGTTGTGCCAGTGGATGGGTCTATCAACGCCCGCATAAGCACTGTGACAGCAGGGCGAATGTGCTACTGTTTCTGACCTCTTTAGCATTTTGTCTTCAGACAGAGCAGATGTTCCTGTGACCAAAAGGGTACAGGTTAAGCCAGAGCTGCTATCCAGAGGAATTGCCTGGATGTGTGTCTCTGAGGCTGCGAAATGGAGCTCTCTGACACAACATTTTCCACTGCTTTCTCTGATGTTGTGTTTAATTTGCTCATAGGAGAGAAAAGTAGCAATGACACCATTTAGTTTTGTCCTATAAAAGAGACAGAATAACAGGTGCTGGCTCTGAGGGACTCCTCTTAGAGCTCTAAAGAATTCCTGCAATGCCAAGTAGACAGATCCTGACCACTGCAGTTTGTGGCAGGGTTTCAGCTTACTGCTGTGCTTGAGAGTCTGAAAAAAATCTCTGAAACAACAGTTTCCAAAGCAAGCCATTGCTCTTGTGCTTTCATATTGGATAAATCCTTAGACAGATCATGGCATTTGCTCAGCACCAACTAAGCTGTCTTCTCATTGACCAAGTAAGATGTAAGAAATGGAAAGACCTCAAAATTTCTCTCCCTGGGATTTGGTACTAAGCGTAACATCAGATCCTGGCCAAACTACTCAAGTGTGATTACTGTCAAAGAACTGAGCTACATCAGCTCTTTATTTCGGTTATAGTGATAGGACAAGCTAAAGGGCAAGGTCCTGAGAAATGTCTTAGCCGGCAGTCACATAAATAGATGACTCTCCCCTTGAAAAATTCAACCTGCGTCTTGTGTGCTATCCAAATGGCAATAACTGGGTCTTGGTGAAAGGGGAACAAGTTATCTCAGGCAAAAGAGTAACGTTTCTGAAGTAGTTTAACCCCACCATGCTGCTTTCATACTGCTTTCATACGTTATAAAGCAAGATCTATAGTTTGGCTGCATTTTCTCAGAAGTACAAGATGTTTTCTTGAATATTCAAATCTCAGAAAGGGCCATTAGATCAGTTAGCAGAGCTGCTATATGATGCAGATCACAGAACATTTTGAGTTTATTCAATATGTCTACGTATACAAGTATTCATTTCACCCTCCCTGGCACAGCTTACAGAGAAATATGGGAATTTCAATATTGATTTAGTAAATGAAGGTCATTCAGTCTCCTAGCAAGAAGATACAGAAGGGTAAGGAAAAGATCCTATAGTTCACCTGCACCCATGTAATTCTGTGATTCTGATTCTGTGATTCCATTATGTAAATACTTCTTCTTCTACATTACCACAGCATACTAACCACAGGTTAAAAACACTGAGTTAACATAATAAGCACAGACTGTTCCTGATTTATATGATCCCTGATTTAAGCAATTAATTTGGCTTCATTCACTGCCTTTTAATCACCTCTAATACTTTGGACATTACTTCTGACCATCTCTCATAGTAACTCCTCTTTGTTGCTGGGTAGGAATAAATCCAGAAAGGTTTCCCATAGCAATGGTTGATGTAAATAATGTATTTTGTTATGCGTCACTGCTCATATCTGACATTGCTCCCTTTAGCCCATAAGTTTACATGCCTGCAACGAAGGAATAGCAAAAAGGAGGGCTTGAGAGAGAGCTAACCCATCTCTGTCTCACCACAGGATCCATCAACCACGTACTAGTCTTAGGAAATGACTTTCAAACCAGTGCTTACAAGTCTCATTCTGGAATCTCCATGGTTTTGAAAGGCAATTTATTCCAGTGCCTTGCTACTGTAACTATAAAAAGAGTATTTCTAAGCTCCATTGCTGCAAAGTTAAACACAATATTTCTTGTCCTATTTGCAAAGATCAATTCCACCTGGCAACTAGTTTTTATGTATTTAAAATTCACTATCTCTTCTCAGTCTCTTCCCTTTCTAGATTAAAAACTTCAATCTGCTTTTACTCATCTGTCTCTCTTTGTAGGGAGTACTTTGTCACATACTGACAACTGGACAGTAAGTATGAAATTATTTGTTTATAGGGATGAATGTAAAATGAAAAGGAACCAAAGTTAGATTGTTTGGTTCAGGAACTGAGTTGTATGGTGTAGAAACAAGGGGGAACTGTTTCATCTGGCTCCTGTGGTAGGATTACAAACAGTCTCAGTGCTCCTTTTTCCTTTTCTGGTCAAAATGGGGTTACAGAACAGAGAAGGTGAAATACCTCCGTGGATCGTATACCTGACAGGACAGACAAATCCTTCCAATCTGGGGACGAAGATCACTTAAAAGAACAAGAAAAAATAAAGAGACTTATTCATTTGAATTTATTTAATCGTTTATGAAATATTAGAAAAAAGAAGTTAGCACAAGATCTCAGGTAGGCAATACCTGAGAAATGGAGAAATGCATAGAGAAGAGATTCAAGGAGAGCATATGCTCAACAAGGTTGCAAGCCTGGAAAAGTTATGAATGTTTAGACTCAGTCAACAGAGAAAGCTGGAGAGATTTCCCAAATTCTTACAAAGAAATTGTGTTTACAAAAATATTTTTTCACCATATACGTAGCAAAGACAGATTTATTTGAACATAAGCTGTGACTGTTTCTTCTTTTCCCCATTTACCATCATTCATATTAGTGCCCCTTTTATCCTCATCTGTGAAATCTTTAAAAACTCTGAAAACAAATTATTAATACTTTAATGTACCTTGTTTTGTACTTAATTTTATAAGGAGGAATACCAAACAGTGCTAAAGTACTGTACTGGAGTACATTTCATAAAAAGTGCTAGGCAAGGGCAACTGAAGGACAAAGCAATAATATCAAACAACCAGAGATAGGAAATTAGTCAATAACTGCTGATTTCAAAACAAAAGCAAACTGGCATCAGATTAGTAACAGAAATGTTGGCAGAGGGGGGCTTGGGGTGTAAACATTTGTGTAATTGTTTTTATGTTACTGTTTATAAAATGAAAAGTTGTTGAGATAAAATTCAGTGCATTACAGAAAGCAAGTATAACATCTCTTTCACTTATACAAACCTTGAGTTTCATCTCATATAAGTGCTTTTATTATGCATTTAAAAGTTTGACTAATGCATATGTTCAGTCCCTATTCCATTCTCTACTTATCTTTTTCCCACTTTTCTATCCTTTCAACTGTACTGTTACCCTCTGTGAAAATGAGTGTCCTATGAGCCTAATAATCAAAGAGAGCAAGCCAGGACCCAGTCACCCCTGGGAGCTGCTTCTTGGGGGCAGTCTTGCAGGCCGTCCTATGGGCTCTCAGCTGAGTGTCAGGGGAAGCCTCCTCCCCAGTTCACTCAGATGCTGCCACTGGAAGCAAGTGAAAGAGCACTTTTACCAAAACACTGGCCTTCATCCCAATCAAATACTTGATATAAACTGTTCCTTCGCTGATTACAAGTTGCACCTTCTCCAGTAGCAGCCATCTGAGAATGGAAATACAATTTTAAAAGCAATGCTGTCTATAAAGGATACAGTAATTTTAACATAATTGCAAAGATATTAGCAGATCTTGGAAATTATTGAGTATGAAATAAAAAGCATAATTCAATTATGTTCTAAATTTTAATTAAGAGCTCATGAAGGTGACTTGCTAATAAATTTTCTGGAAATTTTTCTTCAATTTCCTTTCAATTTCCTGTGTCTCAATTACTATTCAGTCAATTGCAACACAAACAATGGAATTGATTTCTTGCGTTTTTAGTTTAAATATCATATAATGCATGCATGAGAATTTGAGCTTCTGTGAATGCAATTTCAGATCATTATCAGCAATTAATTAATCTAGCCAAAAGGAGAATACCTTATTTCAAAACTAGTCCCCAGATGCATGACAAAACAGACACACAGTTCCATTTATTTATATTACACATAGCATTCCTAAAAAATCTTTCAAGCATCCATTCAATATGATATTACAATTATCATTTTATCATTACTTGATTACTACAATCATTTTTAATATCTTATATGCAACTGATCTCGTTTTTCTGTACTTCTCATCTGTGCAAATTTGACTAGGATGTCATAGCTGGCAAAACTTGTATCAGTAAGAAAATGGTACAGCCAATGGTAAGCACAGTCAGTAAAATACAAAACATTTGAATCTTTGTTCTTCCTTTTTAAACGAATGCCATTTCACTCCAATTTAACCTCTAACAGAATAACGGAAGATAGAAAGCCACAGACTGTGGTCACTAATTGTTAGGTTTGCTCATACATTCACAAATTATTTGGAAATAAATTTTAGTGGATCTAATTCTGTTGGTTAGTTTGTGATTGGACTAGGTGATCTTAGTGCCCTTTCCCACCTTAACAATTCTGTGATTCTACTTTCACTAACAGAAAAGTAAACATCCTACGTTTGCTGATTTCGATTATATTTTCCATCAGCACAGCTAGTAGCAGTAAATACACAGCAATAACTCCCTGTTGCAGAGTTAGCTGCTGTTTAAATTCACCACGTACTAGTAGTGTCACACTCCCTTCCTTACGTCACCTTAGGACTAAAAATAGCATTTCAATGTATCTGTATCAAAAATGCATGCCCGTAAATGCGGATTCCTAGCAAGTAGCACAGCCATATTCACTGCAGGAAATACACACAACAAATATCCTTTTGTTCTTTAGAAAAAGAAAAACCTTTTTTGAAATGAATTTCTTACCACCCAAGTGGAATTCAAATAAGTAATCTCAACAGATATAAAAAGTGATATCTTGACCTAAAATATGGGGAGGAGGGGGGGGGTTGAGAGCAAGAAACAGTGATACCTATTACATCTTTTGGTGCGGTCATCAATACCGAACCCAGATTACACACAATAGCAAATGGCCTGGTCCTCCTTCCTCTAACATGGGTAGCAAAGCCCATGGGTTTTCTATGGAAAGAGGACCAGTTCTGTGCTGAGAACACTAGCACAACCTACAAACCACTCAGCCTGTTGCACCAAATGCATACAGACCTGCGCCTGGAATTCTGCTTAAATAAGTCGTATCCGTGTGTACATTTAATTGCCTTGAAAGACAGGTAAGGTCTTCCGAGAGGCAGTGGAACTGAATAGTGTCTCTATTCAAACAGGTATCTTGTTAGAAAAACAGTAATTTTGCTATACAGCCGCGTGCAAATAGGACATGCAATGCATGAATTCATTGAATCCCAAGGGTGATCATCTGCCAGAAATCCTTCTCTCAATAAGCATGCTCACCCACAGTAAAAACAAAAAGGAAAAAAAAAAAAAGCTCTAGAGTAACTTAAGCAGCAACACTTCTTACTGCTGGATATTCACATAATTTCTCAACACGCAATATACCCACTGGGCAGAAAACATGATAGTATGCTAATGAAGGATTAGACAGGCACTGGCTAAATTAGTCTTACTACAGTTTTGTTAAGCTCTTGGGCGTGTATTACATTACTATTTCATAATGTACAACAAAAATTTCTCTCGCTCTTTGTTTTTTTAAAGCTGTATTTTGAACATGAAGTGGAGATTTCCCTCCCTGTGTTAAATTCCAAGCATTAATAAAAGTAATGCAACCTGAATATTCATAGGATTCATACCTGGATCTTATGTACTGCACTGCACACAGGACCCAACTGGACTGAATACTGCACAGCAGCCAAAGTAGCCCTTAAATATTATCAAATACTCTAAAAAGGCAGAATGTGAGTATTGGCATGATACTGCACAGTGCTTGAATAAATGCATTTTGAGGAATTTGACACAAGCCAGGATTTTAGTAACTCCTGGCATTTCTGTTCTATTATTTGTTCGCCAGAATCCCAGAACCGGGAAGGCTGGCAGAGCCTGTTTATTTTGGTTTTCACAAAAGAGTTTTCAGCTTCTTGTTTTGCTTCTGTTTGCTGTCAGTAGAGGTACCTTTGGCTGAAAGTCCTATACTTTGACATAAAGCACCTTAAAACTGGACAAAAGCAAACCCCATCAGCCCTGCTCTGCCATAGCTTCCTGAATCCATCCAAGTTATCACTTACTCCACTGAGATGAATACAGAGGAATAAAGCACAGCTATTTAGAATGATTCTTCAGTGCAAATAGATAAAAGCAGAATATAAAAACACAGATCCTCTGGGACTTTGAAAAGCCGTTTAAAAAAGGAAGAACAAACTTACCTTTTAAGGTATGTTTATTTCTTAAATAATCCCTCTGACTTCAGACTATTTTTGGTGCTAGTATCCTTTTAATTAATTAATCGCAGTATTTGCACATCTTGAATGCTTCATGTTAATGTTCCACTCCCTTTTGCAAATTGATCTGCTGTGAGATTTTAATGAGAGCCATTTCTCATGTTTTTATGCAGAATTATTATACAGAGGAGAAAGTGATAATAATTCAGACTTCTGTTAATTACACATCTAATTATTCTTCGAAATTTATTTAGAATTCTGTCTTCCAGCAGGCCTTGTTTCATTTATCACAGCCAGATTGGAAATACAGCTTGAATTAATTGTTTTCTGTAATCAACCATATTTTAAAACAAAAATTGAATATATTTTAGCCCCAAATACTCTCCTCTCTTATAGTCATTCAAACAAACAAATAAAACTAGTAGAAGAACATGTAATAACTTTGTTTTTCCATAATAATAATAATTCCTAAAGCGGGTTGAATATTCTCACAGGATAGCAAAAAAAAAAAAAAGAAAAAAAGAAAAGAAAAGAAAAGAAAAGAAAAGAAAAGAAAAGAAAAGAAAAGAAAAGAAAAGAAAAGAAAAGAAAAGAAAAGAAAAGAAAAGAAAAGAAAAGAAAAGAAAAGAAAAGAAAAGAAAAGAAAAGAAAAGAAAAGAAAAGCTTCATTAAGACAAAATCTATTTATAGTCAGAGAGTCTTTTTTTTATTTTTTTTATTTTTTTTTTTTTCTGAATGTCGATCAGCTATTTTATATTAAAAGTTTGCAAATAGGAAGCCTCACCTCTAGAGGCATAGCAGTGCCATTACTCAAAGAGAATAACTGTTATTTCAAGGGTGAAAGAGAAAGAAATATCTATTTCTGATGCCATTAGATTCCCACTTGTGAACTCTGAAACCTCTTGTTTATCACTGTATTTCTACCGTGCTGCAAACTTATCTGAAACAGTGTGCTCAAAGATCTCATCTCAGAAAATCGTGTTTTCAGGGAAAACCTCTTCAATGAAAATCATCTTTAGAAAGTTACTTCTATGCATAATATCACGTCTGTCATATGGGATAACGTTGTTTTAACCACAGTAATCAATCCAGAAGCAATTTCAGGGTGACAGAAAGAGGTTTAGACATAGATACTTCACTAGGTAGGGATCATTTATCTACACGTCCTTGTTCAGATGTATATAAATGAATACAAAAATCCCGTATGTTACGGATTAGTTTGAAATGACAGGCAGATCTTGGCTGCAGAAAGCAATAATATATTCACAGAAATATTTCCCCTGTAAGTAGTGGCTCTGTAACCTGACTGATAGGAAATGAAAAGGTGCAGTACTGCATATTTAACATTTAAGAAATACAGTTTGTCTTCTGATCAGATACGTTTGCCTTTGACACCAGTCCCTCGTGACCCCCATTCCCTTCCCAAGGCATCAGCTGCCAGAGATGCCCTTACACTTACCTGTGTGCCTGGCAGGAGATGAAGAAGTTGAAAGCACCAAAGTTCTTGTGACAATCTGCCACTAATATTTAGCTAACATGGAAATAATTGCATTCTTCCATCTTTCAGCCTTCTCAGTAAGTAAAAGCCGGTGATGGATGCCAGCAGCCTTGTTAAAATATCACTGTAATCTCTTCAAGCTCTGGAGATTGCTCAGAAAGCCGAGTCCGTAAACATGCTGCAGCTTCCCAGTAGATCAGCACTTTCCAAGTGGGGATATGTCTTCCTATTTCAATATTGCACTTTGAAGAGAATTCTACCTTTCTTCATTTCAGTGGAAGGATGCAGTTTTTGAAAGCAAATTCTACAGGAATAAGAGAGTTTTAAATATTCCAGCTTTCTCACATCTAGTAGTTAAGATTTTTGGAAAAGAGATAGCTGTAAGACTTGTTTTTGGTTGTCGCTTTTTCCTATTAATATAAAAAAAACTTCAAATAGGGAAGCAAGAAGCAAAGAAGAAGATATAACAGTTCAAGAAGCAGCAGTCAAGGATGGGTGTCTTGTGATTGCTCTGAGTTAATACTCCTCAGGGGGAGATGAAAAAAGCACAAATACAGCAAAATCTGTCTTACAGAGTAAAAATCTGTTGTATAAGCCAGTCTCTAGCAAAGTAAAACAGCGTGTGTTCTTCCTCTGTTAATTTCTAGCATGCCAGAAAGCAAAGGAAATTAGGAGCTTTCTGCTGATTTGTAGCAGGTAGGGAAAGAAAATTCAGTATATGTATATATACCATAATTATTTCTGCTACCCCTAGAAATGCATTAGAGAGGTCCAAAATCTCCCAAAGATATGGATGTGAAAGCTGCATTTACCAGCATCACGGAGCATTCTATCATTACCAGTATTATCAGGGGGCATATGTGGAGAATGATCATTTAATAATGTGGCATCCCATAGATAGAAATAAACATATTCAGGAGTGCTCTTTCATTAGCCAAAGCACATGTGGGCTTTGAACTTTGGAAAATATGACTATGAAGGCTGTTACAAGAATTGCAAGTGACTATTTTTGAATAGCTGAACCAATTAGTGACACCAAGTGATGGCAACTTCAGCCTAAAATGCCTAATTCAAATCCCACTGAAGCCCATGAAAATAGATTCTGGAGGCTGCTGATGAGGGCTTTTGCCAGCTGGCTTCTGTCTCTCTGGGCATCACTACGCAGAGAGACCACAAAGTCACCAAAAATATCTCAGAATGAGCTGGTTGAAAGCCTGTTGTGACCTGTAACTCACAGGCATACCAGTGTAATGCTGGCTCTGAATTTGCTCAGATAATGTATGTCACACAGACACGTGCTTGTTCCCTTCAGGGCCAAAAAGAAAACATCCCACTTATTTGTATGATGAGTCCAGTCACAGACCAAAATGCCACTCAGCCATGTGTTAGTCAAGCATAATACGAAGAAATTCCACAGCTGCAAAAATTTAAAGTCCAGTTGTCATCTTTTATACTGACCACCTGCAATGCCACCAAATCTTGCATAACACAGAGTTCTTGAATTTAAAACTTCCCAGTTATTAACACCACTGCAGCAAAGCTTGATCTAGCTCTTTTCAGTCAGTGAAAATATAACATTTTGGAGAAAAAAAAAAAAAAGTAAACCAAATTTTCCTTTAGTCCAGTTAGGGAGGTTGAAGCCAGTGTGCATCTGTACTGTACACTGACAATATGAAACATGGGGGAAAAAAATCAACCCACTATATTTCACATTTGAAACACAGACAAAGTACAGCAAATCCCTGGCTAAGAAGGAGTCTCTGGATAGCTCAGGGCTCTGCCTGAAAAATCTGTACCACTAAGCTTAATTTGTGTACTCCTTCCTTTGCCATATTCACTATTCTGCATTTTGCTGCAATTCAAGTATGTGCGTGGAAAATATTCCGCCCTTTGATGATGCTTTAGCTGCTGATTCTGTGTAGGGGAAGAATTTGCTCCTATGTCCATAAGCACCAGATATGCTGACAACTCCCTCTGTCTCTTATGACCAGGTGGAAAGGTAAGTTCCCTTTCTGGACACTCAGCAGCCCCACTCCCTCTGTAAAAGCCTCAGGTAGAGAGTGGTAACAGGGTGCTTAGCATTATAGAGGAAACACTAGCCTATTATTCAGTTCAGCAACTTTCTGTGACGTCCTGAGTTGGATCAGCTCTACTTCTAGGTCCATACGAAAATCTCCCTCTTGTGTGAATTGCAGTCTGGCTAGGTTACTGCTCCTTTCAGGAGCCTTTCCACTAGCACAGAGCTCCCCTCCAGCCAAACTACTAAAAATGCATCACACGCATTACCCTATGATAGAAAAGAAATACTAACACCATTGCACCATCATTTATATGAAAATGAAGTACAACATTTCTATACCAAAAGTTACCACCACCGACATATATATCTTCCAGTGTAGTAGACTGTTACCACTCCCTGCGCTGTTGCTGCAACAGAGTTTGTGGTGTTACATGGAAGAATTCTCAATGTCCATCCTGCTTTCAGCTCACATCTAATTTTTAAATATGTTCTTCAAGGTCTCTAAATTTTTAGCATGCCCATTTTGGGTTCCTCGTATAAGAAATATTTGAAGAGGTTTTGTTTTAAATGGATAGACATCTTAGACTACTGAAAGGCTGGACAGATTTAACAGTGGGAAGTAGAAGAAAGAAAAAAAGAGACCAGATATCAGTAACTGCTGTCAGAAATAAAAAGTGGTTATGAAATTTGTCACTATCGTCTTGAGCATCAAAAAATTTAATGTTTAGCCACTACAAAGCGGATCTGCCTCTAGAAATTATTTTGAATGTCTGAATTACCCCTCTTCCATAACGTCCAACACTCCTTGTATAAAAATACTTGCCTGATATTTTGCATCTTGAAGAAAAAATATCTTTTATATGGTACAAAATACTCCCAGCACTCACAGATACATTTTAGGAATAGAGGTCAGTGTGTTTATGTTCAAAAGCTTAGGATATTAATAACACTACAGGATCTACAGTGTTCTGTGCAATATGACATTTCAGCTTCAAAAAATGGAATTTGTTCCAAAGGTCATTTTTGCATAAGAAGGTGATACTATCCTTGCAGAGAGCTTATGGGTATCTCTAATGGGTATCACTAATCCTGTGACAGTCAATGTGTCCTGGGAAGGACTCTGAGCATCTTCAGTTCCCCTTGAGAGTCCTGAGGAACTGAACACAGCTCCTCAGAAAGACAGGATCCTAGCAAGCACATTATAGTGTTACATTGTCATTTAGGTTTTCACACATACAATTCTAACACAAAAAAAACCCTGCTTTGACAGATGAAGATAAATTCATTTTAAATATTACATGCATCTTACTGAGCACCAGAGACCTTCAAATATATTTTTTCCTTGAATCCAGTTCAGAGAATCGCAGCCAAAGCAATTCTCTCCATGCATCTTGGCAAGTTATTTGCACTAAATAATACATCCTGCCCAATTTCCTTGGTGAAATTTAATCAAATGACAAAACGGTCCCAAAACCTAGAATAAAATGCTAAAAAAAAAGCATAACTACTAAAAGTTAACACTGTCCAGGGGCTACAGTTTTGAAAGAAGAAATAATAAACCTGGAACACATAGAGTAAAAGAGGGGTGAAAATCCATGTCTTTAATGTTTATACTACTTTTATGTTTAATCATTTCCTATACATAAGAAGGAGCATCAGTACACCTAGGATTTGGCTTTGGCTGAAGTTCAGATGTACTTTAAAACAACTATTTATGATTACTTCTAACTGTACCAAGAGCAGAAAGAAATTCAGGAACTGTGTTGGGTCTTAATTAAGCTTGTCTGTCTGCTGAAATAATTCCACTATGTCAGATATACAAAATCAGTTCTAATGCTATAGAGCTGCCATTGGACTACCTTCAGGTAGTCACCTGGAGATTAAAGTAGATCACGTTCCCTGCAAAGAGAGCAGACCGTGTACATGAACACAGCTAGATCATGCCAATGCAAGTACAAACATCAGTCTAAACTGGCAAAAAAACTGGATAGTCCTGTGCTTACACTATGAAAGTGCCCCAACATGTAAGCCAATCTTGAAAAAGGGACAGCATTTTTCTTGACCAGCAAGAGTCAGAAGCTGCCCTACATCACTGTCACCAAAGGAAAATGACTCTGATCCCACAGCTTCTTTAAGAGAAGGCTGCAACACATTTGTTGCAGCCATCAGGCTTTTTGATTAATGCAGGTTCACTGTAATAAGACATCAGGATACTTGGACATAAAGGCATATTTTTCCTCAGGTTTTTATGAATTCTGTAAGGTCCAAGCATGAATCACATTCAGAAATGAGCTAGGTCAATCAGCTCTTGAAATAACTCTAAAGTGCTCTATCACCTCTTAGCCCCTAAAGATAAAAGATAAACTTCAAAATGCAGATAGACAGAGAAAGAAGAAACTGTTAAGGGCCAGGTCAGGGATTAAAGTATTGTTGGAAAGGCCTAGGGCAAAGAAGAAATAGAAATGTAAGAGGAAAAAAAAGCGAGAAGAAGGTATTCATGAGGAGGGTAAAACCTGACAGCATTGAAACACATGGAAAAGGACAAAGGTGTGTAGCGAATAGCCTAGAGTCCTGGCAGGAGCTGTAAGGAATTGGGTACGAGGGAAGAAAATTGCCCAAACTGCAAATTGATCATGTTGTGGATTTAACTTCTTGGATGAATTTATCTGCCAATTCACTCTCCAGGAACCACTGATGACAACTGAAAAAAGGTAAGCATTATCTTATTTGATCATCTGTCTTTCCTAGAAAAATCCTAGAAAACTTTTTGGGACTGAGATTTCATTGAAGAATTTCTCTGAAAGCATCTATTTCAGTTCTTAAGTGTTTGCTATGTGATATAAAGGTTCCTGGGATTTGAACATTGCAGACAAAGGTGTGTTCTTGCAAACCCAGCTGGAACAATTTCAGAAAATACTGCTCCACACTTTCCACACTACTCATAAATTAAAAGTCACCACCAAGAAGCCATCAAAAGAACAATGTAAGGTTAGCTGTTTTGTATCACATCACCATGGATTAGATATACTCTTATGGGGATATATCATTTCTCAGATTACAAGAATGGCAATTTACACTCATAGTTGGTCCTCAGGAGTTCATCTAGTCAACCATCAGCTATGATTTGGTTTTGCCTGCATGCCCGCAACACCCAGGTTTCTCTCAAGCATAGCTGTAGGAACAGTCTTTTGTTAATATACGTGTCTTGAACAGATGTGATAAATTTTATTGCTCTTTCTTTCAATTTTTTCTCCACTTTGTATCTTCAGCAAAAGACAGTGCTTAAATATGAATGTATGATAACCATTCTCACCATATGCTGTATTGTTTTTTAAATCACAGGTAAGAAAATTGCAGATATTTTGTATCATTAGTTGTTTGATATGCATTTCATAGGAAAGATGTTGAGGGTTTGCAATAAAGAGATGGCATGTAAAATACTCAGTCCATTCATCACAACATGTACATTATGGACATCCTGCGACCACAACCCTCTCTTCGGCACTTTTACACAGCACACGTGGTAATGCATTTGAAAAAGTTAAAACAGAAAAAAGAAGTACGTTTGCATCTAAAGTAACTCATTAAAATAAAAGAACCATCATATATCAGCCAATCTACGTATAAAAATAAAGAGTATATCACACGTCTGAACTAGACAGTGAGAATTCTATGTAAACACACTCCTGTTCCTCTCATGTTAGAAACAATCCGGAAAGGTTAAAAGGACTTCTCTACAAAATCCCTGCTATTTTTACCTCCTTTTCATCATCATAACTCAATTTCATTTCAGCTTGCAGATTTTGAAAGGAGCACTTGAGAGCAGTATTTGAAATCTGAGAGCTAGTATTATCATCATTACCCGTATGCAAACTAGATATTTTCCACAAAGAGATACTGTGAAAGAGATATTGTGATGCTTTATTACAACTAGTAAAATGCACTGTCTGAAGTAAAAAATAATATGCATAAGAAAATTTTACCTTTTCAGTCTGCTTCTAGACTGTCATTCATATGCTTTGCTCTTTTTTATTACTACAGAATCTACTGCTGTTTAGTCTTTAGCTTGTAGAATCCACCCTCTAAATACATCAAATACTTTCCAGAGAATTAAATATGTTTTTCTCTACCTACACTGGATCTTAAATTTCAGTTTTACTAAGGGATTGCTTAAATTCCAAACATTCCTAAATAGTTAAATTTTGCAAAGTACTTTAGCAACTGGTTTCAAAGGAATCATAAAAACTCAAGCTTTTCTATTTTCCATAAGATGTGAAAAGTACAAATTCTTGCGTGGACAAAGCATTTTTTCTAAATTCTGTATCTAACTCTGTAATATATTTTTATTTTTACATTTCTCGTACAAATGATGACAAATAATTTCTTTTAGGTCTCTTGTTAGAATCTACTCCCATATTCTTAACAGGGGGAAAGAAAGACTAATTTCTTTGTCTTTAACAGAAAAGTTCTAATAGACAATGTGTTTTCAGTTGATTACAGTAAAACTCAAGTATTTTGACAAGGACAACAGTCAAAGGCTGGGTACTTTCAGCTGCTTCAAAATATAAGTGGAGCCAATGCATTACCTTGTAATGCAGTCATAAGAATGAAATTTATAGGAAAGACTAAAGCCAAGATTCTATGAATGCTTGGATTGAAGATTTTGGAAAGACTTAGCTCAGCAAAGACACCAGAGAGTATCATCCAGTTTCACATCCGTACACTGCCCCTGGCAGCCCCTAGGCAGGGACTCCTCATTTCAGGTAGCTCTGCTCTGATGCTCACTGCTGTGATAGGGGGCTTGGGTGCTTGTCTTGGTGTATGTGTGTTGTCACATCAAATCCTTTTTAAAGGATTTGTTTTACAGACACATGCCTAGACCTACTGGAAATATAAATGAGTTTCATAAACTTGGAATTATTTTGTATTAGGGGATATAATTTTTAAAAGTTACATCCCTTAAAAATACCATCCTGTTTCCATTCTGGCATCTGAATTTTCATCTATCTTAAAATAACAAATATTGGATGGAAAAGATCTTACATTCTGTGAAGAAAATATCACCTCTCATGGAAACAAAGATCTTAAAGTTCCTTTGGTCTGGATGGGTTCATTTCCTTGTAAAAGCATGCATTTTAGTCTGCAGTTAGTTTTAGATAATAATATTATTCTTTGCTAAGCATTTTCAGTGATGTACCCAGTGCTCATTCTATCAAATGGTTTCCATAAAATAGTTTTAAGATGGCAGATTAAAAAGCCAAAATTTAGTCAGTGACAGTATTACTACTGCATATACAGTTTCAATACAACCATGTGTATATGCTATTTTGAATATCATTTTCATATAATTTTTCCTCCTTTTCAAAGGAAACAATAGATCGTATTTTCTGCTGGAAAAATTGTATTGAAGTCATTGGAGTGATAACAACAAACACTTTGACTCAGAAGGTATCAGAATTTAAATGCTGTAATACTGACCAATTACTTAGCAGAATAAGTATGTATCTAGTTCAGCTTTCACTGAAAAGTAAAACAAAAACAAAAACAACAAAACCCTGTTTACCAAGGGCATATTGATATTCTTCTGTGCCCCAGAAGATGGAGGAATAGAAACCTGCTCAAATGTTGAAGTAAATAGAAAACAATGCTGTTGTGTTTTGGGTCTGGTCAAAGACAAGGTTGATGAAGCACTTTCTGGAACCAGCAATAACCTGAAGAGCAGAGGACAGACTCGCTTTGTAATGGATTCTTTTGTCACTAAGACAGCCACAGGGAAAGGAAGGCAGCAGGAAATCATCAATGGCAAAATCTTGAAATGTTCTTGTGACATATCTGTTTCTATAAAAGGTAAACAAAGCAAATAAACAAAGACATCTTCTGGGTGTCCTAGAAACTATGAAAGAACTGGTTGAGAATGTATGGATGAAAAGTAACTTGCAGTGAGTGACCATGAAGCAGATGTCAGAATTGACTATACTCAGTTAAAAAGGAGAACAGAAATACCATAAATCATGGACAGCAGAGTGCAATGAGATCAGGAGGTGGAAGTCCTGGATTTTTATATGATGTCACCAAAAATAAGAATAGGAACTGGGGAGAGCTCTTACTGTTTAAAAAATAATAAGACAACTCATGGGCACAAATTATCCTGAAGTAGAGTATCAGCATTCCAGGGATAAAATCAGAAAGGCAAAATATAACTTGTGAAGTAATAAAATACATGAGAAAATACTCTGTTTTTCTCTAGTTGCAGGAGATTAAGACAAATGTTGGTCTATTCCTCAACAGGAGTCTTCAGAAGGTTACAGTGTTAATGATATGAATTCATGAAAATGTCAGCATAGCACCTGGGACAGAGAGATGAGTAATAAAAAAAAAGCAGTGACAAACAGATTGGAAAATAAGTAAATTAGAGGTTTTTTTTGGAATTCAACCTCCATGAAAACTCTGTGGGCATTTTACTTTTGCCAGCTTTTTATCTCAGGGATGATAAATGATTACATTTTTGAAAATTTGTTCTAAATAAAAAAGGCTCCGCATAATCAGGAAAAATCAAATCCCACATCTAATTTTTTTTTTTTTAAAAAAAGAGGAGAGAGATGTTAAAGAGGAGAAAAAGGCACTTAGCTTAATTTGAGTTCTGTAGAAATCCAGTAATAGTCAAAAAATAATTCACAAACACCAAGAAACAGCAATGATACAAGGCAAGTGCCTGCACAGGACTTTTGAGAACAAATCATATCAAATAGATCTAATTTTTTTATTTATTTATTTTTAAGAAAATGATTAGAACTGTACTATATGATACACTATACTATATGACGCAACAGTGGAAAATTAGTAGACAAAAATATCCATAAGAGGATAAAATTAAACTTCACTCAGATGAGTACCCTTTCTCTGAGAGTATTCACTATTAGATGCCAGGGAAGAACTTTAAAATATATGATAATGATTCACTATTTCCTGTGGTAGGCTGTCCTGACTTGGAGAAGAACACAGCTTAATGACTTTCCATGATGGAAGCTGTATCTAAATCTATATTGAACATTCCATTCAAAAAATTAAGGATATTTAAATAAAATTCCAAAGAAATGGGCTCTAGGTCTGTTATAATACTGTATTTTTGTAAATATCTTGCATGATGGTATAGATATATTTATTAAATATGAAGATCTTACCAACACAGGAGAAGTTTCAAGCACTGTTAGGGTTGGGACTACAACACCAATAAACTTGAGATAACTTCCCTGAAGAAATAGGATTCATTTTGTGGGGGAAGGAAATGTAAAGTCATATTACAGACTTGGATTACACTACACAGACAGAGGGTAGGGAATGACAGAACTGCTCTGCTGTAAAAGGTTTGAGGATTAAAGCAGATCAGATCTGAGCATGTGCCAAGTACATCCTGCCTAAACGAAAGGCTGTCTGCAAGGGCTGGTGCAGTATTCACTGGTAGAGTACACTGTCATTTACAAGCATTATTCCTCAAGAATAAACTAGGCCACCTGGAAGAAGTTCAGTAAGAATGATAGAACTCATGACTACTTCATTTAGGAAAGTTTGAAGGGGTCATTTAATCTAAAGGAAAGAAATCTGAAAGGAGATTTAAAAGTTTTCAGCTGTACAAAAAGTTGCTGTAAGGAAGAGACTAAGCAATTGTCTGTGGCCACTGGGGCCAAAACAAGAAATTGCACATTTAAATACCAACAAGGGAAATTTAAAGTCAGGCACTGCAAAAACAGTAGAACAACAGCAACAGCCCAAAACAGCAGCTCAGCTTCCATCATTGTAGTTTATCAAGGAAAAAGTTAGGCAAGTGTATCTAAAATGTGGCTTAGACAAAAATGACATAGCTTCAGATAAGAGGTATAGTATCCTGAGTCCCTTCCTGATTTATTTTCTGTGAATCTATCACCTGTATGCTATACACTTTTGTTTAAAAGAAAATACTTACCAGCAATAGATACGTTTGATTTTCAATTACTTCTACTTGAAGATAAGAGTTGTTCCTATGAAATAGTCTGTCTTGCAACAGATAATTATTTGCACTTATGCAGAAATTGCTGACCAAGATTTACGTTTTTTCTTCTAGGCAGAAATTAGATTACATGGTTCTAATGGCTTCTTCTGGCCCTAGCATTTCTAACACTATGAACAGATAAATATCTGCTCGACATTTTCTCAGTATGCTATTGAAGATACTACTGAATCTTTCTTTCACAGCTTTGTACCACAATACTAAACATGAGTCCCTGAAAGGACAAGAAGTAGTTGGCTCAAATTGAAACACAATACAATACTGCAGAACATTGCATTATTGTTGTATTGTATTGTGCTGTCTGAATGTTGCAATGCATTCCCCAGAGATGTTAGGGACTTTCCATCCGTGGAGATATTCAAAACCCTGAGCAACCAACTGTACCCAGTCCTGCTTTGACCAAAGGCTTGGACAGCACAATCTCCAGAAAGCCCTTCCAACCTCAGTCTCCTGTGATTCTGTGAATTGTAGATTGCAGAACACATTTATTACAGATCAGCCAAGTGAAAACTCGGAAGCATTCAAGAATGAAAGAAAAAAAGAAAAAAACACATAACTAGCATTTTCTCTCCAGTTCAGGTCCACATGGATGTTTTTCAGCTGTGCCCTAACTATTTTTGTTCCAAGTGGATTATTTTTCTAATGAAAATTAGGCTGTTTTTTGCTCTCAGAATGTGGGAAAGGGAACCAGTGAAAGTAAAGTTACCTGCTTTGTAAGATGTCAGCACATATAAAGTAATGTAAAAACAAGTAGATCTGGTAAAAAAGGAGAACAATAAATTTGGAGTTATAAACATCAACTTAGTGCAATAAAATAAATATTATGAAATTATGAAACACAAAAACTAGAAGTTGACAATGGAGCAGTGTTAAAAGTAAAATGAAGAAAATACTGGAAAACATTCAGTGAACATAGAAAGACAGAAAATGGAGATGAAAACTGAAGGAACTGGCTTCCATGGCTCCATGGGGGATGCTGTCACATTCTAGCCCATCTCCCTATTCAGGCTAATTTTTCAAAATAAAGATCTCTTATTCTTATCTGAAAAGATAAAAAGATCCTTATTCTGATCTAATCCATAAGAAGAAACCACTAACAAAGGAAACATAAACAATCCATCCCCATGATACAAGGAAGAGTTTGATGCTTCTCGTAGGGGGAGGGGGGGAGGGGGGGCAACTATCAGTAAATACAGCTAATTGTGGGAAGTTTCAGCAGGACAACGAGTAGCCCCTTCACTGACACTGTGCACAAAATTTATGCACTTACCAACTGTCTCCTGGAAGTCAGCATTTATATAATCTATTTTGGAAACAGAAGACTTGTTCATTCATTGAAATGGATGAAAAAAAGGGAATGGTCACTGTAATTTATGTTATAGATTAGGAGTTTAGTGCTTTCATCCAGGATGCAGAAACTCTGAATAAAAAATCCTCCAGCTTGCTGTTTCAAACTCAAAATTTATATCTTTCACCAGCATAGCTTAACATTATGGTCTAAAGGCTGGGAATCGCCTTTCTGAAGAAGCTGTGTCATTTCATAGTTAAGACTATGGCGTTCTTATACGTGAACAAATTAACAACTAAAATTTACTAACAAATTGGGAATGTAATTTCATTTGGAAATGAAAAATAAAGGCAAAGTGGCTATTACGGAGAATTCATCTGTGAATGGCAAATTGATTCCTAGAGCAAATGCACTCATTTTGCTCAAAGAAAGGATGTGATCTCTGACAGTTGGATAAAACTAGTAGGAAAAATAATTAGTTGATAAATCAGTGTAATTAAATTTCATACACGTGAGTGCTACTGCACCTCAGTCTTCAGTGTAATAAGGCCAGCCCTGTAGCACAGAAGCAGGATATAAATCTCAGCCGTTTAGTCTCTGAAAATCTATTATTGAAAGAAAAAGTGCACCTTTTCACTGAATCACAGAACTGTAGGGATTGGAAGGGACATCTGGAGATCATCTAGTCTAACCCCCTGCTAAAGAAGCTTCCCTATTGTAGGTCACACAGGAAAGCATCCAGGCAGAATTTGAATACTGCTGGAGAAGGAGGCTCCACAACCTCCCTGGGCAGCCTATTCCATTGCACTTTATCCTCAAAGTAAAGAAGTTTTTCCTCATTTGTATGGAACTTTCTGCATTCCAGTTTGTGCCCCTTGCCTCTTGTTCTGTCACTGGGTACAGCTGAAAAGAGGACTCATCCACTTGACTCCCTCCCATCAGATATTCATAATCACTGATAATATAATGTCCTTCCTCAGTTTTCTATTTGCCAGGCTTAACAGCCACAGGTCTCTCAGCCTTTCCTCGATTGTTGGGTGGTGAACAATTGTTTTATGCATCACTTGTTTTGTGTATATATATATACACATATATATATGTATATATATATATATATTCACAAAAATTATTACTGTCATTTCTCTCTTCCTTTTCTGTTCCAGTAAATAGTTTTTAACTCAGCCCATAAGTCCAATCTTTTTTTTTTTTTTTTTCCTGATTCTCTTCTCCATCCCACTGGGCAGCAGGGAGCAAGAGAAGGTCTGTGTGGTGTTCAGCTGCTTGTCAGCTTAAACCACAATGCAGTTGTCTGAAAGTAGGTGTCCCTGTACGCACAAGTTGTTCACAGTTTCTGCCATACTCTGCAGATACCTAGCCTATGCGACCCAGAGAATGATTCAATTTACCCTAGCTTAGAGAACCAGCAGCTCCTTAGCTGAGTCACTCGCTCAGCTGCAGTGACTCCATGCTAGACCTCTATTGACTCTAATAAGGGCCTACACAGAGGGAGGCAGTGACATTTGAGATCAGACAGAGTAACCTGCTGTCCTCCCACTGACAGTGGGTCTCCTAGGCCCATCAGGATGTCATGCATATCCTAAGGCATCTGAAATAACAGTAGTTCTTTGCATGCAGGTGACTGCAGAAAGCCTATAGCCCACAGATAGGCTCCTACATGCAGGCATAACAAATTTAGATATTTCAGATGACAGTTGAATGCCTGGAATTTAGAAACTTAAACAGAAGTTTTAGCTGGACAGGCAATGTAACTGCCATAGTATATGCAACACTGGTAAGAAGTGGCTTATGATGGTTTTTTTTGTAATTGTAATCTGTAATTGAAGAGGACACAAACCAGAGAAAACACATCACAAACTCATTCATATATATCCCTCAAGAGTACAAGAATACATTGCATCTGCTGTCTTCAGAACTGGCCAAGCAGAAAGCACCAGTAAACACTTTTCAAAAGGGTTACAGAAGAGTGATTTCAGGGCTTTAGAGTCATTTTGAAGGATATCATAGGATATAATCATAGAATCATTAAGATTGGAAAAGACCCCTAAGATCATTTACTCCAATCATCAAACCATCACCACCATGCTCACTAAATCATGTCCCTCAGTGCTATGTTTCTTGAACACCTGCAGGGACAGCAACTCCACATCTCCTTGGGCAATCTGTTCCAATACCTCACCACTCTTTCTGAGAATAAATTTTTCCTAGCATCCGACCTGAACCTAACCTGGCACAACTTAAGGCCATTCCCTCTCATTCTATTGCTGTTACCTGGTAGAAGAGGCCAACTCCCACCTTGCTACAACCTCCTTTCAGGTACTTGTAGGGAGCAATAATATCCCCCTGAGCCTCCTCTTCTCCAAACTAAACAATCCCTTTTCCCTTGGCTGCTCCCCATAAGGCTTGTGTTCCATACCCTTTACCAGCTTTGTTGCCCTTTTCTAGACATGCTCTAGGGCCTTTTTGTCTTTCTTGTAGTGAGTGGCCCAAAAGTGAACATAGCACTCAAGGTGTGGCCTCACCGGTGCCAAGTACAGGGGGACAATCACCTTCCTCCTCCTACTGACAGCACTATTTCTGATACAAGCCAAGCTATTGTTGTCCTTCTTGGTCACCTGAGCTCACTGCTGGCTCATGTTCAGCCAACTGTCAACTAAAACCCCAGATCCATTTCTGTGACACAGCTTTCCAGACACTCTGTCCCAAGACGGTAGTGTTACTTGGAGTTGTGACTGAAGCACAGTTCCTGGCACCTAGTCTTGTTGAACTTCATCCCATTGGCCTCAGCCCACTGATTTAGCCTGTCCTGATTCCTCTATGAGGTCTTCCTATCCTCTACCTATATGGTCACCTTCAGACAATCATGAGTTAACTCACTCCGCATTTCATATCAGCTCTCATTTGAAAGCCATCCCAATGCATTATTGCAAGATAGTATTTGAGCTAAAAAATCATGTCAGCTCCTTCGTTCGGACTTAGTAGATGGCAAATTTGGCTACACTGCTCTAGCTAACTCTACTAACTTGTACTTGTGCTCTACTAACTCAGAGCATAGATGGAGTTTGTAAGTAACCCTTAATCATTCAGATATATTCAGACACTTTGGTGCTGACAGAATCACAGAATCACAGAATTACCAAGATTGGAAAAGACCTTCAAGATCATCCAGTCCAACCATCCATCTATCACTAATAGCACTCACTAAGCCATGTCCCTCAAAACAAAATCCAAATGTTCCTTGAACACCTCTAGGATCAGTGACTCCATTATCTTCCCGGGCAGCCCATTCCTGTGACTGACCACTCTTTCAGAAAAGTAGTATTTCCTAACATCCAAGCTAAATCTCTCTGGCCGCCAATCCTCCATTTATGGAAGAATGAAGAAGAATATTGGCAACAAAATGAAGAGAGTTCAGGCAACAAAATGACAAGACCCATGAGGGACCCTTGAGATCTGAGGCACTGTATCCAGACAGAACAATATCAGTCCATATTTGACAAAGAAAAAAAAAGAAGAGAAAAATAAAACTGAAGTTGTCTTTGCTTAAAAGATAATTAAAGCAAAAAATGGTAGTTTTTATCAATTATCTAATATGGAAAACATCATCTTCCTAAACCAAATTCCCTATAGATCTTCAGATAAAGTTATTACCGAAGTGGTTTAGTGACCTCCTAACTTTACCATCAGAGTCTTTTTGTGGGTATTGACCACAGTACATGTGATTATGGAGGCAGGTTTACATGGGTATACTTGCAAATAAATTTATTCATTAAGTGGTTAGTTATTCTATTAGATTCAATTCTCCTAGACAAATTAGTAAGGTTTTTGAGCTTCTTCCCATCCTGCATCTTGTACGCCTGCCTTGTCTGGCAAAACCTGTAGTGTCCATCAAGAGAAAGAAGATGCACTGCAGACACTTGATTGCATCTTTTTTTCTTGCTTGACTGCAGTGACTGCTCTGAGAAGTAAACAATCACTCAGAAAAATAAACTGCTGCAAATGTTCATTGTAGGTTGTATCACTTCGTTATAAACTTGTTCACCTTCTTTCCCTAAATAAGCTTGTCCAAATTTGCCTTCCAATCCATATAATCCCAAGTGTTTTTCAGAGATCTCTCTCCTCTCCAGGCAGAGAAAACATTTCAATTTTGCTCCAAAACTGTTTTCTCTCTCTTCCAAAACTGTTCTCAGTGTCTATATTCGAGATCATTTGTTTTTTTGGTGTTTGTTTGTTTGTTTATTTTTGATGAGGCATTTATTCTTGATATTATTTCCTGCTTTTGTTGTTTTTGTTTGTTTGTTTGGGTTTTTTTTTGTTTTTTGTTTTTTTTTACTAAAGTTTTCAATCTCTAAAATAGTGTGAGAAAAAAAATGTATCTCCTGTTTTCAGAGTCAAAAGAGTAGCTGGTGTTAAAAAGCAACTACTTTTTTTTTATTATTATTTTTTTAAGTTTCTCTAAAAGAACACAGTTCTCAAGAACACTACCTTTCAGGGTCAATACCGAATTTATCTTAGGGCACATGCAGGTTAGGACTGCAAGGGAAGACTAACGAGCAGAGCAGAAACATACCCTGTAATTTGTCATTGCAACAAAGCATAGCACAGTTATCAGGAATTTCAGGTGCATGTAGGCTTAACACAGTTTCATGGAAATAAATTCCTTGGTTTGTTCAGTTAGAACTGAAAGAATGCTGGATCAAATAGTGAAAAGGGGTTGTTGTCACCTGTTTATGAAAATTGCCATTTTAATATATAACATATGTACAGTTTGGCTTTCTTTTGTGGTTGCATACTGAAATTCATTCAGTGCCTGCCCAAATGAGTTTCTGTGTTCTGTGTTATAGAAGACACAAGAAGACGAGACATTTGGTTGTAGGTGTGGAGAGGTTAAACCACAACACTTTTTGCATGCTTGCCATGAAAAAAAAGGGGAAACTTTTAATTAGTTGGAATTTACTTACTTGAAGGAAAAAAAAAATGTTCTGCTTGTTTTTCCTTCCTGATAAAAGACTAACATCAGCATCATCTTGTGAATAATTGGGCCATTGTCCCATTCTTGGTTTCCAGCTATCTGGAGTACAGTTAAGGCTGCTTTTTATTTGACTTTCCTCCCAGAGGGCCACTTCTCTACAGGAGAATTAAAGATATGCTGTGCTTACACATACATTTCTTGCAGTTCTGATAGCAGAGGAACAAGACCTGTTCTGAGTAAGCACGAATAATAAACAACACTGCAAGTTGCTACTGGGGACTCACATGTCTGAGAGACATAACACCAAAGGCCAACTCCCTGCTGAGGGAAACAGATAGATTGCACAGGTTATTGGAGATCTCCACTGCATTCCGAGGATCTTACCACGTAGTTAACAGGGGACTTTGAGAGCAAAATTCTAATTAAAATAAGTGGGTATTACATAACCAAGCTTGAAAGGCAAATTTTCTGCAATATATCCCTAGTGGCCAGAAACTGCCTTTATGTAAAACATTTATGCAGCCCGACCTCAGGAATTTAATGGTTGGGAGATGATAAGAAAATAACTTAGATTTTGGTATAAGGTGGTCAAATTAATTTCAAGGGTATATATATCAGTATTTAGAACCCTTGACTTCATCTTAACTCATATCAACATCAAGTCTCAGCTTTTCAAGAGAGGATGGATAAGACACGTCACTCAGCTGAAGGGAAAAACATCACTGATCCATCTTTAGGTCTATCTTTAGTGTCACAGATGTGCTGATAATCTGTCATACTGCTGCAAAGTCCAGGAAAGTGCAGCCCCATGCACCAGAAGTACTTCCCCAATGAAGGCGAACTGTGCAAGGATCAACATATGGTGCAAAAGTATACAGGGTGAAAAAGCTGGGGCTGTTCAGTCTGGAGAAGTCTCCAGCAAGACCTGATAGCAGCTTTTCAGTATTTAAAGAAGGGAATATAAGAAAGAAGGGACAGACTCTCTAGTAGGGTCTGCTGTAATATTACAAGGGAAAATGATTGCAATTTAAAAGAGGAGAGATTTAGATTGGATATAAACAAAAAGGTTTTTACAATAATGGATGGAACTCTGGCACAGGTTGCCCAGAGAGGTGGTGGAAGACCTGCTCTTGGAGATGTTCAAGGTCAGCCTAAATGGGGGTCTGAGCATCTGACATAGCTTTAGGTGTCCCTGTTCAATGCAAGGGAATTTGACAAGATGAATTTAAGAGTCCCTTCCAACTCAAAGGATTCTATGATTCTATTTGTACACCCTATGTCTGAGACTGCTCTGCCAGCTTCACTTTCAGGAGGGCCAACTTTCTAAGGAAAATATATCAACCATTAAAAACTAATTTCACTGGGTGGGTGAATTCCACCAAGTTCTTTTAATTCTCACAAAGACAGTTTCATCTGTCCTTAATTTACTAATCTAACTTTCTAAAGCACAGAGTTTCATATAAGATGTTATTTTTATTGAATTTTTTATTACTAACTCATGTATTATGTGGTACTATGTGTAGTAAATCTTTATGACAATAACTCAAATTGCTATTCTCATATTATCTTCCTCTTGTACTCTCCTTTTTCTTATTCTTTATTATAGCGATTTATTATTATTTATTCCAGTATAACTAGAAGATACATCTCAATCACATGAACAGAAATATTTTAAAGAAATATTTATCTGCTTTTTTCAACTGCTTGTGCCAGCTCACGCAGACCATAGCACTGGCTCTGTGAAAGTATCCATCTACTTTAGCTTTCCTTCTGCCTACAATAAAAGAGCTTACTTCCCCAGGAATTGTACTGGACCTCATCTGCAGAGCTCAGGCACTCATTCAAACATCAACTTCTCGAAAGTTGTTCATGGAAACAGGCTGAAAAGTTGTGAATTTTGTTGTTGTTGTTCTGGTATTGCTGATGGGCACCTATAAGCTAGAGCTCATGTTTGTGAGCTCTTCAAACAGCAGGTTAATCATTAAGGCACACAGCAGGCTTATATTCGGTTTGAACAACAAAGAGGAAGGCCATATCTTTACAATCTTTTTAAATAATAACACAGTTTGATAAGTTGACTAATTACGGAGTTTCACCAATACTATTCAAAATTAGGTAGAGCCCTATTAAACCTTTGTTTGTCGATATCAACTGAGAAACTGAGCTCCTGGAAGTGATCAATTATAGATGGAAGAGAAAAAATTCTCCACAATAATAACTATGCTAACCTGAAGAAAGACACAGACAAATCCATTTCATTTTATCATTTGAGTAGAAGGAATAAATTCAACACAGTAAGTCTCGTTTTTCTGATATAGATTTAAGAATGCATATAATTTGAATGTAGAACTTACAAGGAGAAAAGCAGAAAAATCTAGAAGGGAAGAAAGAGGTGTCAAAAGCCATGCAAGCAAGGGAGATTTGAAGCTTATCCTGCATTTTAGTTCTTCTTTATCACATCAGTAGAAGCCTGCAACTGTTAGCATTCAATAAAGAAACCTACTTAAATATTGGTGAAAAAATTCAGGAAAGGACAATTCAACTATTAGAAGAAGTAACAGAATGAATGCTTATTTTCCACAGAACATTCGCTGCTCAAATGTCCCTAGAAAGCAAACCCCAGAATGAAAACAACAAATGAATATATAAAACGAATAATATTTTTGAGATAGCCCAGCCTAGGCCTGGCACTAGGAAACTATATCATCCCACAACAAGAAATATAATCTAAAAGATAACTGTTAAGAGAATTAAGGGCACGACTTGTCAGAGGATGACTGTTTTTAAAATAGTGTAAGCAACATTTTATAGCTTAGCTCTAATTTCATAACTTTTTTTTTTCCTATTCTTTGCTTTTAAAGACTGAACTTGGTTTTTTGTGACTTTTGCTACTCTTTACTTACAGGTTCTATAGATACAACAGAATAATAATATCTTATATTAACTGAGTATGAGAGTATGAATACTCAATCAGTAAAACTGCAGCCTCAAGAGCTGCCAGCCACTGGCCCAGAAAAAGCCTTAATCTTTTACATAGCAACCTGACCTCCTGTTCTTCACTCCTATTACTCCTACAGACTAAGCACCCCTGGGGACATCTCCAGATAAAGTCTTCCTCCTCACTGCCAAGGTCTCTTCTGGAAGTTTGTAGATGTTTACCTATTCCTCATCAGTAAGACAAAACACATTTTATTGTCTTTTGTACTTCCTCATCTAATGTTTTCTTCTGAATTGCCTCCAGTTCACTGCAATGTTAATTAGCTTTTATGTATTGCCGGAGATTGATGCATCTCAGCAGTGACTTAAGTGACTTCTCTACAGTTGTTTTAGTTTCTATTCATAAGACCTTTTAACCTATATTAGTCAAATTATTTCCCCCTTGTACTACATTAGCATTTACATAACATCTCTCATTCTGAAGTAGCACAATGAGAATTAAAAACAGGCAGAGCAGCTCAGGAAAATAAAAGGCCAGCTACTAAGATTTGTCTTTGCTTGAAATATTCAAGTTGGTCAGGACAATATAACAACAGATGAGTATTTGTCAATGTAGAATTTTCCACATCATTTAGATTACTAAGCAGGAATAGCTGAATCTTCTCATAAATCCCAGTGTAATGGGATCTTAAGTGTTTAGCAAACTTAAATCAAATTTTCCTACTTAAAAAATAACCCAAATCTATAAATATTACAATTCCTATGTAAGAGCCGTGTTACTCCAGCAAGGATTCCTTCAGTAGACTGTAAGAGGCACACAACTTTTCATGTACATTTTAAGCACATTTTTATAGTTGACATATACTTTCATTTTTTATTACCTAATTACTAGAGACAATTTGCATTAGTAAACAGTTCACATAATGTCTGAATTAGAATGAACATGGTCATAAAATTATTTAGCTACATATTATCATATGAAGAATGAGTCTGAATTACACAAACGTTGAATCATCTAGAGGTCTGAAGCAAACATTTCCCAAACTGATGGCCTATAGAATCCTATCAGAGGTCTACAGCTTAAGGTTTATCGCTGCCTGATAACATGATGCTGATTCACCCTGGGCAGTGGGAACAGAGCAAACTAATGAATAAAAAACACTGACTCAGAAATACACTTTAGCTAAAGACTGTGGCCCTGTGTAATAACCTTCTGGTAATAACCTTGTTTGTTTGATTTTAGTTTTGTCAAACAGATTGTTTGCACTTCAGTTTTCTCTTTCAGAATATTCTCTCTTTTCAAATCCATCCATTTCTGAGGAAAAAGGAGAAGAAGAAGAAAAAAGACTAGAGAAGATGGTATTTTAAGGTATTTTTAACAGGAGAGCCTATTCACAGAGTAGAACAGAAGTATCACCTGGCTTAGGAAGAACCCAGTTGTTCACTAAAATGCAAAAAAAATGAAAGTACAAGAAAATAAAACAAGGAGAGGTAATGAAATAAGAGTATGAATGCATGATTTTGGAAAAGGCGAAAAGCAATCTGAAGCTGAAATTATGAAGGAAGCTTAAATTATGGAGGCTAGCAGAAAGAGAGTGATATCCACTTAGAGTACTAAGCAAAATAAACCATATATTTTTGCAGTCCATTTTGGGCCTAAAAAAAAGGTTTGTTTAAGAATAATCACAGGTATGTTTTTTAAGAAAGCAAAAAATTCAACATTTTTGCTCTTCTCCAGAGAAATGTGTCATTATTTCTGTATACATTATTTCCATAAGCAGTTCCTGAATTTGGCACAGGATTATATATGTAGAAGATCCAGGGACATGACTTTGCTATAACTGTCTATGCAGTTTTAGTTCTTTACTTCTCTGCCATTGTCTGTTCATCTTATTTAATATCATTACTGTTAATTCTCAACCTAACAAACTCACAGTGAGAAACTCAGATTAAAAAAGGGTCAGAAACAATGAATACTACACAGGAAGTTAAGCTATGGGTTACTGTGCTCAAAAACTCATCTCAAATGACCTCAATTTTATTTTTTGTACAATGATGTCTAAAATGTAGTTCAGGAATGCAATCAAGAATGCTTGTTTATTTAAAAACAAACAAACAAACAAACAAACAAAAAAACTTTTCAATAACAGAAAATGTGAATGCAGTTGCTCAAAGATAATGAGCAATTCCAAACTTTCCGAGGTTTAATGAAAACTACTCTAACTGCATTAGTTAATCAACTATTACTACTTGCACTGCAGGACATAAAAGATTCATGTCAGTAGAGATTTAAGCTCACAAAAGTAGAACGATACTTAATGGTTAGTGAACTGCACTGGAATATTCCTTAAAGTGATTTTTCTTCTTCTATGTCTACGTTACAGTGTGCTTTATTTCACTGAAGCCTTGTGACAACTGTAAATGGTTAAGCAATTTAGATCGACATTTACTGCTACCCTAAAATTCAAGCAAAACTGGTGGGCGTCCACATGTAGAACTGTAGAGCAAACTGGCTTTAGAAAAGGATTTTGTGAATCACTGAATTGCACTAAGCTTATAAGCAATATTGCCAAAGAGCAACTGTAACAAAAGCAGCAAATTCAGTAGGTAGAACTTTTCCAGAAATGTAATTTTGAATATTGAACTACATTGTAGTAAGATGCAGACTTGCATAAAAGGCACGCTACAGGTCTTTCTGGTATCTTTGCTTCTGTTGTCTCCTAGTGAGACATCAGTGAACATAATTATATCGGCTTCCTGTATTCCTGTATTCCTGCATTCCAAAAACATAATGCTACAGCTATATTCCATATATTTTCAGGTTGATTATAGAGCTCCTGTAACCTGTTTTCTACTGCATATGCCAGACAATAACCCAAAAGAATAAAAACAGGCTAACATTTGGAGAGATGCTGTGAGCATAGCTTCCAAGCCACATGTACATAATCAGGTTTCCCAGTGCTATCTGTGAAATCTCCTACTAGTCTAATGCTTGGGAAAGTACAAAAAGCTTAATTTAATCATCATTGTTTGGATGAATTTACCAAACTTTATTTTTTCTGGACACCAAAATGTCAGATGAAAAAAGCACATGTTCGATTGCTCAATTGCTCTACTGCTCTCCTACTTTTTAAAGCCATTTAGTGTATCGCTGAAGTTCTTGTCTAACAAAGAGTGGGTCAGGGTTGCAAAATTGTTTTTTAGTTTTGTTTTTCAAGGTTTGACAGACTAAATAATTCCTTTCAAAGCAAAAACATCTGTCTTCCCTAGGTTTCCTTTTTGTTGCCTGTCATCACGCTATTCACATAACTCACGTGTACATTTTCACTTGAGAATACTTGGCTAGGCAACAGGTATGTGTCCTGCTTTAACCTCATTCTACCTTTACCCCTATAACATATTGTCAAAACTTCTCTCTTGGAATCACTACTCCTACTGTAATTCTAAACCTGATTTGGTACACCCAGCTTTTCCCTTTTGTCTTTGCCACCTCCAGAAAGTCAGCTAACCTGGCAGAAGGCAGCATGTCCCTTTGCTACACTACACTGCCACAAATACTTGTGAAACTTCTCACCAAACTATTTCAGGGACAGATGCAAATTAAAGACAGTAAAAAAACCAGACAAACAGTGAGCATCCTTCTTCAGCAGTGTTGCATTATGTTATCTTCAATTATATGTATCACTTTGCAATAAGTAGTAGGAATTCCAGATTCAGAAAGTCTTGTCAGCCCTTCAGTATGAACAAGTAATACTTAAAATACCTCTTAACATATTGATCTTGTTAGAAAACACAGTCTCTGAATCAGGAAAGCCTCCAGCTCCCAGACAGCAATCTGATTTTAAGACATATCTGAGAACTATAACACCTCATTAGCTCAAAGCTAGTGACCTGTGTTCTGACAGATCCTTCTCCAAACGGGAGGATGCTGTATCCAAGACATGAGATCTCCGTAAGGTGAAAACTGATCAGGATTTATTTATTTTTTTGTACTTTTCCTTGTGTCTCTTAGATTGTGTGTTTGTTTTCTGCAGTCTTCCAGGTAAGCAGACAACACAGATCATTTTATTTTTTGAGACACTGGGCAGGGACAGAACAGAGATTTTTATTGTGGTCTTCTTATGGACTTCACTTCTGTTCTTTAACATTTTAACCTCTTAATTTAAATAAATAAATAGGTAATTAAAATTTGGAGCATGTTTTTGCTTCTGTCTTGCAGAAAAACGCATAAACATCACGTCACATGTAGTAATCCATACAAAGCCTTACACTTTGAATGGTTCGCATATCAAAAAGTTAATTAACAGATATAGTCCATTTCCATATATCTTCCTCTAAAGGTTGCTGCAAAAACATTTCCTGAATATCCCTTCACAAGTTAATGGCAGCCTGGCAGTGGTATAATGACAAATATATTTAAGTGACATGCATGTTGCAGCAGCAGAATGCAAAGTATAATGAGGCAATGCATTTCTTATAGAGATGTGACATGAAAAACATTGACCTGTGGTCCCAAGTCATTTTCATAAGACAAAAGCTTTCTTGGTAATAAAAACAAATCAGTCAATGTTCTGAAAAACTAATAAACCATCAGGGAAGCAATTCAGCTGTATTCCCCTTTTAGTGAAAAAGGACCCATTATTATTCCTCCTTTGTACTTAAAGTTTGGTGATAACATTAGCTGCACTATGACAAAGTAGCCTTCTTGATTAATGGGAGATACCTCCAGAAATGGCAGTGGGACTTAGCTTGGAAACATATGCTGCCTTGCTGGTCATATTAAACAAAGCCAGCCTGACATTAGAAACACAGGGCTGGGCTTAACAGACAGGACAGAAAATTAATTGCAGAGAAGCTGAAGATAGTGCAGTGCCCCCGCAAGAAATGTTGCCAGCTCAGAGACTATTTATATTAAGACAAGCAACTAGAACATGAAGTGGATGAAAGAGGGGTCAGGAGGTGCACATATTTTGCATAGGAAGGAGAAAAAAACAAAAAAGAAAAGTGATGCCTTCAGTCCATGAATCTCAAAGTGTTTCCCAACAAATAGATCTTAAGCTGCTTTGCAGGAGAAACAAAGACTTGCCTCATAATTACCTTTGTAAGGTAAGGTAGTTGCACTTCTTCCTTTTCTACAGGCACAGAAGGTGGGAAAAGAAATGAAGTGATTTGCAAGAATTTTGCCATGCAGATAGAAAAGAATCACAGGGTATGACTGCAAACTCTGCTTTTTCTATGACTGTAAGCACATCACTACACACATATAGCAGCCATCATTTCCAGAGGAGGAGATGGGTTGCAATTATTCTTTTTTTTATAAGCCACGAGCTCATTTACAAGTATCTTTGTCTTCTGGTTTCCAAATGAGACAGCATTTGGAAATATAAAAGCACCAGGGAGATGTCATTGAAGTAATTCTGATTGGAACTGGAAATAATTTGCTGGAACTTCTGCAAGAAAACTGGGAGACAGCCTTTCATTTTCGTGACATATTTTTTTGGATGCTCTACACTATTAACAAACTAGTTCTGTCCTAATCTATGCCACAGTCAACAGCAGTATATCCAATCTGAATTTTGTCCAGTTGCACAAGGTCCAGTTGAATAAGTAATGCTACCCACTGAGAATTTGTTGAAAATGCCGTAGAAAACAGTACACTACTTGCTTGAGAGTGGATAAAATGACAGAATGAAAGAAAAAAGGAATGGAACTGAGAAGATTTAGGAGGTCTAAGGTAGACCATCTATGATTGAAAGGGCTGTATCAAGCGAGAGTGTTTGAAAATTCAGTACAAATTTGGTAGAGTTGTTCTTGCTGATGCAATATGAACGGTTATTTGTGATGGACATAATACAAAGAGATCCTGCTTGAATTCAAGTCTACCTGGCATTGCTCAAGCAAATTAGTAGACAATTTCATGCTTGATCTGTTTAAGATATAAATGATATGGGTAGACAATGAAACAAAACTGAGCAAAAGAAAATCAGCCAATGCCCTTGTTATTAAATCTCTGTGTAAAAGTAAATTATGAATCATTCTACCAAGACAAGCAGTAGGTGCTGCATCAAAATATATCATGGTAAGAAAACCAAGAACTCTGTTTTCATAGTATACAGAGAATTCAAAAGATGAAAAAATTACTATTCATCTTTAACTGAAAGTAATATGACTCTTCCTTAAAACTTTAACTGCTTCTCAAACAGAAAACTGAAACACCATGGCACTTTTTATTACTACACATCCTTAAAAAAAACAAACAAACAAACAAAACATATTTCCAGTGGAAAACTGAATTTACATAATTGAGATAACAACTGCACTCCCAGCATGGATTACTGATGAAAAGAAAAACTATGATCACAAAAGAAATTTGCTTTAAAAATCTGTCACTCATACTAGAATTATAGCATTTTATGTACTTATGTCTGTTACTACCCTTTGGATATGTTTAAGTTACCCTGGGCTTGTTTTCAGCCATTATTGAACATTTCATAAAAGACGCATACCATTCAGAAGCTTACAATCAATTAACTTTCTTAAAGACTTTCATAGGGCCTCGTGGTTTATAAAAACAGCATACATACTTAAGTTTTAATTGTCAGTTTGTTCTTACTGAAATGAAATTTCTACCAAAAGAAGAATAGCTCCTGATTTTACAGACTCAAGCACAATGGCAGCAGAGAGATAGCAGAGACCAGTGCAGGAGCAACTGCCATTTCTGTCTACAACACTAGCTGTGTTCCTTATATAAGTTTGGCACAGAAGCTCTTATTAAGAAGGAATACAATTACTTTATTGCATTCCCTAGAAGTTGTTCAAAATTACTGTAGCCTGTATAAACTCCCTGTGGGCTGGTTGTAGTGGGTTCTTCTGCTGAGGAAATAAGGTTGTGTGACTTTGCTAAAGGGCAGCCCTGCACCCTGCTCCTCCTGCTTGCAGGAACAGCAAGCACAATTCCACAGAGCTCATTCTTTTCCTTCTCTCTCTCTTTTCCCTGGCATAAGTGATCCTAAATTCAATCTTTGCTACAGCAAAATTCACTTTTTGCTTATAGCGTTGAGAAACTTTGAACCAACTGTTTAGGAGGGTTACATAATAACTTTCTCCAAAGGGCACAAAGTTTGTGTGGTTTAGCACAAAAATGTTACGTCCTGTTTTGGCACTCATAATAAATTAGGGAGTCTGCATAGACAAACTGAATGTAGACGCAAAGTGAATCACTTTGCTTTGGCAGGATTTATTCTCTATTGACACCAGCCGAAATTATCTTGAATGGAAGGAGAGGCAAAAGGTCTTAAAATGTCAGATAATCAGAAATAAATTTAGTAAAATAAAGCAGATGAATGTGTGTCTTGTCCTTTTATTGATTTAAGTTTAACTTCTGTATCTTCATAAAAACTCAGAAAAACTCAGAAAAAAAGGTTGTATAGTGGTTGGCCCTAGTAAGGGAGTACAAGGATTGTAAGTGCTGAAGTATCTCAATTCCCCAACCTCCTAGATGATTTGCGGATAGGGAGGGAGGAGTGAGAGAATCCTCTCCCTAGGCATTAGCTCCTCATAGAAGCAGGATCATAGGAACACTGTCCCAACCACCATCATTCTGCAGAGATGCCTTCTATTGCTTCTTCAAGAAGAAATTTCAAAAATTATTTCTCTTTGTCCATAACATAATCTTTGGTAAGAATACATTAGAGAATTAATCAAACAGTTTTTAGGTATTGCATAGGACCTCTGGACCTTTTTGAAGTGCAATAGGAAAGAATAACCACTATCATAATTAATAGATGGATCTAATGTATGCTCCAACTGCAGGAGAGCTCTGATCTCTGCAACACTCCTTCACATACAAAATTCTACCCACCTAGGACAAAGAAAGAGTCTCATAATGTCTTAGAAAAAAACCATAAGACACCTTCATCCCACCTACTTCGTGCTCAAGTCCAAAATGTAAAATGTCTAAACATTTTATAAAGATAAAAACTTGATCTCTGATGTCGCACTGAGTAATTTGACCCAACAGCAGCCTGATTTATTACCTTTCCAAAGGTGTTTGTGATATTAATTGCTGTCTCTTAGATGTTTTGACTTGCTCATATTTTATATGAAATGACTGTTTACAGGATATTATGTATATGAGCAGTTTTGCTCTTTCAAGTCCTAGCTCTGTGAACAGGGCTAGCCCTAGGCAAAGCCTAAGGCAGAAAGTGAAATACATTTTTTAAAGGCTGTTTGTTAATTGAGCCCTAAACTGCTTCCTTATTTTTTGCCAGTTTTATCCCAACATAAAAACAAATCAATGTTAGGGCATTCTGCCAGATGCTGGGCAACTAAAACCACTCTGAGCCTCCTCTTGCTTCCTTGGCAGCTTAGATATCTCAGCACTATCAAAATTTTCTTCAGCATCTAACTGGGATTCAAATCTAAATGGTCCGTAATCTACATATGAATATTTTAATTACATGCTGCTATGAAGAATTAAAACAATTGGCAAAGCACAAAGAGCTTAACTAAGAATTTGTAAACTGTGATAGCAACAGTTTTGTAATTTCAGTCTGTTTATTATGCTTTGGGCATCTCTCTTTAAAAGGCTGAGAGTAAAGTCACTGCCAGTTAGATTGTTCACAAAAAAATGGTGGTGGTTTTACCAGAACATTGCTACCTTCCTGCACTCACTGCAGAAAATGATGAAAAAATTAAAAGATTTCTCAAACCACCAGCTTGGAATTCAGACATGCATGAATGTCACTAATTTGAAGGAAGATGATCAGTTTGCTTTCATGACAGTCTCCATCTAGCAGCAAGAGGAAGATGAGGGGAAAGAAGAGGTTGAGGGCCAGCCAGTCGCTGCTCTCAGACCTGCATCAAATGCACTGGAGTGACATGAAAGACCCAACTCTTGCCTCCTTCCCATGATAACAGTGCCTAGATGAGTCAAAAACAGACTCTGCTGGGGATTACGCCAGTGTGCGAAAGCAGAAACTCTCCAGGCACCGTCTTTTGGCATTTCACTTCCCACTTACGATGTTGTGATCTACTATCTTGGTCAAGAGACAGGTTTCAGAGCATCCAGTGACATACTGCCTTTTGGCAACTGATATCTCCTGTGTCACACCTGTTGCACTCTTGTCCCTCAGTGTCCATGCTGCCATAGTGCTTCACTGTTGACATCTTACATGTTAATATGCATATGTATTTTATTACATGCTGGGCTTTCGATACACTCCTCAGATTTCTAATGTACTTTGGTAGCAGATTTTTCCCAGTTGCATACTCCTGTCCATGTAGTGCTTTAGCAATCTTAGTATTTCACCATCTCCATTTCAGCAGTGTCTTGTTGTCACTCTAGAACAGCTGCTGCTGCTGAGGACAGGAATCCAGGATTATGTCTCTGACCAGTGACAACTAAAACCTGTGCCTCCTATTTCAATGCTAATATCACCAAAGCTCCAGCATTCAGTAGCTATTTATTTATTGTAATGAGTAGAATGTAAATATTCTATAGGTACGCTCAATGACAGCCTATATTTTGCTAATAAAGTGAGTATATGCAATGAGCATCAAATACAACAAAAGGCTTATTTTCTCCTCCTACTTCTGTGATGGCAGAATAGTTGGACGTGAAACGTCCATGGTCATGATGATGAATTACTTGCATGTAGTATTAACGGTGTCTTTTTGAATGAACAAAAGGCTGATAAAATGTCACAGATGGGTGAGAACTGAAATCAGACATCAGCTGATGGTGCAATCAGTGAAAGACAGCAAACTTATCAGACAGCTAAGGGATAGGGTACTGACGGATGCAGGGAAGCCCAGAATGGAGTCAGTGGGATGTAAATAAGAGGAGAAAAGAGGAAAGGAATCAAATAGTGCAGTGTATCTTCTTCAAACAGACATGAGACATAAGAACAAGGAATAGGTAGCTATGGGAAGCCTAGTTGGAAATTTGAGCTACAGTAAGATGAAAAAAAAAAGATGATGAAACTGTTAGAATGAATATAGAAGTAGAATGATGCAACCTGGTTAAGTCTTGATGCTGTGGGTAAGCGGATACTAAGAAAGAGCATGATTAACTATAGTTCAAATAGCTGCAGTGAAAAAAAAGAATTTCATTAATCACGTGAAGTAGCTTAGAAGAAATTTTTAGTATTTTCTACAGGTGCAAGACTCTGTAGAAATAATATTTTAAGCATCATCCGTCTCTTTACCAGTCTACCTGGCAAACAGCCTGGCAAAGTTGTGGGGAAAAAAGCCTTTTTGGAATAGCAAACATCAAGGTGATAGGAGAAGGAGAGTGATAATTGCTTGACTAGTCTTTGTTGTTTTTAATTTTTGCTTCTTATGTGAAAGAGAGGAAAAGTTTCTTGGTAATCAAAATAAAAACACCCATACCTTTCGAACACATTATCACCTTCCAAAAAGAGGTAAGGCAGAGTGGAGATAAAAGTTGCAGTTTCTGTACAGAGGTTAGACATTTATGTATGCATTATCATAACACTCTGGTCAGCTCTGGGCCAAGTCGTTCACAAGTGAGGAAGGCAAAAAGAATGTGAGCCCTCAGGTCTCCTCTTAAACCTGTTTGGTTTTGAGAAAAGTTCTTTGGGAAACTTCTTCCTTTTGACTTTTTTGGAGGGGTTATGGTTGATAAATAGAGTCGGGTGCTGTAATTAGCATAATCATCCACTATTCTTGTTAGATTTCACTGAAAGGCAAATGTCATAGTCACAGACCACACAGCCATTTTTGTTTCAGGTGGAGTTCAAGCCACTGAAGGAACCTCCTGGGTACACACTACAGTGTCACAAAAGGAGCTGAGACAGCAAAAATAAATCAACCAAGATCAATAAAGCCAACTTCTTGAAAGCAGGTTCTGCCCATACAGTCTAAATACAACACCAATCCAGCCTGAGAGCAGGGACAAATTTTTAGGTGACAAAGAGAAGTAATACACAGGAGCATAACTTTCCGGAGTGTAAGTAGCCCAATTTCATTGAGACTCCAAGATGCAACAGGGTCAGGGATCAGGCCAAAGAAACAGTGGGGAGAAGAAATGTTAGCAAATAGACCTCTTGATCCTTATAGAAAAAGCCACATGAAGTGCCTTGTCATGGTGAACAGGTAAGTCTGAGTTCTGAAGGAATTGGCTGGCACATTTGAACAGTCATGGCAGTCAGGTGAAGCCCCTGCAGACTGGAAAAAAAGGCAGATCTCCCCTAGGACTCACTTTGAGAACTGTGTTCAGATGTGGAGTCCTCAGTACAGGAGCAGGGTCTTTTGTAATATGACAGTGGAAAAATGGCTTCAAACTAAAAGGGGAGATTTAGGGAGATTTTTATTGGATATAAGGAAAAAGTATTTTACAGTAAGGGTGGTGAGGCATTAGAACACATTGCCCAGAGAGGTGGTGGATGCCCCCATCTCTGAAGACACTCAAGGTCAGGCCGGACCGGGCTCTGAGCACCTGACTGGGGTGTTGGTTCCCTGTAAACTGTAAGGGATCTGGACTAGATGACCTTTAAGGGTCACTTCCAACTCAAAGGATTCTACGATTCTAAGCATCCTTACGACACAAATGTCATTAAAATATTAGGTTGTTGATACATTCCAGAATGTTCCTGCACTTCCTGTTATGAGTGGGGCATCCCAACTCTTTATTTCATTTTGCATTGTCCTGTCTCCCCTAGGAAAACCACTCTGAATCCCACTCTGCAGTCCATACAACTCAGCAGGTGTGTTCTGCCACACCCACACTTTAAGTGGATGTAGCTAAAATTTCATCTGGGAACAGAACTGTCCATCACAGACTCTTTGAAAACAAGACATACCACATTAAGGACTCAGGAACTTTTTTTAGTAGGTAAACAAATAACATTTCAATTTTTATTCCTATATTCTTTTCTCCCTCACAATATACTTAAGTATTCCCTGGAGCGTGTTATTAGATAGACAGGAAACCAAAACAGATTATAATGATGAGTGATGAGAGAGAAGTGTACTGGCAGGTGTCTAATAGAACGTAATGACTCGACAGGAAATGTCTGGTACCATTCAGTAACAATATCTCTCAACCTCAGTACTTTTTTCTGATTTTAATATCCAGAAGTCACCCATCCCGTTTTCTTTCAGTTAATAAATTGTTGCTTCCTTTTCTCCACAGTTATTGACAAGACTATTATCTAAATGAATATTAGCTTTCTTAATTAGCAGGCAATTCAGCTGTGGATCGCACAAAAGCCTTGTCTATTTTAACAAATGGTTACATTGCTTTACCAGTACTGAGCAATTAATTACTCAGAAGCTGCACTTCATTTTCCATGCAGTATTTTCCTAGAATTTGCACTGTGTTCTAACCTATGCAATTGTCAAATAGACCGAGGGTTTTTATTCCAAATCTAGGTTTCTTATAAAGAATCAGAAAACAGAGGCAGTTAATGGCTTGGAACTGGAATCCTTCTGTGCCTCTTATTTTCCGTTCTCTCCAAGAGCAGTCATCTGAAATGTGACTGCTTCAGTGAATCCAGTTACCTGCATGTATCTCTGCAAATCTCTACCTCTCAAAATAATATTTGAAGACCTTTAATTACAGGTCATTCCCCCTGCTTTCCTATGGCTTTTTAATATGTATAAACAAGACCTGAGACCTCAGGCCTGATTCTTCTTCACAGTCATTCAAAGCAGTGAGTGTAAAGCAGGACTAACCCTTCATAGAAGCTGCCCTGGACACATTCATCAACTTCAACGGGATTATACTAATTTATACCAGCTCCAAACCTTGCTTATAGTCTTTTACATTCACTTGATCATGGCACACATGACTACACAAGCAGTAGTGCACATAAGTGAATAATTCAGCCCTCTTCCCTTCTTTACTACCATCTTTTATTTGTGTGTAAAACACTCAGAGATACATAGATGCACAGTATAGGTAAGCTAATGAGTCATAGCCTTGAGAGAAGTCAACTCTATGTTGACTCTACCTTTGGAAATACTGCAAAGCATTCTGCTTTTAATTAGTAAGAAGAAGAACTGGTTTGCAACGAGATGTACTAATCCTCTTGCAACACAATGTGCAAATGATGTCAGAGGCTCTGACTCAAGCTCATGCTAAAAATGGAGCATTGCAACACAAATAATTCTGATTCATGGCAAGCCACTTTTTCCGAGCCTTTCAGATATCTCAGCTGTGACCTCCTCTTTTATCACTGTGGCCATCTTTGTCCTTTGTCCTCTGTCACATGGCTTCCCAAAACTGTAAGATCTACTCTCTGCCTCTTTATACACTCTGTTGGGCTAGAAGCTTGCTTGTTCTGAATCCTTCTGTCTTCTCAACCAGGAGAAATTTACCCAAATTTACATACCACTTCATAAGACTTATTTCAATTCAAGTTCCATCCCTTTGTGTTCCATCCCTAACTGAGAGCATCAAAGTATGAGCTACCTTGCGATGGCAAATACTGTATGTTTATATCACACACGATATCACACAACAAATGTACACCAGAAAACCAATAACAAAGATTAAAATTGTGCCTTCCACTAGGCATTTAAGGGTACTCCATAAAACATTGCTTACATATGGATACAAAAAACTTTCCCATGAGAATTTGTTATTTTCAGATAACAGCTTAGATAAGAGATTTAATGATACCTTTAAAGTTACATAGCAAGCCCATAGCAGAGCTGGAAAGAGAGGACTTATGTTTAACCTCCAAAATTTCTTACTCTCCCCCTGAGAGGAAACTTGCCTAGAACAGGAGCAGGATGCAAGTTCAGTGCTCAGGTCCTGTTTTGTTCTGGCCCATGTTCTCTTTTATCCATTAGTAAATTGCCAAGAAATCTGGTTCAGGAAAAGAATAGTGGTACATCCTCAGCAGGTATGAACCAGCTGATCTCTACTACCAATAGTAGTCAATAGCCAAGTTAGCTAATAGAAAAATGAATTTAAAAAATCTTTTTTTTTTTTTTAATCAGCCCTATAGTATCTTTTAAGTATTTTGTAGAATGCCTTCTTTTATTAATGTGATACCTACTTGCTGTAGAGGAAGTCTCCTTCCCTGTGGCTTTGCTAGTTATTACAGGCATTCTTATCTGAGCAATAGAAGGTTGATAAAATATTATTTTTATTTGATCAGCCTACTTTTATTCATAAGTTAAATACTGCTTCATTGACCATTTACCTCACAGATAGAGAAAACACTATTCACCACTAGAATATGCTCTGCTATTAGATTTCCATGCTATAGTTTCAGAACTAGTAGGTTAGATAGCTGATAAAGTGAATAACCTTACAAGTTTACAGATGTTTGCACTGGCAAAGCATTGGCATCAGCATGCATGAACAAGGCTTCAGGCCGAGGTTCCACCCAGCTGCAATTGTGTTGAAATAACTGCAGTCACAGCATTTCATCAAAATGTAAATTACATGACAAAACACAGCTGTGACAAATGGCACAAACCAAACAGGAAAGACCATAGCAACATCAGGCTAAGGAACAATGACATTTTCGTCTGCAGTTATTATCAGTATTTAAGGAACACTGGAGAGGTTTATTAGTCCTGTTGTTAGGACTGACCAACAGAGGCAAGTCAGTTACCTCACTCAAAGGTAGACTGGCACTGTGGGTTTGGATACAGATCTGCAGCTCCTAGCCCAGCATTTAAATAAACATTTTCCTTTGGGTCAGAAGCTTTGAACCCTCTTTCCATTTCTGAAGCACTGTTTCATTCGCGCGTGCTCTTTCAGTCTCGGGTGTGGATGCCATTGTGAAGATGGCCAAGAGAGGGCACCCGGCCCTTTGCTACACAGCCCGCCATTAAGAGTTCCAACCAACTGCCCAGTTCCAACCAGCTTTGCAGCAGCGCCCCTCACTTGCAGAAAAAGACCAACCTGTCCACCGACTTCAGTGAATCAGCCAGCAAGCACGCAGCAAATGCTTCAAATGCTCTACAGAAGGGAATTGCTGGGCCTGTGTCCCTCATGAGCTGGGTCCCACACAGAGCTCTGCGTGTGATATACAGATGAACCAATGAATACACAAAGTATTTCTCCATGAATAACATTTTTTATATTAAAGACAGGTGAATCAGAAAAAGCCCTAATGATTTTCATGCCTCAGATATTCCTGAAAGCAAGCGTGCATGCTGTGTTGAGGCTGGCAGGACAGCTTATTTTTGCTTGCCCTTCCTGATATCAGAAGTGGCATTTGGTAAATTGTTGTTAGACCACTGAAATCTAATAACATGGATCACTACAAGACCATTATTGTCCCTGAACACTATTGGCACTATATGAGTGAATAATGACTATGGCAACTTTGACAAGGGGATATGTAACCCTCAGGGTATTCAGGGACGAAGTGTGGTTTCCAAAGCCTGGTCAAGAAAGGTGTTCAAAATTACGGTGCCATTGGCTGACGCACCTTCTCTATGAATTTTAAAGATTTGCGACAGTGATAAATAAAATCATTTTCTCAGCCAGCTCTTTTCAAAATCATTTATGAATACACTGTTCAAAAAGGCATATCATTACAGTACAGAAAAATGTTGGTGTAGAGAGATATCTACTTTGATGCATACATACATATTAAAACAGATATTGCCACTTGAGAGATGAGATGAAAAAATCTACGTTAAAATCATCCACTTAATGGCACTTCAAAAATACAATTTCTTAACACAATATACCTGCCAAAGTATTCAAATGATTTTACATCATGTCAGGGAATAGCAGGCAATCCTTTTGGCTGCACAAGAAAGCTAGTAATCAATGAGAAGAAATGCAATTCACCATGCTTGATAGGTGAGCTAGTGGAGCAGCAATACTTATGAGAAAATGTTGAGTGACATGTGGGCACTTACTTTCTGTCTTTAGTTCTGCAGCCAGAGCTGACACCAAATTACAGGACATTTCTATTGATCTCAGCACAAATTATCAATCACAGTTCAGCAGGTAGTAGGTATGACTGCCTAATAAATGTACATTTCCTCATATTTTGAGCTGCAAAAAGGGGTGTTAAATTAAGATGGTCTTTCATATCTCAAAATTTTTTCACCATTTGCAAATAAAGGACTTACACCTATAAAGATATCTCTTTCCAAAAATTCTTAACGCAAATAAGTCCTATAATTTTTAAATTCAGTTTATAGTAGAGTGCTATAATTGCAACACATATAGATAAGAGCTAGAATAATCACTAATCTGTACAAGTTCAAGTGAGAAATCATTGATGCAAAACCTCAGCTATGAGGTTAAGATTTTGCCTGGAGCAATACCTGCCAGTAGTCCCACTGAAAACAGAGCATACTGCCAGAGGAATACTATTAGGGGAATGACGGGCAAAAAAACAAGAAAAATATATCCAACTTTAAAGCATCAATTCCAAAATTCTTATCACAGCTTTCACAAATAACTGACTTCTGCAGCAGTCTTCTCTAATCACATTTTCTTGCACCTCTCACCCTTGATAGCAATGCTCCCCCACATCTGAACAGCTTATTTTCCCAAAGATCCAAGACTTGCTCAAGTTACAATTCCATTCAACCTAAAATGAAACTCCACCACAGGAAGGCAGAGCAAGGGGCAGGAGTGTGACCTACTGCCCAGGACTGCAGCCACAGCAACACCACTCCAGACTGAGGCAGATGCTGTTCATCCAGGGGGCATCCCAGGAAGAGGAGGGCCAGCAGTGCCCAAGATACTTCCCAGCTCTGCAAGAGGCCACTCACACAGCACCATTAGCAGGGCTTGCATGGATCTTTAAAAATAAAAAGAAATTAAAAAATCACACAACTATTCCACAGGGAATGTCTCAGTCTTACTCAGTGCTCAAGTCAGAGCTTATGGATCCGAAATGCCAAATCAGAGAACAGTTGTAGCTGTTGGGAAGTTGGGATGGGTGAGGATGTTATGTTTATAAGTAGGAACTAGTTGTTAATTTTGGTAGGAGGGTGGACAGGAAAAAGGGTATTTAGTGGACCTTTGGAAGACTACATCCATATTAAGGTGACTGCTGGGAAACACCAGCATTTACAATGTAGTTGCCCCACTGGGTGTGCAAGGGCTGGTTCTGGTTGGAGTACTGTTCACAGATTGATAGTGTGTCTTGAGTTAGAAAGGACACCCAGAGACCATTCAGTTCCAGTCATTTTGCTATGGCCAGAGACACCTTGTCTTTGCACCTCTGCCTCCACATTTCCTGATAATACATCGCAGTCTAACAGTGTTTCATTTCTTCAGAAAAATGGTAAACTTCAGTGTAGTTGGAGCTTCAGTTTGCACATGTGCAGTTTGCTGCTGCACTGCCTACCTGCACTCTGGGGTCACATCAGTGTCTTATTTTGAGGATAAGAAAGGAGAAAAAATCTTATAGAAATTGTGTACCTGCAGCAGCAGAGCAGATTACTGCAATGGCAATGATAAAGGAAGACAGTCACGATTGGAAACATTCATGGCCAGTTATAGCCTCTATCTCGAGCCTTGTAAACCTCTCCCCCCCAAGAAGCTGCTGCCCTCCAGCACATGCAGGGGAAATGTGGTGTGGGCAACTCTGTGCTTCTGACCTGTGCTGCAGCTGAACTCTAACAGACTGTAGTGTGAATACCTTCCAAAATTCTCAGAGCTAAACTGCTGTGCTCAAGCCAGAGAGGATGGGGATCTGTCTACCAAATCAATTTTAGCTGAGAGTTATTGAGAACTTCTTTGATTTATTGCAACAGCTCTCTAGAGACAGAATAGTGGAAAATTCAGGGGATATCTACAGAGTACTTTTTTCAGGGGATTTCATTTTAAAGAGGTTCTGTTGCATAGGATAGGTCTGAAATTAGAAAACTCACCAATGTTTTACAAAGTTTAATTGGAAGAGTGTAAGGAAAAAGGAGAACAGCTTCATGTCTGATTTGAAAAAATTTCCCTGCAGTGCCTGTAACCCAGCTGAGCACTGGAACATTTTATTCAAGGACTAAGCAGAAGAAGCTGATTTCTTTCTCAGAGGAAAGAAGACACCTACAAAAGAAAATCAGAAGATCTCTTGAAGATGAGGAGCAAACTATATTTGAAGTCATTTCAGTTTGAGTCATAGATAAAGTACTTCTGATAGCAAAATAGAAAATACAAGGTGTATATATGTCCTGATCCCTCGTTGTGCCCAGTCTGGTCTGGTGGCTGACGTGTGAGCCTGAGGCAGCCCTTGGGTGGTGTACAAGGCTGTTCCAGCATGGGATTGCCCACATCCGGATAACCACAACAATCCAGAGGCAGAATGGACACAAGATGATCTTTCAAGGTCCCTTCCAATCCCTGACATTCTGTGATTCTATAAGATAAAAAAAATGCTACCACAGCTCTGAACATCCAAAAAAAGTAAGAGAAGTGTGTGACTCATGGTTTTAGTCTGTGTCTTCTTTGTAGTTTCTGAAAAAAGGCAAGGAGCTGATCTGTAAACAGACTACCTAAATTTCCAAGTATAAAAAATCACTCCATTTTTATTTGATCCAGATTTTTACTTTGACTTAAAGTCAAGACAGAGCTCAGTGGATCAGAGCACCTGAGTGTTGCCTGTCTATTCTATCCCTTCACTTTTCATTCCTCTGCAAGTTTCAGGCAGCATGTCAGGCTCGTTGGCAAGGCTGGGGTACAGGAATCCCAAGTGCAAGAGATCCAGCCCTCAGCTGTTGCCTCTGACTCCACGCTTTACCTACCTTCCTTACACTTAATCAAAAAAAAACCTACAAATATTTCCCTTTAAGTATAGGACATTATTATTCCTCTAAGCTTCCTGAGAGTTCAAGCTCAGTTTGCCAGCTGTGTGCAATATGAAGTTTGTTTCCTGAGATATAGGAGTCCATACATTACACTGACCTCAGCTTCAGTTTTAAGAGACTTTCAGCCAACTTTCTGTCCTTTAGTATATTGACATAAGGAATCCCCATTCATGCCGTAAAAGCTAAATGAGGAGCTTTCCCATCTTAATGAAGTGTCAGCTTCACAATTGATTTGGACTCAAAAAATGCTGAAAGGTTCACACAAGCTCTTCCTGAATTGACCTCATTCTGTTTGTCCAGCTTACTTGTAAAGTTAAATTTGTAGGTCTTTCTCAGATGCTTGAATTGCAGTATAATTTATTAAAACACAGTGGGCATAGCATTTCTCAATTCAGTGCTTTAGATCCTGGTATAAAATCTGGAATTCTACTAGGGAGATGTGTCATCTGCAGAGAACAGAATTATTATAACTCTCAACACAGTACAGTATGATGAAAGCCAGCCATATTTGAAGCAACTTTTTATACAGTATCTCCTATATATTACTCACAACTCTTACAAAATACTAATTGCTTTATAGCTGATTTTGTTCTGATTCATATGTTGCTTAATTAGAATTTTACTCAGGAGCAGATGGCTGTCTCCATTAAATCATGATACATTCTACTCAAATGGAAGCAGCTGGTTTTTTTGAAAACACTCGAATTTATTTCCTGTACGTAAGAAATCATCTGAAGGAAATCTAAACTATAATCACTCAGTTTGTTTTCATTAGAGCTTATTTACAATAAACTCTGACAGATTTATTTTTTTTTTTTTAACAGAAGTTTAATATAAGTGACATTCATTAACAGCAAGGGCAAATTTCTAGTATTGGATTCCAGATATACTTCCAGATATACATGAATGATGTTTCCCTCACATATACATAATGTATACAGACGTAAGTAAAGGAAGCCAACATGAAAATAGCTTCCAAAATACATAACAAAACAGGAAAGGTCAATAAATATATTTTTTTTCTCTTCCACTTCATAATGAAAAACAGAAACTTGAAAGAAAAAGAATGTTTTCAAAGTCCCAAAGACTCTGGAAAACAGGAGAATGAGACTGCACCTAAAATGACCTCTCCTTTTCCTCTTGCAAGTTCACTGAAATAAATTGGTAACACAATCAGTAAATGTCACATACACTGATATATTTTGTAATTTTTTTTAAAGATCTCAAGAAAGCTTTTTCTTAAAGTTCTGGGCTCCAGTCTTCTCTCCACTGAACAGAAAAGAACTGAGGCTCCCAGAAAGCATTTTTATTGCTTGCTTTAGCATGCACTGATATGCAGAAATCAAAGAGCCTGGGTGTACAGGCAGCAATTAAAAGCTCCTGCTCCCACAGAGTTCTACTCTTGGAGCAGAACATATCTGAAACTTCAGGTGGCTCTCAAAACTTCAGGGAGTACCAAAGGAGAGAAGGATTCAGATGCAGAGGTTAAAAAATTAAGTCACAGATAAATGGTTTTGAAAGAAAACATAACATCATTACTCCTCCTTCTGGATTCCTTGCTATTCTTTGTCCATTTCCCCACACCTCAGCACTTCTGCATACTACTGTATATCTTGGGATTTTTCACATCTTTTCTGACTACGAATTCAAATAAATTCTCCTGTACACCTTTTCATATTAATATATACACTACGTAGATGGAGTAGCTACTCAATAAACACTTAAGCAGAAGTTGTGTATGTATGTGTCTGTTTGCTAAGTTTAAATGTTAGAAGCACAAAATTTGCAATTATTCCAAACAGCCCTTGTTAGGATCATGCCAGAAGGTCACATCACTTTCCTGTGATGACAGATTCACATTTTAGATTTGAAAGCAGGGTAAAGGAAATGTATTTTGTATGACTTCATGTCTTTAGGAAGCCATATCATGATTTGTCTTATATTCCAGAAATAAAAACACATTGTTACACAAGTTGATTTGACTTTGATGAAAGCTGTATAAAAGAGTATGTCAGAAAATCATGTACTGTGATTCAGTGGAAACATAGAGACACGTAAGTCATTTTGGAACTTGGAGACACATATCAAGGTATATTTGTCCATCAGAAAAGTTTTCTCCAAATCACATTGCCTTAGTGTACTAGCACTTTCCACTCAAATCTGCTTTAGAGAGAAAATGTTATTTCAACTTTTGTGCTTGTTGGCAGGCATTGCCTAACCCCAAGGCCAGTGACTGACTTCTAAGTCAACATTCAGAGAAAGTCTCTGAAAAGAATCAGAATTCCTTGTGGAAACCAGTTTTATTTGGAAAACTTTACAGGACAGAAGAGCCTATTAATTTTATTTAAAAGGCCCCAATTATTTGGAGAGAAAAAGTGTAATTCTCAAAACACTGGATAACCAAGCCAGGCTCTGTGGTTTGCCTTCATCACTTTGTCAGTTGTTAGTAATATTCACACTTTATGGTTTCTTCTTTTTTTGAAATCTGAAAAGGAATTATTCACTCACATATGTATCTAGCATGTCTCTATTCCATTCTTTGCATAGAAGGGAACGGCACAGACACACCATGGCACGTCGCTTGGAGGTGAATAGGATTGACAGTAAGAGCGAGACCAAAGGATTCTGACTAAGAAATACTCCTGAGAAAAAAAGGTACATCCAATATTCAAACAAACAAATCTCCCATTCACACCCTTCTGTTTGTCTGCATTATGTCACATTTGTATCAAATACTCCTACTCAGCAGGTCAGAAAATCATACTTTCCCCAACTTTTCCAAGCTATATTTCAAAACAGTTCTTAAAGGAAAGGGAAGGTATCAAATGCAGGAAATTTCTGTTCCCAAGATGATAGTTTAATATACTTACAAACAACTTAAAAGCAGAGAGCTCTGCTTTGCAGCTGTAACCATAGAAACAGATATCAGCACCTGCATTAAGAGAGAGCTGGGATCTCACCCTGCATTAATTCCCTCATCCAAAAAATGTGTACCTACTGAGGCCATGAATTAAATAAGTATTTTCCCAGCCTCCCTTGCATTGGCAGTGTGGAGCAGATTCTTGCTGCCAGAGACAGAGTGGGAGCCTAATGAACTTGTAGCTTCCAGAGCACCCATTTCTGCCCAGCTCAACAGAGAGCCCAACATCTCCTAGTACCTTCACTGCCTCCTCTTTCACCCTTTATTTTGTTTCTTCTTATTTAATTTTTCCTTTTCCCTTTTATTTTTTTCAATCATGGTCTCCACACTTCACCTTCTTACATTCTCCACAAGTAACACTAAGCAGTAACCAACCCTTGATGTCAAATCCAATTGCAGATGGTGAGCTTAGAAGACAGCTGCCCTACCCACAATTGCCACAAATTTTACTATGTACACATCATGTTCACTACCCGCAGTCAGAAAGCAAAAGCTGATAGTGTACTGCATCCTGAGGCATGCCTCCCATCACTTTCAGCTTTCCCTTCCCTACTGCTTCCTGAGTGCTTGTTTTCATGTGTAACTACAGCTGATTATTTCATTAACAAACAATACGCATTATTCAGTACCTCTAGCATCATTTTAGACAGTAGAAAAATAGGTAATTTTATATTATCCACTTTAATTGAAGATGTATATGAAACTTAAAAAAAAAAGAAAAAACAGCAATTCTCTCAGAGACAGATTTGGTTGTAATTCACAGTAATAAAAAAATAACTGCATTTTGGAATGTATCTGGAAAACAAAGCTAGAGTGATAGTAAAACTGACATGCTGAAGTAGAAGTGATATCCTAAATTTGACATCTTACTCTCCCTGATGCATCAGGACACTAGAATCAATCATTCATAAAGTCTCCTTTGAGATTTATGGAGCTCAGGGTGAAGTGACAGTCCACAGTTGCTGTTCTGCATCTACTGGAATGCAAGAACAAAAGACACAAGTATGTAATGCAGGCAATCTACAAAGTAAATTGCATTGTGCTGCTAGGACAATGCCTAAAAAAAAAAAAAAAAAAAAAAGCTAAAGGTAATTTAAAATATCACTCTATTCCCAAGCAAGCAAAAAAACAAAACATTCATCTTTTGAGTTGATTTTCCACATAGCATAAATAATTTCCAGATAACCATGTGGAAATAATTAGCTGATATAATTCCTTGGATTTTACTTACTGCTGGAATGAGACTCAGAGAGGGAAAGACTGATAAACAGCATATACTATCTCTAATAATAGAGAACAACAGACATAGAAATACCAGATATAAAGAATTAATAGAATGCTGCATTCTATTAATTTACTCCAGGTTTTTCTTTTGAAGTGAACCAAATAATTAACTCCCAAGACAAAACTCAAGTGTGATTTTAGGACTATTTCACTCCAGGGATGGATTCCTATAGGGAGAGTAAAGAGGACTGTGCTTAGCTGTGGTCTCTCCATCCTGAAGAGTCATTCAGCCACCTTCCAACTTCGAACCGCCAGGTGCTTTGACACAGCCCCCAAGGGTAGGTAATGCACAAACTTTGGGCTTCAACATGCCTTTGACAAGCTGCAGCCATTCTTAAAGTATTTCAGGATTTTTTATAAAAGTTTCAAAGTAAAAATATCTCCATCTTCCTTCTCTGTCTTCACCTAATATTTTGGAACAACGGGATCAAAAGCTGAAGAAGGGATAGCACTGTTCACACAGCAGCAGGAACTGTTCAGCTGAGCATCTCTCATGTTACAGTGCTAGACACATGAAATAAATATATAGATAAAAGAAAAAGAGATAAACAAAAAAGCCAACTTTGTCTTTATGTCAAATACACTCAAAGCTGGAAGCAAAATGACACAGAAGAAAGAAAAAAACACACAAAAACAAACAAACAAAAATCCAAGTCACAGCTCAGAAAGATCAACAAATCCCATCCAAAGGGGACACCATTCTGTTCTTTGGACACACATACTGCCCTAGTACTGGCCTAACTCATATTAAGAAAACCAGAGTAATAAGGAATGACCCCAATGGGATAAAATGATCAGAAGAGTAGCAAGAATTTTGAACTACACTTATTAAGTTGGCCATCTGAGCTCTCTGCAAGTTAATGATGTAAATATAGTCAATCATTTTGCAGTTCAGTGCAACACTGGGACTATCTCAATTGGAAGAACCTCATTTAAAATATGCTGGCTAAGATCTTGTAGCCTCTGGTTGCATTGGGAATGCACAATTTCAAATTAGCTCCAAAAATGTTGTAGAAGAAAGCCGGAGTCATCATGTTTATGCCTTTACTTTGCTGAGGCTTTGAGTAACATTGTGCTTGCTGTTGCATTTCAAGACATACCTTATGGCTTTAAGTCCTGTTTCCTGAACCATGAACATAGACTGGTAGGCATTTTCCACTGCCAGCAAACTCAAGGATCTGAGAATTAAGGCATATATATTTTTTGGGAAAACACCAAGCTTTGTTACAGGCACTTAGAGAATGAAGCTAAGACCTGAATTTCTATTGAATATTTCCAAAGGCTGCTGACCATATATTTCATATTTCTGAAAATTTTTGAAGGGTAGAAGATAAAAATAATATGTTTTCCTGCAGATCTCAATAAAAATTTGTAACAGCAGCAATAACAGAAAAAAAAAAAAAAAAAAAAAAAAAAACATGACAAGACTGAATATGGTACTGCTCAAGATGTCTTTATTTCCTTCATTACTAACAGAAAAATTTAAGACAAAAGTAAGTTCAAGTTTGGTTTGGTTGGAAAGAATGTGCTGCCTTCCTGATTAAAGCTGCATACTTCAGGTCAGGGGTGATAGATACCTACTGTTTGCAATTACAGACAGTAATCACAAGCAATCATGTTACCACTTTTAACAGGTACTTAATGCATTAGCAAATCTTGGTAACTGCACTTCTGAGTATGCCTTATTCACCCCAACTGCAAATGAAATCTGTTTTAATGGCTTCATGCCTTACCACTTGTCATTTGGGCTTGCATCTGGATGTGTGTGTGATCATGTGTGCATCCTAACTGTGAACCAAAGTGTACCAACTTTGATCAGCATATACCCACCGCATGTTTTATGACTGCCTCAGGCCAGGAAGAGGACATTGGTATGCTCTGTGATTCTGCTGATGCGAGGTAATCCCTTAATATGATAACAGCATGTAGCTTTTGTATGTTTTTTCTGTACTCCTAAGCTCTACAAAGGTATGGTAAGACTGATTAATTTCACTTAGGCTATTACATGTAATACTTGAGCTGTGTTTCAGCTCAATTTCTGAATGACAGGCACTGCTAACTCAACCCACTCAGATTCATGGAAAAGACTCAGAAAGCAAACACTTTAGCACTTATTTTCATACTTAGTTCCCCCCAGACTCTATATACCACATTCTTCCTCTTTTATTTATGGACACTGAGACTCTTGAATTCAGGAATGGGATTTTCAAAAAGCTATTCATTTATCAAGAGGCTTTAGATAAAAGTATAGAAAGCGTAAACTCAACGAATAAGGCAACATTTCAAGAGCAAGTACATCTCCAAAGCTGTAGGTGAATAGGTATTAGAAAGAGTAGCACTTTAGTATAACAGTGTAGCAATGAACTCCACAACTAAGTATGACGTTTCCCTACCTGGATTTAAGGATCTACAAAAGTGAGAGCAAGGCTGCTAGAAAAATACCAGGGATCTAATTCACAAAAATCTTGAAAAAATGACTTGGATGGTCACTCAATTCACGTTTATTTATATTTCCGCAGGACAGTGAAGCAGTGCTAAAATGCAATTAACCAAAATGAAGGCCAGACTCTGACTCTAGCCAGTCTGAATTTACATCCACGGACATTCAAGAAGTCCAGCTTCAGCCTAACTTTCACTATCAAGGAACACTTGGCCCTTTTAAGTTCTAATTTAGCAGCTCTTTTCAGGTACTCAGAAATCTTTTTCTGTCAGATAGGAAACAAACAACCTAACAACCTAAAATTGTGTTTACAAGTCAATTAAGGATCATCTGCTTGTAAGTGGCGATGAGACAAACCCGTTGAAAAAGGCCATCTATTTAACATTGTTACTTTAATGGTTGTAACTGGTTAATAGTCAGCATAATACATAGATGCCCTAACACTTTAATATTTGTTGGAATGCATGGTGTACTTGATGTAATATTACATTAATTCTTCGTCATTATGAAGACTACCAATGTACACTCGTAAAATTTTAAGGTTGGAAATAAATAACACTGGAATGTAGCACCAGTTTTGTCTTTGGAATGCACATCAAATTCATTCATAGGAAACGAGGAATGTGTATGCTGGTTGTTGCATTTCTGAAGAAGTGTGCAATAGAAAAGTTCTTTTTGCAGAGGAGCTAGGTGCAAGACACACTGCAGTTCAGCACTGCAAGAACTAAATGTTGCAGTGATTATAGGTCTGTCACCCTTTGCACTGTAAGTGAAGGTGACCTTTTCCCATCCCTGCTCTGACCAACCAAAATCAGCATGATTGTGGTGTGCTTTACCCAAGACTCCTCACTAATTCAAGCAAAGCTAGTTGTATCCAGACTTGATCACTCTAAGCTACCAAGCTTCTCGCTGCAGTGCATGAGAAACAAAATCAGCCATGTACTTTAAATGTGACCCTGAAGAAGGCAGTGAGCTGAAACAGGAGACCAGGTGGGTGCTGCATGAGTCTGACTGAACACCACAAATTGTTTTAGCCATAATGACACCAGCCATCAAGTTTCCAGGATTAAATGTAATTACTTTTATGGCAAACCAGACAGAATCAGCAGTTGTAGTATGAGGAATTGTCAGTGAGAGTATCCTTTGGAAAGTCTATGTTTAATCCAGTTTCATTTGGAAAAACAGACTATGCAGAATGATTCTTATTTGAAGAGACAACCCTGTCATAGGGGATTTCAGTGGCAGCGTTGAAGAAGTGGAAGACAGGAAACAATAAGAGAAGCTTCTTGACTGAGAGATGAAAGACTTTCAGATTAATTATATTCTATTGCTAATGCTGAACTGGCTGCACTTTCCTGGCTTCTGTGTGGTAGAAAAGCAGGGAGAAGAGTGTCTTTTCACTGCCCCCTGATTCTCCCATCCCAGTGAGTCTTCCTAGTATGTAAGAAAGAGTGCAGACGACTGCTGATACAGCTAAAGGGGAGAGTAATTTTGCCTGAGAGAAGGCTGTCTCTCAAGAAAAGATGATCACACCTTCATGGAAAATGGCATGTAACAAATATATAATGGGTTCCAATCCCTTAGGTAAGGCTTTAAATAAGTTACTTGAGAATCCTGAATGATTTATCTACATCTGCTGCTCTGTAGATTACAAAAGGAGGAAAAGGCACAACTGCAGCATCTGAGGACTCCAAGGAAGCAGTCAGACTATTTAGGCTATTAGTCCCTACCACAGCACTACTGAAGTCCATGTTGAGTCACAGATTAAGCTAAACAAAAATATACTTTTCATTCCTCCTTCCAAAATAATTGGCATATTAAATCACAGATGCAGAGAAAATATATACTATGGAGAATGTTCAGTCTTAAATGCATATATTGGTAAGTAAACAACTTCCATAAACATTGCTTTTGCACCAAAAGCCTAGGCTGACTAGGCTGACAACCCTGCAAATAGCCACTCCGTATGATCTTAGAATCACATATAGTAAACGGGAACATCACTCTGTGTAATGGAATCACCAAATAGTGAATGGGAAACACCACTTTGCATAGAGTAGAAGCAGAGGGATAGGACAGCAGTACAGAATAAGAAAGTGTAGCATGATGGGGCTACAGGATACGAGTACAAGAGGCATAGCAGAGAGATACTAAATGCACTGCATTTGTTAGAAGCAAATCTTTCCTTTGCAGCTTGCACATAATTGCTACAAAACATTGTTGTTCTCTTATGCATTTTTAGCAGGAGATTACTAATTATTTTCAGATCACGAATATAAACTTTCATCTGTTTTAAGGAATAAACATACTTAAAGAAAACTCTTTGCAGTCTCTTTCAATGACATATATTTCACCTTTTATGACTGTGAATTTGCACTAATACACAGTAGAAACACACCAGTTAACATTAATTCTTCAGACTATTTTGAGGCTTTGTCCCTCATTCCCATTTTCCTTCTAAGAGTGGACAGCTAACTCAAAGTTATACTCCAAAGTTGAGTTATACTCCAAGTCAGGTTCAACTTGAGTCATGACCTTGCAACACACTGTTGGAATAACTTCTAGACTACACGATAAATTGTGGAGATAACCAGTAATCCGTGGCAACAACATAGACGCACAGATAAATATATTTGAAATGCCTGAAACAGCCTAACACAGTCTTTGTTACATGAACTAATAGACCACAACAGATTTCAATTATTTCGCAATCGTTCATGACTGAATCAGAAACATGCTGCAATAAAGAATCCTTTCTTGATTTTTTAGGGGGAAGAAGATTCAGCTCACATAGTCTTTTTTTTGTAGCCATCATATTTGGGGCTACAAAGGAGCCAAGGTGAACACTCCTTCATTTCCACCCTGGTTCTCATCAAGATTATCTCAACACATCTCATTTTGTGATATCATTTGGGCTTCTGTCCCCTGTAAAAGATTGTTTTTTCTATTGATTAGTCCACATAAGACAGAAACAGCTCAGGCCAACTGTAACATGCAGGTTTACTAAGGGTATTTGCACTACTGTGTTCAGATGACCATTAGATAATCAAATGGTCCTTTCTGAACCTCAGTGCCTGAAAGTCTTTGTGATTTTCTGAAAATGTTGGTGTTTAATTTCTGCAGAAGTAAAAAGTAAGTGTAGACCACTTCTCATTAATGTTTTAAGAGATTATCTGCTCTGGAATTCACACTGGATGCAAAACAGTTTCCAGCAGCACACTGAGCACTCACAAATTATAATCACACTGGTGACAGACTGGATAAAAATCAACAAGAATACGTTAATGTAAGAATTAAGTCACCTCAAAAACATGTTAGTTCTATTCTAGCCAAACTTGATCCAAGAGATTTTGAAAACAAGGGGTTGTTTGAACAACTCCTCTATCGCCCAGTCAAAGCACAATGAGCGGCTATCTAAATGTTTCATTTATTTCTAGAATTAGCATATCCCATTTAGCATTTATTACCTTAAAATGACAAATGTCATAAGAACACATGTTTATTTCCACTTTCTGTGCACAGACAACTGTTCAGCAAATGCAGGAAAAAAACAGTAAAGACTTTCAGCAAATTCTGGGTTCTCCAGTTGTTTTCTGTGCATCAGGTCCTCTTTCCCATAGCTAGGTATATGTTTTTACTTCCTAAGATCTTAATACATTTACATTGTGAATTTACAAGAGTAGCCATATAACTGACCCTGACAACTGATAATAGTGCTAAAAACTGGTAATTGACTTCAGGTTTTTGTAGTCTCCTTGTTCCACTTACTGGGTCAGTTTACAATTCCTGCATGCCACGGTATTACTCAAGAAGTTAAAAACTATATCCAACTATCTGGGAAGATTGATTCAGTACAGATACAGATACAGACATCACTAGATTTACAGTGCAGGAAAATGTAAGCCCCAGATTTATCTTAATTGGATTAGGAAGTTTCCTACTTACAAAGAAAAGGTGTGACTGGAGATAATCTTTCAAAGGGGGACCACTCAATTTTCTTCAATCACTCAAGATTGGTTCTGCAAAATATTGTTTTTAAAATTACCCTGTAGGTATAGCCTTATACAAAGAAATAGAAAGAGACAAGTATAAATGTTACAATAAATACTCATGTCTAATATAGAATGCATCATAACTACTGGAGGTGGGGTTAATTTGTACTGCATTCGTCTTTCTTTCTGCCTCCCAGAAGGTCTAATGTTGTGTGGAGGAGTCTGAGCATAGAGCCAAAATCTCTGCAAGGACTGGGCCAGTGTAAGGGCACAGGCACTAAGGGAAGCAACCTCAGAAGCACTCTCTTTGCCATACTTCAAAAGATTTTTCATTTTTTTGGATTGGGAATTTGTCTAGCAATCCAGCTTTCTAGCGTGCAGATGTACACATAACCCTGTGATGTAGGATAAAGTGCTTCAACCAGGACTTCATGTCATTTCCTGCTGAAGGGTAAAAATCCAGTAAAACCTTGCAGCATGAGTCAAGGCTGGTTCTATAAATGCAACTAACAAAGGAGTGAATCCCCTCTGACAAGTGCACGAGGTGTTTGTACCAGAGAAATTAGCTGTACAAAGCTGTGTATTTAATTCTGACTGAAAGTGATTGAGAGGTACAAATTGTACCAAAGGAACTTTCTGAGTAGAAGAGAACATAGAAAAGAGGGAGAGAAAAAGTAAAATAAACTGATATCTACACTATGATAGTTAAGAGATGAAAAAAAACTTAGTGATTTATAAGTGGGAGGAGAAAAGGCAGGGGGAAAAATAGAAGTAGTCTGAAAGTTTTTCACGGATAATTTGTTTTTGTGAACAGAAAATCCCTGCTGCCATGCCTTCTTGGATTATTTCCAATGTTACAGATGAACCAGGAGTTTAGTGAATACAAAATCCAGGGCTTCCACTCCCCTTCTCCCCTTCCCTCCCCCCTCCCCCTTTTATTTATTTATTTATTTTTGTATTAGCACAAAGGAAGATGGCAATCACGTCAGGAAAGATTTGGTCGTTTTAATTGAGCTGCAGTTGTATCCTTTCCTGTGTTTTCTATCATGTCAATTTTCCAAGTGGCCATCAAGTTTTTGGCAGCTGAAGCAACCCAAGTATACAAGGCTGACATTTAGAATTGCTCCAGGATTTGCCTTCCTCCTGGCAGTACTATCAAGAGGGGCTTTAAGCATGCTTAAGTTGACTTTAAATCAAGATGTCAGCTTTGAAATCAGGCTGTCTTTGGCATTCTTGTCAATAATACTGAACTTGGCTTAAGACCTATGCACCTTTGTGCATTAACTGGCCAGTATAAAGCTATGTTGCTTTAATATATATCACAGACCTTTGTCCTTTATTCATGATCTGGAACCTTGATAGGTTTGCTTGGGCAGGCTTTTATCCTCTTTAATGATAAAGCACAAATGCTTTTGGTCCAACTGTTTTGTTGCTTTTGGTTTCCATGTTTTTTTGGTTTTTTGTTTGTTTGTTTGTTTTGTTTTGGAGGGAACACAGCAAAAAACAGAGAGATGAAAGTCTTTGCATTTTTGAGATGAGGTACATTTGCATCTCTTCTGTCACTAAGATCAATGTAAAATGGCCACCTATCTCCAAACTGCCGTAGAAACCAATGTGCTCAGGACTTGCAAAACACTTGCAGGCGCACATCTCAAAGGCCAAACTGAAGAAGTCAGGGTTTGCAACAGCCAGCTGAGCTAGAGAACCAGACAAGACAAAGAAGCACAATTATGACCACTCAGATTTTCCTCTTTCATCAAGTCGGGGCTATTGCATTAGAGAAATACCAAAGCGGTTTGCTGTCACAGGATTTTTGGGAGGAAGCCCAGCATACAATGTAGATATTTAGTTTTCTAGCTCATAGCTCATTTATATAGCTAAAGTGCTGACCAGAGAGCCTCAGAGTGTTCTGCTTCACTTCATAAGAAATGAAGAAGAAATTTTGAAACTTGTTTGCTGAATTTCATCGGAGTTTAAAAAATCAGATTCCTGAAGATCTGAACTTTCCAACTGAAGTCCTTGGTTTGCTTCCATACTATTTGCAATTAAAACTACAAGGAAATATTTCAAAGTTTCTCATACAGTATCAGTTGGCATAGAAGTCAAAGGAACCAATAAAATTCAACCTGAATACCCAAACTACTTACGACAGTTGTATGAGAAACAATTAATCCATATTAAAGGAGGAGATGGGAGCTCAGCACAGTGGCTACTACGGAATGTTTTCCACAAGCACACAATAAAAGTGTTAACAGAGCTATTCTAGAATGGCTGTGCCTGAATATAAAGTTATTTATATTACAGTAACTTCCCCAGTTAATCACATTGATGCATGTGAGTGCCTAAAACAAAAAAAAAAAAATTAGAAGTTATTTGGAGCAGAACTAGAATATTATTCTAGTGGTGAACTAAGAATATTTAATTTTATTTATTTTCTGTGCAGTAGGTCTCAATCCAGAATACTAATCCTCAGAACTATTAAACAATATACAGAATGTTAGGAATGGATGTGAACACTGACAAAAATTTTAGAAGGCAAAGAACTTCAAAACTGAGGAAAGAAAATTTAATACGATTAAAATCTCAGTTAGAGCAAGATTGAGCCAAAATTATATATTAAAAATAATAATAATAATAATAATAATAATAATTTTACTCAGTAATGAAAGTACGAGAAATTCCAGCCTTTCATCAGCATAAAACAAGATATGAACAAGAGTAACCAGAGAAAGATACTGAGATACAGAACAGAGAAAAAACTTTTAAATGGTAAACTTAGCATAGCTCTGACAGAAGAGATTCATCACAGTTTCATGGAAACATTAGATGACTGCTTCAGACACAGTATTCAGTAAATTCCCATTAATGTCACTTTTCTCATTACCACTATTTATGGCAGCCTTTTCTAAAATGATGTCTTTTTTTTTTTTTCTTTTTTTTTCCAGCAGGATTTATTATTTAACTGTTATGCCAAATCAAGCCTGAAATAACACACACAACTCAAAATGCTGTTATTAGTAGGAAAATACATTTGAAAGAAATAATTTTTATCCAACAGCCTAAAATTACAAAACAAAATTTAAAAAAAGAAAAAGAAAGAAAAACACCACGAAGAACAACCCAAAAACAAAAGAAAAGGAATGAAAGTTTAAGTCATATTCTAAATCTGTACAGCACAATTCAGCACACAGAACTTCATACAGTACTCAAGGTTAGGTCTCACCAGAACTAAAGATAGCAGGAGAATCACTTCTTTTGACCACCTGGCTGTTCTGTGTTTAGTACATCTCACAATACAGTGTGCCCCCTTGCCTGCCAGGGCACACTGATGACTCAATGCTGAGCTGCTGTCTGAGCACCCTCAAGTCCCTTCCTTCTCTCCAGCCACTCCTCTGCCAGCTGTGCCTGTGTCCAGCATTACTCTATCCCAGGTATAAACCTGTTTGGGTTTTTTTTCGGTCACTTCTCAAGCTATTGATTATCGCTCAATGCTTAAATGTTTCTAGGTCCATTTGCAAGTTCTCTCCTCCCTCCACGGAGTCAAACGCTTCTCCAAGTTTAGTGTCATCAGCAAATTAATTCCAATTATACATCCAGATCACTAATAAAAACATGAAATTGGATTGGCCCTAGAATTGAGCTCTTGCTGCCTTGTTACTGAGTTAATGTCACTTACATAAGAACATCTGTAAAATGAAGTTCAGTACAGATGGGAATCTGGGTGAGGCGGGAGCAGCTGAACCTCTGGAGAGGCTGGAGTGCAGTTGCTGTGCGTTGTTATTTGCCAACAAACTCTGAAGGAAATTATTTGGCATCAACTACTGTACAGGAAACCCTCCTTTGTGGTACAATAAAACAGAGCAGCTTGCACCAAGAGCTTGCATTCTCCTTGCCTCTTATTAGCCAAAGATCATACAGCACCACAAACAAACATTCTTTTTTCTGTTATAAAAATTGTAAATCTTCACTAAAGCAGCTTTATAGTCTACCTCTAAAGCCAAATATCACTCACTTTAGTGATGCAGGTTTTTTTGATGGTCAGACAGTGCTTAAAGTCCTGCTGAGCTCTGAAGACACCATCAACCTGAAAGTTTTGCAGGTGCACGAATCTGAACACTGTCTCTTGAAGTGCAAGGAAAAGCAGCACAAAATCTTCATAGAATCAGCGAAGAGTAAAGCCAGAAGTGTGCATGAAGCAGGCACTCACATTTTATATGATCAAAAAAAGTTGGCAGGCAAAGGCCTCAAGAGGTTGCCAAGAACACGCAAGGGCAGGATGTAGTACAACTATTAGATTAAAACAAACAACAGTTTGTCTACTTGGTACCTGAAGTTCTCCAGAGATGGAGACTCTGTTGTGCTCAGCCACCTTCTTCATTATTTTTGCATTTAAAGGTCTTCCCTAATGACCATCTTCAATTTCCCTTTCCCATTCAAAACCTACTGCATTTTTTTCTTGTCCCTCAGACACATCATCTCTTTTCCTGAAATCTTTGGAGCTCATTTCTGTTGTTCAGCAGAGCTCTGCCCACCTTCCTGATAGAAGTCCTCTCTCCTCTTTCTGTTTGAACTGATGTCCCACATGCTACAGATTTACCATATTGCATGATCTCAAGGGCAGGAGTTTGGCTTTTTTGCTAATTGCAAGGCATCATGTGAGCTCTTGGTTCTCTTCCAGGTAATAACAATGCATTCTCTTGTCATTCCCTTTAGTAATTTAGCTTTTAACAGACACACAAAATGTCTGGTTATGTCCTTTGGAACCATATCATCTGTAGCAGAGTGAAAACCTTCCAGCTATAAGAATATAAAGTTTTGTTTTAATTCCAGTGTAATTTTCTCTATAAAGTACTGCAAATGCCTCTGCATTCTACCACACTACTGGGAAAAGTAGATATCTATTTTTAATGTGTTTCATTTGAATGATGTGAGCAGTCCTATTGTAATCTCTTGCATGCATATGAGTCCTTTTAAGTGCATTAACTTGATTTGCAATAAGCAATAATATGATCTTGATTTAAGATTCTGATCTTAAAGTTTTTAGGTTTTTTGTTTTTTTTTAATTAAGGCAAATAGTCACTCAGATTATAGGTAGGGGAAACTGAAGCATAAGATACTTCATCCAAATTGACGTAGCAGATGCAAGTTTTGAAGAACTGTGTAATTCTCTAGACTCTTGCTTGCAAATCTCCCAGTGCTGTATCTCCCATTTTAAAGCAAGAAAATAACCTGACATTCTTAGAAAAAAACTAAGTAATTGAAGCAGCTTACTTTAACATGATAAAAGTTTCAAGTACACTTCAAAAGAAAATAAAAAACAGCTGAAGTGTTCTCATAGCTTTTTCCTCCCCCCAAAAAGAATTTATTTAAAAGCATCCATTTTCATTAGTTGAGATCCATTTTGCTTGATAATCAAATGTTTATGTGACCCTTGAAAATGCAGAAGGTTTCAAGATCACACTGTCATTTAAGCTTATGACTATACAGATGAGATAGTAAGAAACAAGCAGAGAACAGAAGATACTTCCATGAGGTTGGGTAAATCTAAGTAATATTAGAAGGTATCTCTGCCTGGTTAGACAAATATTAGCAGTTAAAGCATCCCAGGAATGAACACAGAAGCGAAGTATTGAATTCTTATCTGCCCCAGCTATTCATTAGGGCACAATCTTATTTGTCAGTTCCTAAAGAAAGACACCACATCCTCTCTATGGTCCCTTCTTGCAGCATTTTATATTGGATCCATGGAAAATTGTGCAGAGCACCCCTCTGCACACCTCGGTGTGAATGATTGCCCTGTCCCCTTGGACTGAAAACAATTAACCATCTTGCTAAACATGTCCCATAAGGTTCCAACAACATATCCCCCAGCATGAATGAATCCCTTCTTATTTCTCCCCTACTCCCTTTTATCGAAAGCTAAGATATCTCAATGGAAGTTGGAGATGAACTGACCAATGCAGAACTGGATTTCTAAGAGAAAAAAAAGTGATGTTTCTGAGGAGAAACACCTCAAAAGTCAATTAGTTGGCAAATTAATTTATTTGGAGCTAGGAACTGTGTGTGCCCCAGAAAAGAGCTATTAAGAAGCCAGTCTGTGGCAATACCTGTTGGTATTGCTGAAGTCAGAGATAGTTAGAAAGAATTAAGGGGATTCCTTGGTCTCAAGCCATGGCAGAGGATGGCCTGATAGAGAGGCAACTCAGATTAAAGTATTTGTAGTGTTTATCTCCATTTTAAAAATGGGGGGAAAAACATCATTTCACTATGAAAAAAAAAAATAAATCATGAGTTAAGAACAATCAGAATATCAGACTGCTTCTGACCCAAATCTATCCTGCAGAACAGGAAATTAACTTTGTGACCTTTTCCAATCAGCAGACAGATGTCCCTGTCCTGGAACATCTCCGCTGACAATACCAAAAGGAATAAAACAGGTATTTGCTTCTAGAAGCAGAAAACCTGCCAAATGTCACCTGCCCATGAGATATTATAATGCAAAGCATCACCAGGCTCCAAAAGTTGGGGAAGAGCAGATGATTCATGTTGGCCACATGTACAATACATGGTGTGGTCTAAAAGGTGCTGTGAATAAGATCTGCTGCAAGATTAGATTTTGTAAAACAAAATGATGTTAATGAGGATCCATTTTCTATGCAATTAACAAAAACAAATTCTTTGCTCAACTCCCATCCCAGCATGCTCATTAGAGACAGAACTGCCCCAGAGGCTCTGAGGGCTGCTTTCTGTCTACAAACAACCACATGAGCAAACGCCATGGTTGTATCCGAAGCTGCTCCCATCATGAATACATATGCAAGAAATGTTTTATACCACACACAACCGGGGAATAAACTTTTGAAAGCTAAACTTGACAACATCCAAATTCTCTGAGCTAATGAACATAAAAGTTGGGATATGTTTGTCTGTACTCACAGATTTACAGCAGCATTTCTACTGATGTATGAAATGAGAAATCCCTCCTTGTGCATAAGGGCAATTATACAGACATTGCTAGTCAGACAGCAGTGCCACACTCAGGCTTGCTTCACACATACTGTTCAGCATATAGAAATGTAGAGACATGCAGACACAGAAGTCTCTAAATGTAGACAAAAATAAGAACTACCTTTGGAAGACTTTAAAAAAATATACAATTTTTTAAAAAAGTTTTTCATATTCCTTCCATTTTTTTTAATGTTCTTTTAAGACATTTGCACCTTGTGCTGGCTCAGAATGGACTTTGCAAAAAAATTAAGTAGAGAAATAAATAAATTAAGCCAATAGTTACTCAAAAAACAAAAACAAAACAAAACCCAAACCTCTCAATGTTAAAACAAAGCTACTTACAGTTGAAAATAAATAATTATAACTTGATGTTGTCATAATTTAATGGTTGATTTAGCGGTTGGCAAGGACCCATAGCAGGGGGGGATAGAACCAGATGATCTATAAGGCCTGTTCCAGTCCAAGCTATTCTATGATTCTGTGATACTCTCCAAGAGCCACATGCCCTTTTTCAGTGAGAAAACTTGAAAGGTTGGTTTCTGATGCCAGCCATCAGTATCTGCCATTGCGCTGGAGCCAAAGGACAGATATGGGGAAGGCACAGAGAGCCTTCATCCACAGGTTGGCTTTGAGCAGGCAGGAGTTACTTTGCCAATCAGTCACAGGAATTTATCAGAGCCTTGATGTGGTAGCATGTGGAAAGGGCCAGGAACACTGAAGTATTGCATCAGCTATTCTTGGGAACTATTAGCTAAGTTTTACTTGTTTGTGATGAAACTTTGAAATGCTGAGGGCTTGCTCTTCTGTGTGGGCAATAGAGGAGCATTCTCTGCCTCTCATAAGATAAAATCATGCCCCCAATTCCTTGTATCTTACTGTAGCTTACTTGTATGTACCCTGAACACAAACAGATTTCGTGTGAACTCGATTACCTGTGAAGGATTCAATTCTCAGTTTTCCTGTAAGTTGTAGTCCTTTATGTCAGCACAAAGTTATTGAAAGGTAGAATTGGTGTAGCCATTTCCCTCAGTTTGCATTACTACCAACAGCTAGCTCCATCTTGTGCTACCATTTTCACTCACGCTGCCTGGATTTAAATTTTACTCTTTCTTTATTCTGTCCCAGAAATATATTTGCTGTTCCACTTTCCCTCTAGTTCCTATGTTTCCCCTTCTTCTTACAATTCTGTATCAGAGGTGGTGATGCTGTTCACTCCAACATTTTTTCCACCAAAAGATCATGCTAGTAACATCCCCAGAATGCTTAAATTCAACTTGTCTCCTCAAACGCCTTGCTTTTAAAGTAAAGGACAAACATTTTAAGAGTCAACACATTTCATTTCAACCTTCTCAAACTTCTCTGTTCATTTCTGAGCCAGCAAAGGTCTGGACGAGCTCAGCCCCACTGTGCAGAGCTACCAAGCTCCTGTTTTGAGCAGGACTTATCAGTGCTGGCAGAGACAGCGCTGTCTGTGGCACAAACACATCTATGCCAGTTCCAGTCCCCAGATGGCAAGCACTCTGTGCTGACTTTTAAATGATTAGCAAACTCTCTCTGAAAAGCAGGGCTTATTGGTAAAACTTCCAAGTATGTTGTGATGGTCTGGATGCTCTGAGTGTTTACAGAGCTTTGCTTGACAGGCAGTGTTTGCCGTTATGCATGTACCACTGTTATCTGATTCAAGCCCTTTTCAGACAGAGCCTTTTTTCAGGTGGAAATCCCAGCAGGTCAGACGTCAATGTTTTGAATTATACAACTGGTTTCTCCTTTCCACAGCAAGGGGTCAGCTCCCTGCCAGCAAACTCATTTGTAACGCTGCACTTGTAAACTCCCAATAAAAGGCTCTGATGGAACTACGCTTCGCTGGGTAGTGGCAATAAAACTGCATGGCCTCCTTTTCATTATAAAAAGGTTCCAAAAACACCACTAGAGACAATGCTTCAGTGTGCGCATGGAGATGAACCCATCCAGGTGAGCTTTACCACAAAACCTGAGCTTTATCAGCCTAAGGGAGTCCTCTTCAAAAGTCAGTCTACAGAAAAATCTCAGTGATAACAGGAAATTGTAACTTCACCTTTCTTTCCATGTTTCTCGTGGGATTTTAGTGTCTGATTCTGACCACAGGAGTCAAGAATATCAGAACAGTATGAGAAAAGGAGGAGAAAAAAAAAAGGGGGGGGGGGGGAAATAATCAAACCGTGTCTTGTTCCAGGGGCTTGCCTTAAATACACGACAGATGTTATCACAAATAATTAGGCTGATATTTGCTTCGAGTTACAATTGCCTTTTTAAAATTTCTAGTCTTGTTGGAGACTGTTTAACAGGGTGACATATACCACAGTCCTGCCCCCAGGATAAGCAAGATTGTTTACACTCAGGTGCCAATGCCACCCTGGAAGCATCCAAACTATACATAAAGACTGATCTGCTTTTAGGTTAATAAAAATAAATAAATAAGGAAATAACTCCAGCAAAAATAAATGAATCATTGAGGGCAGCAAGGAATCAATGAATAAATGATTTCAGAGCATCCTGTCTGCACAGGATGCAAGGGAGGCCCTCAAGATATGCTTCAAGACTGGATGCCAAAGATTTGTAAGAGCAGCCTTGGGAGCCACTGAAGCAGGGCTCCCAAGTACACAGCATCATCAGGCACGTCTGCAGTTCCTATACCAGTGCAGATGGGCCAGTGGCTACTTGGATTTGTAGACCTCTGCTTTGGTTGTTACTACTTGTGCTAAAAGCTTGATTTGGTAATTATATGGATTAGCAGAGCATACCCTCTTCTCGTAGACATCAGTGTTATTTCTACACCAGAGAGTCTGACTGGTTCTTCTGAGCAGCCAAGTAATTTTCAGGCAGATCACTGTTCCCTGAGTGCAGGGAACTGGTACAATTTTATATGAAAAAGAAAAATAGGAAGTAAGAAATACAGCCATGGAAGACATTTATAGCATATATTTTGCTTCATGAAGCACTTTTTATGGCAGAAAAGGGATAATAGACACACTTAAGAGACAAAATCTCCCTATTCCTTATTTGTAAGCACACGTCCCTACAGAGATGCTCAGAAATCTCAGTTTTCAGCTACAATGAATCCTAAATGGATGAATGTTCAGACCAAGTGTTTATCTTGTTCCCAGAGAAACATCCTCAGAAATCTCCCACTCTAGCCTAACCAAAGAACTTCATCACATTTCCAAATTGTCCTTAGCATCACTGCCACCCACAAATACCCTTATGTTGGGCCAACTAACTGTGGAGTCCTCATAGTCACAGATCTATTAGCTACAGATCTTCTATGCTAGTAGTTTCTGTGGAGAGTAAGCACCTCAGAAGACATACAACAGAGTGTGTTTCCTTTGGCTGGCCAGATCCCAATCCAAGTCCAAGATGACTCCTTTGCAATGGGTTCTCACCACACATAGGTGTAATCCACAGTACCGCAATGGCAAAGGACTGCTCATCTTTCTAACCTGAGATGACAACACAACTAATTATGTGAGTAGCTTTCACATCCAGCTCCACGTGGCACGCAAAGATCTAGTCTGCGTCAGTACATTGAGGCACATAAAATATTTACTAATACCAGCTGCCTCAAGATCAATTAAAGGTTGTCCTTTTAGGGGTATTCCTGTATGCATTTAGAGCTTGTGCATTTTCAAATGATCAGGAATCATTTGGAAGACCCCAATGGGAGAGCTTATTCATTTGTGCAGGGCATGAATGTCCCCAGCAGTGCATGTGCGTTGTAAAAGCCCCATTTCCTGGATGTGAACTTGCACCTTGCAGAGAGACTCAAACATGACTCTTATTCGCTGTAAATGTTCCAACTGATGATCCATACATCTTCAGAAGCACTATCAACACTGTATAAGCAGTGTTTGTTGTACTGCCCATCTCTCTTAATGTCCCTCTGCAGAAACTATTTTGTACACCTATTAGGGCCATCAGAATTTCTTCTGATAGGTGTCTGCCTTGACCTGAATTTTGGAAAGTGTCCTGAAAAATCATATGGCTGTTCTGATGCATTTTTTTTTTTTTCATTTTTAACAAAAAAAAAAAAAAAAGAAAAAAAAAAGAAAAAAAAAAAAAAGCACAGCACAACAAGTGCACTCCTTCAAGGTGACACAATCAGAATATCTCATTTTTCAAAAAAAGCCCTGCTCACTTTTGAGAAACAGCATGATTTTGGAGGGGTATTGAATTCTTCTGTTTCCAGGAAAAGCTGCCAAAAATTTCCAGTTTCCAAATCTAAAAGAATTCCTATTTTACACGTGCACACTAAAAGCTGATTTGAGCTTGGCATCTGAGTGGTTTGCAGATTCCATCTGGACTGAGCATTCCCAGCCCAGAGCCACAAAAGAAGAGCAGAGCTTCTGCCGAAATCTATCCCACCAGCTGTTCAGGGTCACTTGTAAAACTGGCAGAGTTCCTGCAGGCATTCAGGATGCAGCCTTTTGCCTAAAAAAAGGAAGGTATTTGATCTAAGAAAGTGGCAATATGACACACCATTGCTTATTGCCATGCCTCCAGCAGTGACTTTAAAGCAGTACAGAATAAGTAAGTTTGTGCCTAGCAGGAATTAGAGCTATTTATTAGTACATCACAAGATCTTTGTGGTATTAAGATAACAAAAAAAGGAATCTGTGGCTTAGATCATGTATAGAATTGAAAAGAAGTTGAAGGAAAGTTTGCAAAATATTAGTCTATGACATTGTTTTAACAGGGATAAAGATGATGGACATCTTGGCTTCCACTATAGTCAAGAATGGGAAACAAGTGGTGCTAGGACACAGCTCATCTCACCTATAGGCAGATGGGCAAAGGCTTGATCCTGTGTACTGCAGAAATCTTTGGGCAATCAGCTAAGATGTAGCTTATAATTCATGCATCTGAAACTAGGAAAAAGAGTTGAACTGAAGAAGCCAGACGAAATAGGGAAATTTCTTTCAATGCTTTTGTGTGTGCATGTGTGTGTGTGCACGTGTGTGTGCGCTTGCCTAGGTTTCTTTGGTGGAGTTTTTTTGTTTGTTTATTTCTGAGGGTAGGAAAATTCACTGACTTTTGACTGAGAGAGCAAATATTGATGCAGATCTCTTAAGTGATCAAGTATCCCCAGAAATTTCCCCTTTGGTGCTGTTAGCAAGCACTGAGAATTATTGGTTCAGAGAAGTTGGGTTTTTCTGTTTTGTTTTGGTTTGGTTTTTTTTTGTAGGGTTTTTTTTTTTTTTGAGTACATGAGTACCTAGCTGAGAAAAATCTTGCTCAGGGTTTTGTAAACATCTAAATCCCACAGGATACACTTAGAAGATCAGCAATGTATTAACATAATCATCCCTCGTACTGGTAATTTGATACTTTTCTCCACAGCTTCTCTAATTCCTTTCAAAAGCATTTGAAGCTTTATAACAGAAGCTGAAAATAGACAAAAGATTACTGTAAAACTTTTCAATTACTTGTCTACCTTGTCTGACTTCTATCACGATTCACTCCATCTCTTCTGGCCACCACCTGGTATCAGACAGCTGCTGTACAGACTCATTGCTGCATGAGTTCTCTAGACACCAAGTCTGAAATATGGCCAAGATGTGAGGAGGGAGGTGGTAGAGTCACTGACCCTGGAGGTGTTCAAGGAACATTTGGACACTGTGTTGAGGGACATGGTTTAGTGAGAACTATTGGTGATGGGTGAATGGTGGACTGGGTGATATCATGGGTCTTTTCCAACTTTGGTGATTCTGTGAAGCACTGGTCCTCTCCACCATCCAACCCCAAGAATGCTCTTGATCCCACAGTGCTGCAGGGAATGGGAGTCCTTGCCTTGGAATAAATCCCCCTCACTCCCCATTACAAGGGATTGTGCAAGGCTTGAGTTTGGCTGAAGAAAGATGTTTAGGATGGATTGCATTTTATTTTTAGAGACTAATCATGTAGGCTTTCCCAAAACTCAACACTGAATGATAAACTTCCCCAGGAATATTTCATATGCTCCATTAAGACCAGTCAAATTTCTCAGTCTACAATAGCTCTAGAAGTCTATATAAAAAATTGAATTAGTCTTAGCGACTTCAGAATTTGAGGTATGTATAAAAAATATGTATGTATAAAAAGCCTTCAAGATTCATGTTTTATCTTTCACATATATATATATATATCTTACTGAACATCCTTGAAAACAAACTTTTAGTCTGCAACATTTCAGGGTTAGAGAAAGTTTATAGTTCCTGTATTTTTTTAATAATTTCATTGCTGCAATGTCACTGAAATATAGATTTAAAGTTAGAATCCCACCTTTGGTGAATACTTTCAAGCTTTACACTCAGCTCTTAGCTCATGAGTATCAGTAGAACCTATACTTCTAGTATAAATCAGCTAGTGTTGTAAGTGGCATAACAGCTGAGATACTTACATATCCCCTGGACCTGATGAAACCAGACAGGCATGAAAGCCCCAGAGGAATGTTCTTTGTGAACCAAAAAAAAAAAAGTAATTTCTGGCATACCATATCAATTCACACATTCATATTCATATGACAAGTTCAGCACCAGCAAAACGGTCAGCAAGAGCTGGGTGTATTCAACAGGTGTTGATTTGTTTTGACTTGCAGACTCTTCATACCTTACAGTAAAGCTTCAAATATTAACTTTGCACTGAATTAAAAAATTAGGACTGTGAGACTGGATAAATCAGGGAATATATTGAAAGCATCGTATTCTTGGAAGTTCTCACAGTCCAAAGGTCATGTTAGATTTAACGACCACTTCAGAAATCAACATTTAAGTGCTAAGTGGCATGCGTTCAAAACTTGATAATAAATTCAATATATAATGAAGTCCAAGTTTCATGAAGTGAGTTTGAGGAATTATAAAACATATGTGATCCAGAGATTTTCCACATACACAGTTTCCTCAACGATGTCTCTCAAAGACCACTGACAAAGAAAAAAATTGTGAAAGTATTTGGATGAGGTGATAGAAGCCAAGTTCTGCTGATGAGAGGACAGTTACATCACAGCTAGCATGAAAATAGAGGACAACCCTAATCTTGATACTGATCCCTTAATACTGGGATCACAGACCAACTTCTGTACACTGAGTAATACCTGTGTAGCTAACCATAAGTTGAAATAATTCAGTGAGTCTTTAGCAGCTGTCAGAACCTTTGTTATTCACCATAGACAATGATCATAGTATATAAGGGAGTAGAGCATTCTAGTCAGCCTACAGCCACTAATCTATCATGAACTAGTGAATATTGCTATCTATTAATTTGACAGAACAAGTTACAATCAAATGCTACCTTTGCAATTCATAGTTAAGTCACAAATTAATTTCTATTTAAGCAACTAATAATACTAAATTAAAAAAAAAAATGTTTTTGCTAAGAATTTACATGCCAGCTTAGAAAAGAAGGCATAGACCAGGTATGTTGTTGCAGCTAATTCCATTGATCCAGACTGATGCTGTACTTGCACAGAAATATGGTCACATCCCACTACCTTCATCCTTTTGCTACTTTTTTTTTTTTGTCTCAATAAAAATATTTAATATTTCAAAATAAATTTTGTTACTTACAAACATGATCTATTTTACATATTTTGTGAGTTCTGTTCCAAAAGCAATGACTCCTATTTTATTATTGGCCCGCAACATCAGAGACAGATGTTGGTGGTATGGTAGTGGAGGTTGAACCTTCCCAACACCATTCCATTACATTTTGTTGCCTTGTGACAGATGTCAGCAGAGAGAACATCTGATAGAATGCTGTCTGACATGGAAGTGCAAATGAAGAAAAGGTGTGGAATTTAAAGACACAGGAAGCATTAATTTCAGAGTAACCTATGTATACACAGCCCAAGAAAATTCCTCTTCACTCAGTGTGGCCCATGCAAGCCAAAGGTTGAGCACCTATGGCACAGATAATATGTAGTACAGGAGATAATAGCTAAGACACAAAAGAACCAATTCTTCAGAACTTCATAAGTTAGCAAGAAAAGGATGCTTCAAAGAGCAAATATTACCATATTTGTTAGTCTATGTTTGCACTTCAGAAGTGAGTGCTTCCTGGCTAATAACTGATAGTTTCTGTCCTTAGTTACTTCTGTGAGCAAGTTCATTCAGGTAGATATTATCTTTTTTGGATTTATGTAGTGGTTTTACTTACTTTCATGAGTGTGTTTGTGTATATGTTTTTTTACTATCTGAAAGAATAAGTGATAAATCACATAGTAATCAAAGATGTGCAAGCACAGTATTCCAGGATTTTGGTAGAGGGAGATACTGTGAACAGATCAGTAATTTATTTCCTAATATTCACATGGTATATTTCACCATACACTGGAGCCTGCAAAAATTAATTTAATAACTGGAGACCAGAAGAGCTATCATTTAATAATTCCACCTTACAGAAGAAGATTTTTTAAATTAAATTTTCCCAGAATTCCCTAAACCTCAAATTCAACACAATTCTCTAGACTGCTCCCTAAACTTCTGTCTATACTAAGACAGTATACACACAGGTCTCTTTAGTCACTTAAATTTAGCCAGATTCACCACTTTCTTCACAGAAGTGGTATATATATTAAAAGTAGAAAAAATATTAGAGCAATTGTATTCTGTCAGCTGAATTCCACGTGTCCACACATGTTAGAGGAATACTAAGGACAATTAAATAAAAAAACTGGATGAAATATTTTACAAAAACAATTTATTAAGTCCAATTGGTATAGTGCCCTCTCCACAGAATTCAGTGCTGCCCTCTTCAAGAGAAGAGAAACTTTCTCTTGTGACATGATAGAGCCATGCCCCATGCTAGTTTGAAGATCATGGAGCATATTGCCAATCTTGGCTGGATTATCCTACTCCACTCACCGCATTGTCTGGATTTGTGCTTTCTGACTTCCATCTGTTTGGGTAGATGAAAGATGGACTGTGTGGACAACATTTTCATAGCAATGACACCACCATAGCAACTGTGAAATGGTGGGTCACCTCCATTGCTACAGATTTCTATGAGCACAGCACGCTCACTGTTGGTGAAAACGCATAGTGGTGACCATGTTGAAAAATAGCATTTTGTAGCTGAGAATTCACTCTATCAAATAGTGCTACTGTGCTCTTTGTATATGTTGTAGTTTCCGTTGAAAAAATAGGAGGCATTACTTTCAGAGTGAAGTATGTAAAACAGCATCTGACCACATTTAACATGTATGCCTTAAACACAATTGAAGCACAAAAGAGCCCTACAATTTTTACTTGAGATATCTAGAAGAAAATCCCTGGCTTGCACATATGAAGGCTATTCCCTCAGCAGTTAATGAAGCAGAAATAAAGACTCTAGAAGAATGCTCTACTCTTTTCCTGGCACAGGCTGTACTTCAAACAGGAATTCATTTGTATCATTTATCTATTCTCTGCCTGGTTTTATTAAGTCTACCTTGGCTTTTTGGAGAGTAAGCTCAGCATAGTTATAATAGTTTTAAATTATTAAACATCATGGCAAACATTTCAGGAGGCAAATATTTATTGAAAACAGAAAAGGTTGACTAAAAAACACTTTTATTTTGCCACACACAAATTATTTGGCATTTATATTTATGGATGTGTATGCACTTCATTTATTTATTGCAAAAGGTTTCATCTGTCAAAAAGCACACAGTTACAAATATGGGAGCAGCAGACTTCATTGCTTTGTTGATGAAGTATCTCTCACGACAGCTATTTTTATGGCTTTACCCCCAGCTACCCCCAGCCCACTGTGTCCTTGAAGTTAATGCTTCATTTTTTCTCTGCTGGGTTTATAAAGAGCTTAAGAACATAGGAGTACTATGTTCTTCCCTACTGTTTATACACTCTTCCTTCTTATACGAGAAAGGCTTGAAGTTAGTTTTTTCTTATATATAAGAGACAAAGAAGCTATTTAATCTTCTGTTGCACCGTTCTGTAATTCCAAGCGTTTAACCATGCTTTTCAAAGTTATTTATAATGACCAGGTTTATCGACACAAAATGAGCTTTCCATTAAGGTAATATGGTCTCCCTTTGAACAAACATAAACTACATTTACTTACCAGCACAGTGCATTCTCCCATTCTTGAAAACAAGGGAGACACAGTCCCAGCACCTCCAGTGATGAGCATAAGAACCAGACCATTTCATTACCAGGATCAAACATTGTTATTCAGATTAACTATTCTGCTGACCATTACTAATGAGGCAAATCTGATACAGATCCTCCACGAAGTTTACTGGCTTTTTGATCAAATGAAAACCATAATCCCCTGATTTCCACCAAAATCCCAGTATCTCAAAACATCACAGCCACTCGGAGAGGAAAAGATGAGAAGATTAAAGAACTTGCACTCAAATTTGGTGTGAAAGCTATAGCAAAAGGAAATAGTAACATAATAATAATCAAAAAGAAAATAAGCAAACATGACATGTTCCTAGTGAGGGGAAGCAAGGGACAATGAAGTCAAAACCCACACAGCACAATGATGAATGATCAGAAAATATATTCTGATAAGTTTGACCCTATATCACTCTGATTCAAGATAGTTTCCATATCAAAATTGAACTCTTACGGGGAAAACAGGAAAAAAACTAATTGGCTTTTGTGAAAGTGGCCAATTTTAGCAGATTGCAATTGTTTCTGGAATGTAAATCTATTTCTCCCTTCAGATAACACAGAAAAAAATTACTCATTCAGAGAACATTTTTAAACACCTATTTTGGTAGGATAGATCTCAAGAATAGTTTATTGCATTGATTTTCAGAGGTGAGAGAAGATAATTATTTCCAATAGAAATCTATAGGATGATAAACTGACTCTTTATTTAGTAACAAGCTTGAAAAATTCAACAGAATACAAAAAATAAAAGAAGGTAATTTGTATTTAGTTCAGCTGAATCATAATAGAAAAGTTAGTCTGACATCAGAATAACTTTGAACACTGCTGGCCTGACATTTCATCTGTTCCAGTATTCAAGACAAGCATGGTGAAGAAAAGTCTACTACATGCTGAGTTCAGGTGTAAAATCATTAACCTGAAACGCAATTGTGAAAGAAATGGACACAAATTCAAACAAGCTTCAAGAGGAAAAAAATCAATGCTCAGCTGTGATGTGCTCTGAGGCTTAATAAATGGAGAAGTTTCTGGTTCATCACTTACTTTAAAAGATGCTGACCATATACGCTGCTGTGAGGTATGGAACATTTCCCTTACCGTTTATCATTTGATCATAGTCTTATTAAGCATGGATTTATTACTATTATTATTTCTTTTTTGAGCTTTATTATTAGGATGGGGAAAAAATGAAAAGAAAAAAAAAAAAGCAAAACAACTATGGCACAACTGCACCATAGGCATTTGCCACAAAGACAGAGGAAACCAGCCTGTCAAACTGGCTCACTAAAACACAAATATGCAGAGTTCCTACTGCAGTTACCACCACTTTTGCCACTGTGTGACCAAAGCACATCCCATTCCCCTGCAGCAGCTCTAAGGCTGCCAAAGATTCTGTCTAGAAACAAGAAGTCAATGATTTACTGCCAGCATTTGGCAGGAGACTGCTCTTCTATATAGTCTTGTACTCCACTTTCCATAATGCTTTTCTTTGCAATAATAATAATAATAATAATAACAACAACAACAACTTCTGACTGTCTCAGCAGCTCAGAAGTAAAACCATGAAATAGCCACTGCACATCAGCAGTCTTGAGTTCCTTAGCTTACTTTCCATCACTACTTAGTTACTTTGCCTCCAGGAAAATCTATGTATTGGAGAGTCTCTGGCAACATAAAAGTCTGGGAATGGATTACTCAAGTTTGCATTGTCCCAGACATGTCATTTGATTTTCAGGTAATTCCTTTCTTTAGCACTCTCCAATTCCAGCTCTTTAGTACTCTCAGAGGGGTCATGGAGACACTTCACAGTAAGCTCACACTACAGCCAGATGATATGAGATGTGAACAAATGTAGCATAAGGAATAACCACCAGTCCCCCTACCCCAGAAAAGTAAGTCTGTGCTTGGATTTTCAGTATGAGGGAATCTCTCATGAGTACAGTGGAAAAGCAAACCTATAAAAACATCAGATTTGATAAAAGATGTAAAAAGCTGTTTCATTGCCTTAAACAATGTTTTACAGGATAGTTGACTGACACAAAAACATGGTACTAACTGCAGATGCATCTTTTCTTTGCAGTACCAGCTTACTGCATGATTACAGGCAATTAGTAGCAGAGATAATAGCACTGGAAAACCTGGAAATACCTTAAGACATCTCAGACACTTTCCACCTGTGGATTAGGTCAGAAGTAAGGAGTTCAGGTTCTCCTCATCACTCCAGTAAGAGTTTCTGTTGTTCTGTATGTCCTGTTACAAGACAATTACCAGAACAAAACTTTGGGTAGTTTTAGAAAACTTATTCAATTTACTACAAGTCATTCCTTAACCCCAGGAGATTATTAAAGCCATGCTTAACTTCAGATTTCATTGTATTGCTGAGCACAGGCTTTAATGTAGTCGCAAATATATAATTCAACTAAACATTTAATGTACAAGAATGCCCTAAGCACGTACTTAGATTATTTAGTCACCTCTTTATGTTTATCCATCGAGAATATGGATATTCTTGAGACAAGATGTCAGCAATTAAGAGCTCTTACGTAGGTTTTATAAGCAATTGCACTTTCTTATGGTTATTTTTTATCAGATATTTTGGTTTCCAAGAAAGAAAATTAGAGACCAAAGAGTTCAAGCATTGTAACACTTTGTTCTGCTCCTCAGGAAGCAGTGGAGAGCCCTGAACTTATCTTACTTCCTACTTAGCAGCTAAAAAGTCCTGAATTTCTATGTTTTGAATTGCAGCCCATAGTATATTCATCTGTGTCTGATGAGGAGCACAGGGTCTGTATGTAGAAGCACACTAGTTTAGAAGAGAAATATTCTCTGATGGAAGAAAGAGCAGCATTTGTTTCCATTACTTTGTCAAACTGCTTTTCTCTACTACAGATAAAAATAAATTCTTGCAAGTGGAGGAGAACAAATTAAGAGAGAAGAAATCCTGGTGCAAAGAACAACACTTAAAGAAGACAAAAAGAAAATGACATGTGCAGCAGATCTAAATGGGAATGTGGAATACTCAAAACTTAAGGAAAAATGACACAACAGAAGATAAGGTTTAATAAAAGATCACTTTCAGCATAACTGAAAGATAAAGAGTAAAGAAAAAAAGATTTTACTATTCCTTGATATGCATCTAATCATGCATATAAACATGCTTTTAATTTGTAACACTATAGCATTGCAAATGTTTCATGAGTTGTGAAATTTAACAAGGGCTGTGTTGCTTCAGGCAGAATCTGTTTTGTTTTGCTTAAATTACTGAGCCAAACACAATGTGTGGAGTTTCAACTCAATGCAGCGTTCATGTGCTAACATTTTCCCTGGTTAATGTTTTCTTCTGTATTGACTCACTAACAGTTGGAAGGTTTAAATAAGCCTACTATTTTTTGGTTACATTTGACTGTTCCTCTTCACACTTCAGGAACAAAGTGAAGTATGGCACAGCCTCTCCCCTATAAAATACTTTAGTTATACATATTTTTTTTTTCAGTAGACAAATACAAGAGAGAGTTCCAATTAATCCAGCTTTACAGCTGATGTTTTAGACTAATGCCTATCAGCAGGCAATTGATATATTGCCTTCAACTCATACAAGATACAGCTAGAAGGCACTATTCTTGGTTCGGGACTCAGAGAAGAAGCTTGCCTGGAAACCCAAACAGTTCTAGAAATAAATGCTGGTGAAGCAGTATTCTTAACTGTTGAGTATAAATATAGTAACACAGCACTCTTGCAGAGAGAACAGAACAAGCTGGGGACCATGAAATTGCAGAGCAGTATCACTGCCAGAAAGCCCAGGGAACTGCTCAAACATAGCCACGTCGGTAACTCTGATGCTATAGTCTATTTTAAAACATGGTCTTAATATTATTCCACCAGTGGCATTGCTGCGAAAGCCACAGAGGTTAAGGACTGAATTTACTGGAAGGTTTGGTTTTGTTACATTCAATACATTGAGACAACATAAAGCCAGATTCTGATTGGAGAAGTGCTGTACACAAGCATTAACTCCACTGACTTCAGAGTAATTACACAAGGTTACTAAAATTAACATCTTGCCTGTAGCACTGAGCAAATTAGAAATGCATGGACACAGATGATAGGGGAGGCAGGAGCTTACAGAAGACACTGCCCTCATGAATGTTTTGCAGTGCTGCTGAAAAATAAAAGGAATTTGGGAGGAAAAGCCATTCTAACCCAGACACTCATCAGGAACCAGAGAAGGAAGGTGCAAGAGAAGAAAGCACACCTTGCAGAAAAGAAGAAAAAAAAAGAAAAAAAAAAACAGAGAGATTGTATTTGCCTGCTAGGCAGGTTTTTGCAAGATCTCATCGTTCTATTTATAACACCACATGCCATGTTGCATTACATCACACGACGGGAGATGCACAGCACATGCAACAGAAGGCATTAGAAACACTGTGGGTTCTCTTCAGAATAAATACCCATGGTGTGTGGTGTGCAGTAGCAGCTCACAGGGAAGTTTTCTGGGAAGGGTATGAAATTCCTTGGCAATTATTTGTGACCTATTGAGTTCACTTCCACATTCTACAAGCTCAGCACTTTAAAACACACATCACCTACCAAAAAAAAAAAAAAACCAAAAACATACACACACAAAAACAAAAGTGGGGATGGAAACGAGGCTTTTTTTCATTTATTTAGGATTTGTGTTTTTTTTCCTCCAAAAGCAAATTGCAGTATAGCCTTTCCTGCATTTGTCTGTTTTGTCCCCCTGTATCTTCACTAAACCATTAAGGCATACTGTTTCACCCCACCAAAACAGAGGGTAGCAGATAACTCTTCAGAAAATGTGGAGTGTCCAAGAAATTCTGGAGCAATCCACAGGCTTTAATGCATGCAGGATCATGACCATACACAACCTCGAGCAACCTGTTCTAGACAGATCTACTTTGCACAGAGGATTAGAGTGGATGACTTCTGGAGGTTCTTTTGAACCCAAATCATGATTCTCTGTATGTTCCCTAGTGAGAGAGACACCATCTGCCTTATCAAACATCTAAGATAAGAACCAAGTGTACCACCTGTATTTTTATTTGTTTTACTTTGATTTTAAAGTAGAAATGGTAAAAGTAGCTCAGTTTAACTTCTGCAAGTGCTTACTTCCTAGAAGATGACAACAGCACTAAATAGAGAATGAGTCCAAACATTCATTTTGACTTCTGACACCTGTAAATATCAATTGCAAAACACTAACACCAGAAATTGTGTGGAGTCAGGGGGACACAGCATAAAAAAATCTCCCTAAAAATGCTTTAGGAGCTCTGGATTGGTATAGAAGGGAGGCAGGTTTGGGATCAGTGACTGAAAGAGGATGAAAAGTTCAGGCCAAGGAAATGAGAATATAGCTGACAAGACAGGGTGAGAACATCAGTGCCCATGCCTGTTGGAGGCAGAAGTCATAATCTCCATCTCTCACTGATTCTTTTCAGCCTCCAAGCAGCAGTGTGTGCCATTTCATTCTGAGGCTTGTCCACAGGCGACTTTGCATTTCTAACCATAACTCCCTTAGCAAAAATGGAAGATAATCATACAATTACAAAATAAGAAATTGATAATTTCAAAATCTGTAAGTAATACACAAAAACCCTTATTAAATGAGAAAAACAAAGTTCTCGTTTTTCTTAGCGCAAAATTAAATGAAAACTTGATAGCAGCAAAAGCACACAGTTGTGCTTAACAGAGACTGCATTGGGCCTCGATAGTTTTTTGTTTCTTAAATTCTGAAGATCTGACATTGGGACCTTATTAATATCTTTTTGTAATACATAATTTCTCAAAGGAATATTTGAATATTATTTCCTGAAAAGTAACAGAGCTCATGACAGAGAAGAGTCTCTTTTATGTAGATATTGAAAACAGAAGTGGAAGCATTTATATGAATTGGGCAAATAGAACACTGTTGCTAATACTGAAGCACAAAGAAAACTTTAGCATGAAAAAAAAAATGCAAGCAGGCCTGGGTTTGTGGAAGGGAAACAACTAGATTTTAGTGATTCTTTGATGAAAGGCAGCAGCAGGATTTCACTGGCAATTTCAGAGTATGTGGCATTATTTGTGTTTACTTGGTGAGTCAGGGAGCCAACCATCAGATTCAGTTCTCATTGCTATTTAGTTAGCTGTTCAAGATAAGCAAGATTTAGTCTGCAGCGTGTGTTGATTCTGAGCATAAGAGGACCTCATCTCTCCGCTTCCATTAATAGGATTATATACGCTGGGCAATTTGCAGCGTGTCAGATGGCACACTGAAATCTTTGCTGAAGTAATTGTTTAGTCTCTAGGTTTTGAAGCCACAATCCTAGACAGTTTTTGCCAGGAGCTTCTATAATAGAATTATAAATAATGCCTTAGATTGCCGAACAGGGAAAATGAAAGCTTTGTAATCAGTTTAAATATCAACCATCTGAAGCTACACCTGCATATACCACGTATTGCTCAGATACATATCCAAAGAAAAATAAGTGGTGTCCCCATAGCAATACATAAACAGATAGGATCATGACAGCTTTGGTGAGGAAGCACATTGGCTCAGTGCCAATTGCCCAGACATTTCCATTGCACAAGGCATCGTGCTACAAGGTCACTGAAGTGGAAGGGCCCTAAGCAAGGGCTGATCCAATGCTGGGTAAGTGTTAAACAGTAGCGAAGATACAGAGAATCAAGTAAAGGCTAATGCTTTTTCTTTCTCTTGTGCTCCATATTCTATTAGTATTCTGGAATAACACAAGGGAGACCCATAAGTGTTTTTGACCAAAGGCTAATATCTGAACTGAAGGCTCAAATATCTCATTATTTGGGCAGAAAATGCTATAGGAGGTGGATTACATCGGAAATAATATTCTGGACTCACTACCTCTGTTTTTTGTGCACATCAACTCAACAATCCTGACAAAGACCCTTTCAAAATAATAAACCTACAACCTTCAAGTATACAAAGATATATCATTAGTCTATCACATTTTCAGATCTGCGCTGTGTCACTTCACTAACAGGTGGAGGGATGCAGACAGTGGTGGATGGACGGAGAATTCTAAAGTCAGACAATGACAATGGTAGCATCCAGGGAGCACTGCTTCTCAGCCCACACAGGTACACTTCCAGAGGACACAGATGGTTGAACGGGGTCCTTAGTTTGAATATTTGAGGAAAAAGGCAAGCGTTCAGAAGAACACACTGTAGTTCCCTACTGACTGATCTTTCCCATGGCTTGCAGAAAAGAACAATTAAAAAAAAATAAAAAAACTAAACCAATTACCACAACTTAATTTAGAGTGGGATGCCCTGCAAGTTCACATATTTTTCTGTTCACATCCCTCAGATACATCTAATCCTTTCTCTGGGACATGTCTGGCAGCAGTGAAGGATAGGATTTAACTGGCAGTTGGGCCATCTCAAACACTGGCCAGGCAGAGCCCTGAATCAAGAAACTCCACTTTCATACATAAGTAATTTAACATGTCAGCCACATCCTCCCTCCAACAGTGCTGATAAGAAGCAACAGTGTAGATAAGTAGAATAAAATACAACACTTGCATTCCAAAAATATAACATTATTCCAAAATCCTTTCATCTAGATAGTTAAAAACTAGGTCTACCAGTTTCATCTTACCCTTCATATATTCACACTGAACTGAATGTTAGTCTGTCACTCAGGTCACACTGAGTTTTAGCCTGTTGAGACTTGCTGGGTGGCAATGTCTTATGCATGCTGGCATCAGCTTGGCAACCTCAAGTGACAGTGAGACACACATACAAAAACGTGAAAGGATTAACCCCTTAACTTGCACCCAGACCAAATCAGGACTGGCATCTACCAGCCCTCAGTTACAGTAAGTGCCCTGAGTGCCGCCCATCTGTGCATGGCACCAGGGAAAAGACTGCTCCTTCAGAAGAGGGTCCTATAATGTAGGATGTAAACTTGCTTTAGTTCATTTTGTTCTGGTGAAACAAATATTTAGGCAGAGAGCTACATGGAAAGGGGACTAATAGCCAGCTGAACCTGAGTAAGAAGATATTCCACATGAATAAGTGTTATTTCAATAGGAAAACAAATCTTTATCCAGAACCACCAAAAACATTTTTCCCTGGTGTAACATGGCACCCATTGAAGACTACAAGTATTTTGCAGTGGGAAATGGAGAGGAAATATCATCCCTGTTCTGGGATCCAGCTGAGATACCATTATTTAACAAGGTCCCATTTATCAGCAGAGCTGCAAGCACTGACTTCACCCATCACACATGTAAAATAAAACAGATAAATCACGAGTGCTTTAGCTGGAGCTGATATGGCTAATTATCCACAAGAGTAAAGTGAGAAGTGTGCATGCAGTTCGTAAGCAAGGATCTGCTTTGCAGAGCAGAGATACAGCTGCATATCCACACCAGCATGCAGAGCTACAAAGAGACAGGTCACGGGTCATGAAGAAAATATCCACAGCCAGGCAAATAACTGAACATAAATTTATAACACCTTAAGTCATTATTCTAACTATGTGGTCTTGGTTTCAGGCTTGAAGGCACCTTTTAAACAATTAAGCCACTGACAGTTTTTATTATGTTGTTTATTACTCTGAGGGTTTTATGCTACACATTTTACTGAATAAGTGCTGCAAATATTGTTCTTCTAGACAGCAACTGATGATTTCATAGCCAACAATAGCTTTTAAAGTCTCTTAAAAGCCTAAGTATTTATTGATACATAAAGTTGCAGTTGCCTAGTATTTTTTAAGTAGTCTTTCATGATCTAGATATCCTCTAAGCTTTTTCTTATTTGTCAAAATACAACATTACAGTATAAACATCAAATATATTTGGAGAATTTTTGGAATGAACATCATTTCATTACTTTTATGTTATTTAATTCCAGTGCATTTTGTTCAGATTTAATTCTACTGTAAGCATAAGTAGTATGTGCTTGTACCCTGCTATAGATTCCATTTAGTACTCATAAAAGCCTAGCCTTGCTACCTCTTACATAACTCTTGTCATTTTATCAAGGTTGTCACTTAAACCTCCTTTTATTGAAACAAAGAACTTAATAGACAAGGAAAAAAAAACATTACCCTGGATTTTTAACCCTCTTGAAACATTGAAATGAATGCAGATACCACAGAAAGTTTTCAGCAGTACGTAATGAACTACACAAACTAAGGTCAAAAGTCCAATGCCATAGGTACTATGTAAATGGTTGAAAGGAATATACTTATAGAAAATCTGAGGTGAACTGGCTGTGTAAAACCTTAGAAACCGTACATCTGTACACATAGATAACTTTACTTTTATTTTTGCCATCACTTTTCCCTGCAAACTTTAACCCTTTTATACCAGTGACCTACCAGAGAAGAAATCTCAATTAGCACAAGTGTGAAACAAACATTTAGGATGGTATGTTCAGGTATTTTCACAACCTCTTTGCATTGTGAGTTTGGTTTTATTTTGTTGGTTATGATTATTTATTTTTGTCTGTTTGTTTTGCGTTCTAAACCTGGAGTCCTCAACTGAGAGCAGAGATTGCGTAAGAGGCACCAATGGGGATACTCGACTCTATTCAAGAGGCAACATACAACTCTTTGTAGATGCCAAGAGTGTACCAGACCTATCACATTCAACAATTTCTCTGTTGTCTTAATTGAGGATGCAGTTTCTGCAAGTGGCAAACACATCAGAGGAACAGTAAAAAACCTCTATTCCGGACTTACACACTGTCTCAAGTCTTTGCATTATTACACCAAGGAGTACAAATTAGATAAAAAGATGGCTAAAGGCAAGAAAGGAAGCTTTATGAATATTTCAGAACTCTTAAATACTTTTGAAGTGTCAAGTGTTTTGAAGTGTTCAGAATTGGGTACTGGCACAATCTAAATACTAATGGAATTACGAGTTTTATTCTAACAAAAGGCATTAAGCACATAGTGAAAAGAAACGATAAGATAGCTTCAGTGTGAGACAGGCTTATTTGCTGATCTGACCCCCCAGATGCACGCCCTTGCAATATTCTGCACATTAGTTTGGAGGAGAGATGGAAAAATCACCCACATACCAACTCATCTCAACAGCAATCCCCATGCTGACTTTATGTCGGCTGATCAAACATGGGACAATCTCATCTACTGTGGCACTGAAACAAGTCCTGCTTAGTGTGACTCTCCAGTCATTTGCTAATGAAGCAGTTGTTTTTGCTGTGAGATCACACAGGGTATTTGACCTAAACGGGCTCCAGTTGGAGCTTGCTTTTAATTAGGCTACAAAGACTTAGTAGCTCAGTATCTACGCTACTAATGATTTGTTCCGCAGTCAGACCTTAACAAGTTTGTGAAACAAAGTTCCCCAGTGCAGAAAGAAATAAAGATTATTCGTAAGCTTTGAAGAACTCCATAAGGAAGACAAAAAAAAATTCATACCCTGCGGAAATTCTGTCAGAGAATTAACTGTAAGGTGAATAATAACTACACTCTGTTCAGGATTTAAAGGTTGAATATGACTCTAGGGCTGTATTTAAGATGTTCAGAAAAAGTGAGTGCTGACAGTAAGGAGGTATAATTCAGATGAGATAGTTTCAAAGGGACATCTGGCCAACAGAGCAACATGTGTGCTGATTGGAAAACCTGAAAACACCTCATTATGGCACATTACTACTAAGGCAGTGAATATTTCAAGCTTTCCTCAAGCAAACTTGCCATAAATACAGAGCCTGGCTGACAAATACTCTAACTTGATGCCAATCTGTGAAGGATTTGTTTTCAGCTGCCTGCACCATTTCCCAGCAGGGTAAGATCTTGCAACATGAAGGAGGCAGCTGTCATGGCGGAATGCATCAGGGCTCTGCCTGCTGCCACCAGAGTCCTCCCATGCAGCTTGGAGCTGACGTGGGCCTCCAGGCACCAACTCAGCAACACTAGAAAAGCATCTGCTGCCTGCTGCAGAGGTATTTGTACAGGCAGAGGTTTCTTAACCTCTCCTTGCTGAACTCAGTGCTTATAGAGAGTTACCAATGCTTCCATTCGCAGCAAACATTTTTTTCTTTCCTTTCCACGTCCCCTTTCATACTACAAAGATGCCAACAAGGAAGGTAGAAGGAAAACATTCAAGTGAGCTCAAAGCCACGTCTGTGACAGAATTCACTGTATTGTTTACACCAGGAAGGAATTAAAATAGAGTTATCTAAAGGCTTACAGCACACATCCTCTGCTACACTGAAGATTCCTTAACATCAGATACATTCATGGTCTTCAATAATACAATATGGATTTTTTCCTCTATTCCTTTTCAGCTCTGATACCTAGCAATCAAACTTAAGCCTCTAGTGTACACACTGCAAATAGCTTAATGTTAAACTTTTGCAAGGCAAAAGTTTTTTCCAGAGGATATAAAACCCTGCATCAGTTATATACTTCAGCTTTAGCTATCTGTTAGCCTGCCTTTGGGGATGCTGTTCTATTTAGCTGCAATCAGAAAAGCTTTATTCTATCATCCAGAGGGGTGGGAGAGGAAAGGAGAGGGAATCATTAAAACCCAAGGTCTTCTGTTGCGACATCACAAAAACCATAGTGTTCTATGCATACGCAAAACAGCCTGGAGGCTGGAAATGTAAAAGCTTGCCATTGCATGATAACTAATAAGATGGAGACTAATTCCTTTTTGTTCATCATTAAGAACCAGTTTGTAGCAATATCGAGAAGTTGTTTCCCGTGTTTAACAAATATGTCAGAGTTCTATGCTCCAGTCCTCTCTGAAACATAAATAAATCCTTTAAAGAATTTAAATAAGGCTGCATTTCAATGATTGCCCCTCCCAAGTCCTCTCACAATGGGAACAAGGAAGATGGGAGAGAAATTTGTACTGGACCTGGGGCAAACTAGTTTAGGGCTGGACTTGATAGTTTATCTTGTCCAACCTAAAGGCTTATATGACGATGCCTTCACAAGTCTATTCTCTTCCAGCTGAGAACCCACAGCAGGCAACTCCATGCAGGGGGCATTAGCACTCTTCCTCCATTTCAGAAGTCATGATGTACACTTCGACATCTATCGATAACAGACTGGAATCACTGAGCCACTGACTTTCACTACTTTTGGCTTCCTGTGGGTTGATGGTTTAACTTTTGCCTTGCACATTAACTTTAGTCAGTGCAAAAAATATGGTCTGAATGACCTTAGAAATCTTATGATGAAATTTCCCATGTATTCCTATTTGCAAAGAAAGAACAGTCAAGACAACAGAAAGTACAGATTCCATCTCCTTAAATGTTCTTCACACTTTTTGCTATGCATAGGATTTATACTTTTTCTGTCCAATATATGCAATAATGAATTAGGTTGGCCAAAAAACTTTGAGTTCTCCAAGATTGCAAAATGTTTTAAATAAACTGATTTTCCACACTGGTCACCCAAGCAAATTTAATGCCTCAAGCACTGCAACTAGATAGCTTTAAATAAGTTGCTGAAATATTAATCTTAACATTCGTTATTCACTCACTCTGCCTTTATTTTTTGATGTTTCTTCTTAGGCCATCAGATGTTCTCTCTCTCTGTGCTTCAGTATCCTCTGGACAGCAACACATCTATAGGATGACTCACATGCCTGGATATCCGTATATCCAAGAGGATACACTGTGTTCCAGATGAGCAGATTCCTTATTCTTTAGATGGAGCCAGTTTTCTTTGAAGTATCTGATCCACCTTCCAAAAATTTCTTCTTCAAGTTTAAAAACTTATATTAAAGTTCATAATACTGTAGGGAATGTAGATGATCAAAGTGTAGCTTTTTCATTTCTCTTTGGGCTTGATATTTCTCTAGCCATTCTGCCAAGTCACAAAAAAAAAAAAAAAAAAAAAAAAAAAAGATAAAAGGAAAATCAGCCCTTCAGCAACTCCCTTGCTGAGGGCAAATTGAAGTGAAGGACACTGTGAAATGGTAGCAAGCATAAACAGAAATACTGGACTGTAGCACAGTAAATGAAGAAAGATACTGCTTAAAGGAGGCAATATTTTGTAAGAGTTTTTATTATATCCCAAGAATTTAGTGGCATTCAAGTTGAGCTTTAATTTAGTTATTTATATATTAAAGGCAAATCTGTGCATGGAGTTGTTATGTATGTAGCATAAAAACTTTTCTCACTGTGGTTTTATATTATCCATTTGGTTTAATCAAAGGGTTATAAACTCATTTCTAGCTTTAATATACTAATGTGCAGAGGTCTTCAAAACTATCCAAGGAGACACTATGTAGAAAAAATTCACACGAAGTAATGAGAGGAAAAACTTTCAGTAGCTAAGTTAAAGACCAAGACACTTGTCTGATAAAACAGCAGTGGCCTCCAGAAGGACCCTCAGAGCCAATTATAGTTAGTAATGCAGAGCCAATAGATGCAACACACCATGGCCCTTTGATGCATCACATATGTATTATTCCACGTATTTATTACAGGTTTGAGTGAGGCAGGAAAAGGAGTTTCTAGGATATTCTTCTATATATTATTCTATTCAGAATAATATTCCATAACTTAGTAATTACTATGAGAATTTTTTTTCTCCCTTAAATATGCAACTAATATTAACAACAGCTGCAGCCATTACTTGAAACTAAACGTATACAGTTGAACCAAGGTGAGATATGTAAGGCAATACATAACACCACCACTTCCTTCTCACACTCCCTCTGCTACAAAGCCTGGAAGCCCAAGACATTCTCACAAACACATGTCTAATTCTAAGGGAAATGCTGGGCTACGGAAAAAAAGATCAGCCAACTATATACGTAAACTGATTCTACATGACCAACAAGGCCACAAAGATGATCAGATAAGTACATGATCATTCACCAGAAGAACACAGGTTAGCTCTTAATCCCCAAAGGAGGAGTTCAGCCCCAGGAGAGCCTCCTAAACTCTCTAAAAATTAAATGAAGAAATTGTGCTTTATTGTAACATTGATCGACATCCATGTTTTCTTCAAAGCAGATTTATTCTCAGTTTTATTACTTTCGCATCCCGATTTCATAATAGCCAACACGGGGAAAACAAAAGGCACCAGTAAAGTCCTAGCCTTAAAAATGGATTCACAACTGCTAGCCTAATGAAAAGCATAAGGGCTCTTTATATCGGTTAGAGAGTAGGCTAATGCATAGAATGAAAAAGTATACAGACTTTTAAGAAAAAAAATTCAAGACAGAAAGGTACACTTAAAATTTCCAGCCATGAGCAATCTGGTTCAGTTTTACTTTCAACCCGCAGTTATCGGAGACCTTATCTCATTTATATGATAATAGCTTGCCTCATGTCAGCTCAACAAGCAGAGATAGCCGCTGTACGGTGCCGGCTCCTCGGTGCATCAGTTGAAGCACAGACGTGGGTGGAAGGAGCTCTCTGGGCTCCAAGTGCCAGCTAAGCTTGCCAATGAGTTATGTCCAAAAACGCTGCAGGAACGTCTTATTGTGAATTTAACTAAACTCTTTATAATTTTGTGCACATTTGGTATGAAAATATTTTCAGAGCTATTTGTTTGCACAGGGAATGAGACTTGCTGCAGCAAGAGCCACTACCAAATGAGGAGCAGCAGCATTTCATGGGAAGGCTAAAACATTATACCAGTATGGTTACTACAGCTGAAAAGGTCTATTTTCTATAAACTTCTTATTAAATATAAAATGAGAAAATAGGTCAGAGCAGATCTAGAATTTAATGAGAAATAGATTTTGGTCTTTTGCAATTTCAGAAGAAATTACTAAGGGATGGCTCATTCCCTGCCCAAAGCATAGGAGGAGGGCAGCGACCTCCAGAGTTGAATCAGCCATAAGGTTTTCAGAGGTGCAATGATTTAAAGTTAGCAAACATTAGTACAAATTAAGGACCTAGAATACAAGTTCCACTAGTACAACAAGTGCTTTCTCAAACAGGTTAACTGTAGTTTTGCTTAAAATCCATTATCCATTCAGGTGCACATGAGAACAACTTGTTTTAACAAGCAATTTCCCACACCAAGCTGGACAGCAAGGCACAATAACTATCTGCACCAGAACTCCAATCTCTCTGCTCAGTGGGTTGTGTCTTAATGTCTGTAGTTGTCAGGTACATAATACCAGCTCACCCAGGATGGAAAAGTCTGGGCTAAGAAGGAAATTTCATTAGAGTACATCTCAGAGCCCAAAAGGATGTGATTTCTAGGTTTTCTAAAGGGGTCCTGTGCTCCTTGCTGGGATGAAGAAGCATTGAGTATTAAAGAGAGGGACAGGAAGAAGCAAAAAAAGAGAGCTGGGACACTGTAATAGTATATATGCTGTGCTGCTTCAATTTTCCAGAAGATATATGTAGATTTCAAATCTGCACTCACTCCCCTGCCCTTCTGCAGAGTGTAAAGAAGTAGACTGCTCAGACTGCATTCTGGAAGGAGCGCTGGGAGGGAGGGGTTTTGAGAACACTGATTTAAAGCACTTTAAATTCAGAGTATTGAGTTTTTCATATGAAATTTACTTATAGTATTTATAAATAACAAGATCAAACGCATAGGATAGTCAGTGGTGGCAAAGAATAGAATACCAGTACATTTAAGGACTGTTATTTATCAAAAACTAGAATGTTCCATATGAATATCTTAATCCCTGTGACATCATGTTGTGATGTCCTGAGCCACACAGCCCAGAGAAATAGATTTAAAAGCAGCACTTTGTGCTCCTAACCATCACAGAGTACTGGGTTTGTATCACTTCACTGTTAAAACGATCACTTCAGCCACATATGCTTTAGGTGTGTGTTAAGAATGTGAAGTTAAGAACAGTAGCTTAGAAAACCCTTGGAAATGATTCAGAAGGCATAATGCAGAAACACCTAGAAATCCAAGCAACGTATGTACATGGAACTCTATCACTAGAGAAATAGAAGAAAACATCTACTTCCACCCCAGAATCCCCAGCTGCAGCCCTATCATGGAGCAATGGAAGCGCTGGACCACAGACCACAGTATTGGGAGAAATAGAAGTCAATGTCAGGGCAGAGGTGATGGAAATACATCTGTGAAGCTTTGGTACAAAGAGAGCAGCCATCAAAAGAGAAGTCAGTTTTGAACAGTCTGAAGTAGCCTTGGGAGAAACACGTGAAAAGCCGGAACACAAAACTGTTTGCCTTAGCTGATGTAAGTGGGACTGAGTTGATAGGCACAAGTCATGAGGTTCAGCTTTCAAACACAAAGGATGAAGTCACCTGTCAGCTCAGGAGACTGGGAACGATTTTTCACAGTGAGTAGCCACCAGCTAAGCCATCTTCAAAATAAAAAAAAAAAAAAAGTAAGCAGGAATAAAACTGCCCACCAATTGAGAACAGCATCAATAATGAATTTTCACTATTAATAAATCCTGCCTCCAGAGTTTTTCCAGCAAGCTTACTAAATATTTCATTGTCTTTCATTCTGAGAAGTAATCCACAAAAAAAAAAAAAAAAAAAGACTCAAAATCCTGAAAACAAATGAAAAAAAGTTACTTAAAGTAAGCTTTTCAAAATCTAACAGCTACAAGGAAATGTTAGTGCAGTTTAGCATTGACTGCAACAGGGGTGGGACAATTACGAAAGGGATTTAATGAGCAAAACATCCAGCACAATGCTATTAAATGCTTTTCATGCATAGTAAGGTACAATCCACACAAATGAGAAAAGAAACAGGGCAAAAGCTAACAACAAACATCACACAATGCCACTGCATATGTCAAATCATAGTCTTTCGTGGAAAGTCCATGGTCTCTTGTGTAAATTAGAACCTGAAACACTACACACAGTATGCGCACATAAGGGAATCGTACATCTCATTGCCAAGTCCTGAAGCACAAAACAAAAGAACAGACAGAATAAAAAGCCAAGACAAGATCTTACAGTCTGGAAAGTTAAAACCAGTGAGGGTAAACCTCATGTGGAGTTGTAATGAAAAGCTAAGTCTCTCAAGGCATTAAATGAATATGCTCACACACTAGTAAACATTTTAAATATGTATTCAAAGTCCTGTTGGATTCTAATGCTTCTGTGATAATTATAGATGACTCTCATCCTAAGTAAATAATTCAATAGCAAAAAATGGCTTGGCCTGGAAGCAAGATAAGCAGTGGCCCAAGACTTTGGATAGCTGCTTTTTACATAGAGAATTTGGCCTCAGTTTTGACTTTGTGAGGAGAAGTTTCTGGAAAAAAGGAAGACGCACACACACACTCACAAAAAAGCCTAACCATTTGTATTTGCAACTGCTATTTAGGATCAGCTCTTCTGAACTTCATCCGTTAGAGGGAGAAGAAAGAGCTGATGGGGTGAGAAGAGAGCCTAGTAGATTAATTCCTATAAGGTACTGCTACAGGGGAATAGCACTCTTATTTGAGGGCAAAGTTCTGTTTTATGCTCGTTTTGATCAGAAAGTAGGATCCTGCAGTTATATATGCTGGCACTAGACACTTGGGAACCCAGCAGAATCCAGAAGGCAGAGCCCTATCTCATGTTTTGGATTTGTTTGTTGTTTATTAGTTCTTAAGTATAAACATACACCTTTCTTTAAGCACTTAAAATTAATCTGGTTATAAATGAGAGTAATAGTAATAACGTACTCCTGAAAAAGAACACCAAGAGAAAGAAATTTCACTTGCAAGGCATTAATCAATAAGCTGATTAAATTCTCATTTTCTTGAAACTAACATTTTTTATGCCAGAGACTTTAAAGCAAGGTTAAAATATGTATATATATGCACACACATACATCTTATCTCAATTCCACTAACTCCGATGGGTCTAAAACATGGTTTGTCCTCACACACATATAGGCCTGATACTAACTCCCATGGGAATCCATCAGACCTAGTTCTAATACGGGACATGAAGTACATGCAATTTTTTTTCCTACTATTGAAAACAAATAAGATGAAAACAACAGGAATGTAATACAGCATTCACATCATTCTACCATGCATGTTTTCAATGCCACTTTTGTTGCGTGGCTACATAGATTAAAAAAGGCACTAATGCATCTGAAGTAGAAACCACGCATCTTTTCAACTATGCTTGAGTCTGCATCTCTTGGCATCAAAATGCCAGCCCAGAAAGCTTCCTTAAAACACTGAGATATTCACAGGTATTTGCAATCTATTAGCATTGCAACATCCTCAAGCCATCCTGTTAATCTGCACATGCAGCTCAGACCAGATCTAGTTGCACTAACGGAGGTGAGATGCACAGAGATATGTTAAAACCTAGAGAAAAATTCAGCAACTGGTTTGCAAGTGGGCTTTAAATATTTCAAAATTTAAAAAAAGCCTTAGATACCTCTAACGTTATCAGAAAACCAGACAAGATATTCCACATAACATTTTGTTCAAGCTTAAAGAACACTTGGATCCAGCTTTGCTCTTACCAACTTCAGGAAAACTTTAGAAGAGATTTTCTGTAAATAACTTAAGAAACTGAACTCTGTACTATCTCACAATTAAGAAAAAAAGCCCCCTAAGTCAGAAGAACAGAATTATGTAAATATCACTGACCTGTTTCATTTAAAACTCTCTTCATGAGCAGCTTGCTCAGTTGCACAGTCAAATCTTCATCGGAGACACCTTTCGGCTGCAACCTTGGCACTAGAAAGAAATGCAATACTTCAGAGTGGAGGGATACAGCTTAAAAACAAACTCTAAAGCGCATCTGTTCAAGAACAATAAGCGTAAATATATTTTATTTGCAATAGTTAAGTAAAATCCATGCACAGCAAGAAGGGAATAGCTTACATGAAAGCCCTGTCCTTATAATACCTTCAGGGAATAACACATAGCATTAATACGAGCAGCAATCATAACAGAACACCTTCTACAGAAACAATTTTGCACAAAGGAAGGCTGCACATGCTTGTTGCCATTATCTTTTGTAATTAAAAAACAGTTCATCAGTTAAATTCTTACCGTGAAGGATATGAGACACTGCAACAGGTTGCCCAGAGAGGCTGTGGATGCCCCCTCCCTGGAAGCACTCAAACCCAGGCTGAATGAGGCTTTGTGCAGCCTGGTGTAGAGGGAAGCACCCCTGCCTATAGCAGGGCGGTTGCAACTATATGATCTTAAATGCCCCATCCAACCCAAATCCTTCTACATTATTCTTACATCTGCAAGAGACAGAGGGGCTGGGGGGTCTGGGGTGGAGTAACGCAGTCAGGGTGCTCCACACCCAGCAGTGGGTTAAGCATTTTCCTGCATAACAAGGGTGTTTCTTATTAAAATAGAATTATACAGCAGCTTCTGCTGCAAACACACCCATTCTGAAAACTAGAAAATGGATTTTAATAATTAAGACAATTAAATTTTGGGAGACAATGTTCCCAAAAGTCATCTTTCACAAACAGACAAGGCACAGCAAATTAAGTCGTCTATTCAAATAGATCAAATACAAATTTTGTGGCAGGAACAGGAATTGGATACCAGAAACTTAAATGCCAATCCAGGTCCTTTAAAATAAGGTCAATGTTCTTATCAATGGAAAAAAAAATATGTTGAAAAGGAAAGTTTGCTGGCTAAATTTTGCAGTTTAATATAGGCAATATGAGAAAAAGAACTAAATCAAGAAAATATTAAATTTCCATAATATTAATGAACAGCTACTGGTAGCAGTAAATCCCTATCACCACCATTCAGAGAAATTTAAAAAAGAAAATAAAAGAGCTGTGCTTCAGAGTGCTGCAGAATTTATCAAGATGTTTATGGGCAGTTTTTTGCTTCTTTTGCATGGCAAAGCAAATAATTTATTGATACCTCGGTGTAACCTGTTCTTCTGTTGTTTTCCTTCTAGCTTTTACAGTTGGAAATATCAATATAGTTGTGTCCTCAGAGAATAACGTCCATACTTATGGAATTCAGTTACAAATAAACAAGCCTAAGCACTTCTGTTCTGAACTCTTTTTGATTTGGGATTATTGCCTGACTGCAACTTATTTTTCCCTGCACACACTGCTTGTCAGTCTCTTGACCTGGCTTTCTCTTTCTCAGTGTGAGAAGAAATCAATGGCAGAACTTCTGTTGGAGGATTCCCAAGGGTGTCTCCCTAATCTCCAATTTCTTTGTCATGCTCATCTCAAGCAAGCCCTATATGCTACTCGCTTCATCAGATTTCTTTAAGTCCTAATTCCTATATCAGATCCTCATATTTGCTATTATTTGATTAATCCTCAGCAGCTCACCTTATACAAACAGAAAATAAAAAGAGATAGAGACATTTGCCATTCAGAGAAAAGTTTTCAGAACTGATGCCTGTTTGGTCCTCAGGTCCCCAACTGCCTTTCCCCACCCCAGGACTAGGGCTGTGTTCCATCTATAAACACATTGTCACCAGTGAGAGAAGGGAGCCAGCGACACCAGGTCACGCACTGTCCCCAGTGCTCCTTCATGCTCACAAGGATGCACACTGCCTGTCTGAGGGACCTGGATTCCCAAACAGTATTAAAAATTCAGTCCCAACCTTCTTTTCCCCTCAGTCTTAAACGAGGCAGAACCTTTTATATTTTTGGATAGCCTTCACTTGTAAAATTTCACCACTGTTCTCAGTTCCTAGTTCATGCTAAGATAGAAAGACAACTTTGGCCAGAGGGAGTGAGCCTTCACTTCCGTTCTGACTCCCCAAAACTGAAACCAAGTGGTTCATTCTCATCACCCAACCCTTCATGTGCTGGACAGTGCTTGGAAGAAGTGACAAGACTTGCAATTGCCCATGGGGGTCTGGTCTGTAGGAACATTACAGCTTTTTCTCTGCTTTCCCACAGAACACGACCCTTCACTTCCCCTCTTCCCCCCCCCCAAAAAAAAAAACAAAAAAAAACCTAAGACCAGTTTCATGCAATCTGTAGGACTGGAACAGTAATTCTTTGACATAACGCAGTCCTAAGGCAGGTTGTAGAAGGATAAAGAAGTGAGGGTTTTTTCTCCAGACACCAGCAGAGTCATGGCTCCCTGGAAACACATTAACAGTTTCTCTCTCTGCTTGTCTATCATAGTGCTGCCATTGCCACCCTAATGCCTGGCCTCACTACCTTGTGCACTTCAATGAATCAATAAACAAAAAGCTCTGCAGAGAAAACCACTTGAGCCGAAATAGATTGGTAAGACACAAAGGCTCAGATTTTCAAGAATTATTTGAGTTTTGAGCTGTGGAAAGGTACCAGCACAACTTCTGCAGCACTGACCGCATCCTTATAACCTAAATCAATTGCAAATGTTTCTGCCTAAATACCTTCAGAAAACTGAAGGTGAGAGGTTAAGTCTTGTACTGATTCAATGATTTGGGGCATTTCTCTTCTATGGTGACACCAAACTCAGACTGCAAGCCAACGCATGGAATGACCAGAGCATCCTCATGCTCTACAGTTTTGTCCCAGCACAGGAAACTGTCTAGGGCTCCCAGTGTTGGAGCTGAGAGCATCTTTTGGAGAGGCAAAGTGCTCGTGCGTGTACGTAGCAAGAGGTACAACAAGAGCAGCATACCCTGGGCACCACAGTCAGTGAAGACTCCACATCATCTACCTGCTGCCTCGAGCTGCAAGCTAGGAAGGCATCAGCATGTTCCCACAAGCATGTTGTGGAAGTCCGAAGGCAAGTTTTGCATTGCTGCTTGCAAAACCTGGTGGCAAGTTGGCACAGTATCTGAGGCAAGATCTCAACTCGGACTGAGAGTTCAAGGTGGTGTCGGGAGCTGCTTCAGGGCACACTGAGCTGCTGCTCTCCAAAGGGCCTTGCCTGTGTAAAGAGACCAAGGGAGTTGCTAAACCACAGACAATGAAAACAATTTTAAATGAGAGATTAAATGAAAGGAAAAAAAAGTTGTCAAGATGTCAAGGCGAATGTTTTCATAGAACTAACCAGGGAATGGCTAGACAGCACGAGTGCAAACCTTTAACTTAATTAAAACTTTTAAAGTGTGAATACAAAAAACTTTCTCTAGTCTAGACAGGCAATAACTCCATACTTCATGAAAAAACAGCCATTTTGGTATTTCTGGTCACTTCCCCCCCTTCCCCCCCATCCTGGTAGCTATATGTAGATTTGAAATTCAAATTCCAGTTCATAAAGGCAGAGTAGCTGTAATGAATAGAACTGCAGCCTCTTGACCAGAGCCATCCTGCACATGTCTGGAGCAGCAGTCTTACCCCACCCAGACTCTGTCTGGGAACTGGCAGCATCCTGTCAATATGCACACCAAGTCAGGGATGGAGCTCATGTGACACATCTTTGGCTCCCACCCTTAGCTGTTGTTTCCACACCGCATCACATGGGTGGCTGCTCAGAGGCAGCTGGAGGAAAGGGACATCCTTATGTTACAGCCTGGCAGGGGCCCTGCTATTCGGATGGCCAGAGACAGCAGATATTGAATTTGTGGTCTCTCTGAGAGCGTCTGGCCTTGACAGAGCCGTCCCACCAACTCCAACTGGAAAAGCTGCTCACCTCTCCCTCCTTCTGTCTTTTATTCAGGAAGTTTCCTATTGTCAGAGTATAACTGAAACATCTTTGAGGAAAAAGCAGTCACAATCAATTGCACTGTAGTGTGATGTTTTATAACAATGCTACGAAGCCTCAAAAAATGAGGGCTGCATACAGCAAGCCTCAGTGAAGTTGGTGATGGTGCCAGCGCTGCAATGCTGGAGAACAGGTCTGCTGGTGATAATGCTGACCATACACCTGATTTGAACTTGCTCCCATTTACATAAATGCTAACTGGAGAGAGTCACAATCCTGATGAATTACACCATCCTGGGTTAAATAAATCAGTTGGGAGACACTGAGTTAAGAGGTGCTCCAGAGCAAAGACCTTTGTTCAGCCAGCCCTAGCTGCAGCTCTCCCTGTGCCATCTTCCATGCCAAGCTGATGAACAGACCACAAACCATGCTGTCAGAGCACTTTAGCTTGCCACAGGGCAGGATTTAGCCTTCCACTGAGCTAAAAAAAAAAAAAAGAAAATGGAGAGGCAAGCAAGGTGCAGGAATATTCAGTGTGTTTATGACTCACACTGAAATCACTGTCCCTGCCACCTGCTAAACCTAATAATCTTAAACTTGAGATGGTATTTGCCTTCAGCTGTCTGACTGTGCTTCAGCACGAACCCCATCACTCCACTCCTAGGAAGTCCATCACTATTCATAGAATCATAGAATCACTAAGGTTGGAAAAGACCTAAAAGATCACCCAGTCCAACCGTTCACCTATTCCCAATAGCTCCTACTAAACCATGTCCCTCAACGCAACATCCAGTCTTTCCTTGAACACCCCCAGGGTCGGTGATTCCACCACCTCCCTGGGCAGTCCATTCCAGTGCCTGACCACCCTTTCTGAAAAGTAATACTTCCTCATGTCCAGCCTGAATTTCCCCTGGCGTAGCTTGAAACCATTCCCCCTGGTCCTATCACTAATGACACGAGAGAAGAGGCCGACCCCCAGCTCACTACAACCTCCCTTCAGGAAGTTATAGAGAGCAATGAGGTCTCCCCTGAGCCTCCTCTTCTCCAGGCTGAACATTCCCAGCTCCTTCAGCCTCTCCTCATATGGCCTGTGTTCCAGACCCCTCACCAGCTTCGTTGCCCTTCTTTGAACACGTTCCAGGGCCTCAATATCTTTCTTGCAGTGAGGGGCCCAAAACTGGACACAGTACTCGAGGTGCGGCCTGACGAGTGCTGAATATAGGGGAACAATCACCTCTCTGCTCCTGCTTGCAACGCTGTTTCTGATGCAAGCCAGGATGCCATTGGCCTTCTTGGCCACCTGGGCACACTGTCGGCTCATGTTCAGCCGAGCATCAATCAATACCCCCAGGTCCGTTTCCTCTACGCAGTCCTCCAGCCACACCGCCCCAAGCCTGTAGCGTCGCCTGGGGTTGTTGTGGCCGAAGTGCAGGACCCGGCATTTGGCCTTGTTGAAACTCATCCCATTGGCTCCAGCCCAGCTCTCCAGCCTGTCCAGATCCCTCTGTAGGGCGTCGCTACCCCCAGGCAGATCCACGCTTCCAGCCAATTTGGTGTCATCTGCGAATTTACTGAGGGTGCACTCGATGCCCTCATCGAGGTCATCTATAAAGATATTGAAGAGGACAGGCCCCAGCACCGACCCCTGCGGAACACCACTCACGACCGGTCGCCAACTGGATTTGACTCCATTCACCACCACTCTCTGCGCCCGGCCCTCCAGCCAGCTCCTTACCCAGCCAAGAGTGTACCCATCCAAGCCTCTGACTGCCAGCTTCTGCAGGAGAATGCTGTGGGAGACAGTGTCAAAGGCTTTGCTGAAGTCTAGGTAGACCACATCAACAGCCTTTCCTTCATCCACCAGATGGGTCACTAGATCATAGAAGGAGATCAGGTTGGTCAAACAGGACCTGCCCTTCATGAACCCATGCTGGCTAGGCCTGATCCCCCGGTCACCCTGCACATGCCGCATGATCTCCCTCAAGACGATCTGCTCCATAACCTTCCCTGGCACCGAGGTCAGGCTGACAGGCCTGTAGTTCCCCGGATATTCGTTCAGCATTATGGATATCAATGATAAATCAGTACTATTGCATCATTGTAAAATACAGATATTGGAATCTTACGTGAGAACTATTTCATTATGGAGATATAATATTAATTTACCATTCTGTTCTTCACAGTGCTGAAACAATGCTATTTTACAGGGTTTGACCTGCAGAGAGCAGGCAGGCACATGCAGCAGATAAATTGCAAATAAGAGAACATTCCGTACATTCAGTAAGAGTGATTATAGTCAAGAAGACTACAGTTCTCAGATTTCTTCGGAAGATCACCAACAAAACAGGTTAGATCAGAAGCTCGTACTTCTCTGTACAGAAGAGGCAACCTGTTCATTTTCATAGAAAAAAAAAAAAGTGACATGCAGCATAAAGTACAGAGTAAATTCCAGGTATTCCAGCAGAAGCAAAGCTGAAGTTAAGAGCCAGGTTGCTTTAGGTGAACATTAAGAAGTTTCGAGTTTTCCATACTCTTTTGATAACCTAATCTTCTCTTTTAAAACAATGGAAAGCTCTTACTTTCTTTCGAAAAAAAGACTAACACAAGCCATTAACTTTCTCCCTCAGTACACCAGAAAATGAACTTAATGCATGTCAATCCTCTCTGCTTTTAGTCAGTTCCTGGTGAGAAATCTCAGACATGCCACAATTTGTAGCACAAAATTTAAAAATTAATAGATCTACCTCTATGGATGACAGGAAATCAACACTGGATGTTACCAGGGTACTTTCTGCATTCACACCTTTCTTTTTATAGTGCTCTGTTAAATTAGAACCCAGTGGTGTTTTCTGATGAGGGCTTTTACTCAAAGTCAGGACATTCAACAGAACTCTTACCCACAACCACAAGGCACCCTTTGAGGACACAGTCACTGTTTTGCTGGCCTTTGGTACAGGAGTTGGAGCTCACTACTCCCAGCCTGAGTTGTAGGCACAATTGTGCTGCCTTCCTGGTGGAGAAAGGCCGGGCGGAAAAAGGGAGGTGAAGAGAGACCCAGAGAGATGCCATGTCAGGGAGAGAAGCCAAGCAGCCACCCACAAAAGACTCCTCCTTGTAGAAGTCTGGCAACCAGGGCCTTTTTGCCACCTTCCCCCCTCCTGACATTTAAAAACTGCTAATCAGGAGCTGACCTGGGATATGTGCCTTGCTTGCATTGAGAATTCCTTGACTTGGAAGAATTTATACTGGGATATTAGGCAGACATAAACAGCCATAACAATTCTAGCTCTGCTTATATGAATGATCCACTGAAGTGTGTAAAATGCACTCTATTACTGCACTAAAGTCAATTTGCAATTGATCATATTGCATTTCTAGTGTCAGCAGATATGAAAACATGTCATTTACCAATGCTTAATGAACCTCTGTGCTGACAAGACATAAATATCAATAAGCAGCTCTCCAGTTAAGGAGGTTAACCAGCAAAGTACTCAGTGAAAACATTAAAGAGGTAATCATCTGGCAATTGCTGTATGGATGGAGCAACCACCCTGAAAGATAACAAACCCACTTGAAGAAATATTACAAGAAAAAAAGGGAGAAAAAAAAACCAGGTAATTAACTCCACACTATAAACTGAAAAATTTTATCAGAACAAAGCAGCAGTTGCCTTTTGGAATTGCACTTGCTCTCTTTTCCATGAGTGCTTGAGGCAATCAGCTTAGTAGAGCTCTTTGAACGCACCAGGTATTTGGAAAAGGCAAAGTAGCAAGATGCTCCATTTCCTTCTAATTCCTCCTAGTAATATTAATCCTTTCTTCTCTCTCTCCACCTCATCTTTTCATTGCTTTCACAGGGGCTTTAATTTTAAGATCTTTCCTTCTTTTCAGGATAAAGCTTTCAGCTTCCTATAAAGTTGCAGGAACTCGATGAAGGGAACATTACTAGTGCTTAGAAGCACTTCATGAAAGTGAAACACAGTAGTTTAAACTTTGCTTTATAGTTAATGGAGCAATTTAACAGCAGCTACAGTCATTACTGGACTGAACATAAATTTCAAGTTCAGTTCAGATTTAAGCAGTTGCAAATGGTGCTTATATTTAATCTATGAAGCCTAAAGCACTGCAAGGTTTTCAAGCAAACATAATGGGAGCCCAGAACAGAAGAACCTCCCTGGGTGCAGATGTACCTGTGGGTGGGAGGCACACAGGCCTTTTATCACCCTGACTGGTGCACCCTGAAATCCTCCTGACTACAGGGACTTGAGTCAGCCCCTGCATCACATGTAGCATGTCTTAGGCACAGAAATGCTGTTCTGATTCCAGATTTCTCTCTTCCAAGAGAGAAAAAAAGAAATTAGAAAGTCCTTCTATAATCATTAGATAGTGGCAGGACAGTCAGTTCCTGCAGTGCTTCGTTCTGAACCAGCACCTCTCTCCTTGCAGCCACAGTGGAAAACCACTGAGCAGTCACACTGTGAGCAGATTTCTGATACAGAAGGAAAACCGTAGTAAAGCTACAGGAAGAAAGGGAACATCCTCTTTCTGAAGAAAAATCTGGACATTCAGAGATAGAAATCGTTAAGGAAGTTACTGCTTTTTGCACATTCAGTAACAACTACTTCAGTGACAAAAATAATTTTCAGTGTATCATAATGCTAACTGTGCAAAAATCACCAGGTGGATGAAACAGGAAGAGGAGTTTGCACATCAAAAGAAACGCAATTAGAAGGAAATTACCTTGTGCTCTGGTGTAGCCTTTGCCACAGATGCTTACAGAGTACCCCCTAAATGCTTCCCATTTCAGTCACAGTTTCCAGCTAAAATCTCATTATGCAGACCCAGTCCTCCTTTCTGTTGTATGCATTCCATCCTATTTTAATGCAAATTTATTTCCCCTTGGTAATAATGATTGCCCACAGATCTCATATCACATTTTTCATCAGTAGATGAAATGTAAAAGCACACATCAGATACAGTTCACCAACCCCATTTTGTAGCTTCAGAAACCAAGGCAAGGGAGAGTTCCCCAAGGCCTTCCAGCATCCTGGAACACAAACAGGGCTTCAGAGCTCTGCAGTGCTTCTCTGGGTCCCTTAGACCTGGAGCAATCTCTGTGCTCACAACCCAGACCATGCACAATTCCACTCTCAAATTGAGGGGGAAAAAAAATTGACTGGAAGAGTAAGAAAGAACTGTTACAGGTTGCCCAGAGAGGTTGTGGAGTCTCCTTCCCTGCAGGTACTCTAAAACCATCTGGACACAGTTCTGGGCAGTGTGCTCTAGTAGACCTCCCTAAGCAGGGAGGTTGGACTAGGTGACCTCCAGAGGTCTCCCTCCCACTTCAACCATCCTGAGATAACACAGATTTATGAGGGAACAAAGCTCAGGTAGCCTGTGAGGCTTTCCTGCCCAGGCACAAGCATTTACAAGTGTGTTTGGAGGAACTCATCCAGTTTTCCTTCTGGTTACTGTCAGCATCAACACAACATTGCCCTCTGCTTGGACCTCTCAATGTGTAAATGCCAATTTGCCAACCACAATTAAAGTGAAAATCTGCACACGATAAGAACCCAAGTCAGTTGCATGGATATTTTAAAGTCTTGTTTAAGCATTCTAATAACTTCATGGTTGTTCTCCTATGAAGACATAGAGTCATGGTTTTGTGATTTTTGGTTTTCAGTATTCCACATTATAACATCATGTGGGGCACTGAGAGTTTAACTGTTAATGCTCAAGTCCTGGGTACCTGCCCAGAAGAGAAGAACTACATTCCCCCAGGGGACCTTGCAGTCACAGAGAGGAGATGTACATCCTGGCAAGGTCACCTGATGGGCTCTTTCTCATCTGCTTGTCATCGGCTCTCCTCCCCTCTCCCTGCTGCTCAACTGAACTGCACATTTCACCTCAGCTTTGTGGTGAAGCCTATCCACCTTTTGGACATTCTCTCTCTCGTTATATTTTATTTATTAACTTCAATTCTGATTATATTGTATTATAGTGCGTTATCTTGCATTCCAATACTATATTTAGTAAATTAGTTTGTTTCTCCTCAGATCGGTGCCGCTGTTTTTAATTATTTTGGGGTCCCCAGTTCCCTTTTTCTGGAGGCACAGATTCTGCGAAATCCCTCCTCCCCACTGGTAATGGAACTGGGCCAAATCAGCCCGTAAACTGTTGACACATAGTTAAGATTGTTTCACCTGCAGAAGAGAGGGGTCCAAGGAGACTTCACTGCTGCCTTCCAGTATCCAAAAGGGAACAACAGGGGAGATAAGGAGCATATAGAGATAGGACAAGACAGTAACAGTTTAAGACTAGCAGAGAGGAGATAGCAAAGAATTTCTTCTGGTTATCTACTGTACGAGAGCGGTGGGGCCCTGGCACAGGCAGCCCAGAGAAGCCATGAGAGCCCCATCCCAGGTTGAATAGGGCCTTGGGCACCTGTGGGTGGCAAATGTGATCACAGTAGGGGGATTGGAACTGGACAGCGTTCCCTTACAGCGCAACCCATTCTGTGATTTGCGACTAAATACAAAACCATACACAAGACACAAGGAAAGCAAGAAAGGCTTTCTAACAGCTCTGTTACTACGTGCACTAAATGTTGACGATGGAACTCAGTAAGTGTAGTCATAGAAATGCTTCTTAAAGTGTTTCAAAACATGCTGAAGAGTGCCACAGATCAAGGCAAGATGGACTAAAGGCTTGACTTAATTGCTAATAGTTAATGAATGCCAGCTACAATTTAGCCAGATACAACTTGAACAAAACACAAAGAATAACAGAACTGCAACCAGAAGCACTGTCTAGTATTGAATTAAATATCAAATTACTATTAAATATATCCTCCACAATCACTATGATTATGAACAAATAACTCAGTAACATTCCACACCACACAGTGCTATGCTAAAAATACATTTGCTTTCAGATGCGATTTTAGATGGCAGAGCAATTTCTCCATAACTCATACCTGAACTTCAGAATCCTTGCCCACCACAGTAACCATTAATCACATTACAAGTTTACTCCTAGGTATGTTCATAGTTCAGCCTTATAGAGATATCTTACCACCGCTGCTTTGTGTAGAGAAATAAAAGGTTTTACAAAACTGTGCTTGATTTTTTCCAGAAATAAAATAGAAGAGGTTTTGTTTGCACTGAAGGAGGAGATTTCCTTCTGGATTTGCTGCCCTCTAGATATCTTTCAGTATAAAACTGCTCTGCTTTTTAAATGGATTTTCAATAACCTGCTTTAGCTAAAGACACAATGAGTTTGGAATAAACAAGTACAACGGCAGGGAAGAGAGTGTTTGAATGGTTTGTCAAGATGCTTTTTACAAAGATAAGAAGTCTTAAGATGATGCCAGTTGTCCAAGGGGAGGAGCCTGGATACAAGCATTTATGGGGGCATCAAGTCAGTGATGGAGAGCAGTGCTGGTGGTTGTTATCACACAACAATACGCCCCATTTCCTGTATGAAGAGAGCAGTGAAATTATCAACAAGTTTCTCCCCACATACTGCTCTGCCAATGGACTTCAATGCTGATGTAAGAAAACTGAAGAGGTATTTCTTCCCCAAAACTCCCTTACTCTTTGTCTTTTGGATAATGCAGCTCTGCAAGGCTTTTTGTAGTGATGCTAGTCACTAGGCTGGCAGTGCCACTCCAAGACGTTTCAGATTATTTTTTTTTTTATTCTCTGCTGCAGAGAACATTTCAGAGATTTTGACAGGAGAAAATTCAGCAAATAATGTGTTTCCCACCTCTGCAGTCATTGTGATTATTTTGGCAGGGATATCAACAGATAATTTCATTGTAGAAGGTTGCACGTGAGCATACAGGTACATAGTGCCACAGAATTTTAAGAGAAAAATGTCATACAAAACTAGAACATCATTGTTTATTCATTATGAAGATAATGTTAACAAGATGAGGATTAGGTAAACAGGGCAGACTACAAATAAAAGGTAACAAGATCTAAATTATTTCATTTTGAAGTACAGTACTGTCTAGAATACCTACAGCAAGAAGGCCTCAACAGTCCCCCTGGATGAGAAGATAGTTGTTCCAATTATCTGTCTATTTGGTGTCCTATCCAAGGTTTTTTTATAAGATTAAGAAGACTGGCAAAAATGTAATTATTAGATGAAGAAAATAAGTCCCAGTTTAAAAGTAAGTTTAACGTCACACTTGAGCAAGATGGCTCTGGCCCATTTTGACTCTATAAGGTGACTTTTGGATCCCCCCTATCTCCCAAGAGTGGTACAGAAATCTGTGCAGATTTCAAAGTGTTTCGAAACCTCCCTCTGCATCAAACTTCATTAAAAAGGACATTTTATTCCTCAGCATGGGTACAAATATTTCTATTGATCCTAAAAAGTAGCCATACCAGCAAGCAGTAGGGTAAATTTCAGTGCCTGTAGCCCCTGCAAACTGACAACTTGACAAAACTATATATGTTGGCATTTAGAAAGCACAATTCATCAAGGGAAAGAGAAAAAAGCAGTTATTTGCTCACAAGGTCAGTGTAGGGTGATCAATATTGTTAATTGCTTGTGGATACGTTGAGACAGTAGTTTAGTGCACTTCAGCAATTATCTGATATTGAACACAGTATAAAATACCAATAGTATTCAATCCTAGGTGGTGAAGAAGCAGCTCCTAATTCTGCTCACCTTTTTGAATAGAAAACCAGAGTTCCTTCAGCATAAAATACTGCTGAATGCCAGCCAATCCTTTACTCAGGCCCAAGCCAAATGCATAAAGGAATCAGGTAACATTTTATCTCCCTTGACTTTCATGACATTAGAAACAGGAATCTCAAACTAGCACCAAACACCCTGTTCTGGTGGGATTTTCAACCTTAACACAAGTTGAAAATTCCCAAATCCACAATGACAGCCTACTACCAAGAGACTTCAGCATATTTTTACACGAGTTGGCAAATAGCAATTGGCAAATACACATTAACGTGCATACAGGGAGCAGCAGATGGAAAGGACATACCTGTTTAAGCAGCACATGGCACAGATACCTCTACCTAGAATCCTAACAAATATTCACGCAAAAGATCCCCTTTGAGTTTCCAGGCATTATCACTCATGCAGCCTGAAATCCAGTGTTATACTTAGGATTCAGAAATGATAAAACATATAATGTTTTTGTACTGAGATGGAAAGAAAACAAGTTCTGAATTCTAAAATACATTAGCTTTCCCATAATTTTGTCATAACAAATGTATCATTCCAGTGCTGATGTCACATCTTCAGCTGTTTTCAGACTAGTTCATCTGATCTGAGAACTTTGAATCCTAGTCATTGGCTTTGGATAAATGCTTTGATATAGCTGGACATTCCCCTCTGCCTTAGGGAAGTGAATGGATACTGAAATTGCACGTTGCATTTCATTAACACATGCATCCCAGCAGCATGCAAATCCTAAAGATAAGCTGGAATTTCACAGATGTCCTCAAAAATACCTAATGCCTTTTAAAGTCATTGACTTGAATGGATAAACATTTGCTATTCTCCCCAAAACCAGGGGGAAGAAAGGATAAATGCTACTTGGTCGTTAGTCAGGCCACTCACTGCTTGCCTGGAGAGGGCTCATTTGCTACAGTGACAAACAGAGAATCAGAAACCTGAACGGAATAAAATCTTGCTTTTTCTTCGGACTGGAATCTCAGATGGATATTAATATTTATAAATTCAAAGGCTGCCACTAGTTCAGAACTAAATTTCAGGCATTCATCCAAATTGAACCCATGGCTTAAACCTTTTGACATGAGCCTTCCTGTCCACACCAAGCATTTGTGTAATTAAGACTTTTTTGTTAAATAAAAGTTTTGGGGTTTTTTTTTTTTTTTTTTTTTTTAAATCTACCAAAATACCTCTATCAAATGAGCTGGAAAAGTACAGAAAAGAGAATACTTTCAATGTTCAGTGAGAGCCCAGAGGCCACAGCCCTCCCTAACTTACATAAGTGAAGGACAAGCAGTATCTTCTGGATAGGAGAGTTTATTTTTCTGTCATGACCCAAACTAACAATGAAGACGAGTTCACTTGTCAGAAGCATTGTTCCAAAAGAGGGATTATGTTTTTAGTGACAGAGCCAGCCATCCTCTGGGTACACAGGACCATGATTTCCTTTCAATTCCACTGTGAGCATCAGTTGCTCTTCCCATCAGCATCAAAAGAGGGAAACCTCCCCCCCAGCCAGCATCACTCATGAGGAACCCACACCTGATGGATGAGGCTGTCCAAGCTTTGTGCTAATGCCTGAATGGTGTGGCAGCACCTGGAAGAGGGAGGTAAAGTCAACTCTAAGAATTGCAAGAAACAATGAAAGTGGAGGTGCTTTTTTCTGGGCAGTTTCCATCTAATTCTTCCTATGGAAATCTGCAAGAGATATTAGCACTTGTTTAAAAACCAAGAAAGTGCACTGCAGGCTGAGCTGAGGACAGCACAAACATGGAGGATCAGAAAGGAAAACCACCAAAATGGATTCGTCAGAAATATCAAGATGTGATCAGGTTGCACAGTGCAACTGAAAATTTAATAGATTTTCTCTTCTTGCTTCCTAAAGAAGCTAAAGTATCAGTGTCACCATCCCTCTGCTTACCTTAATCAGCTTCTTCAGGATGGGACATGTTCCTGCAAACAAGATAAGACCAGCACAGTCCATGCCCTAGAATACATCTTCTCTGCCCCAGGCTTGTCACACACTGCAGACAATAACATCACAGCCCACAGGCAAAGGCAGCATGGACCCTAATCATCTGAAGAAGTGAAATAAAACTTTGAAAATTGAAAGTATCTGCAGGAATTAAACATGTTTTAAGACAAACATCAATGCTTTAATCTGTTGGGCTTTTTTTTTCCAGATGCAGAACTTGTTCTAAATCCTACTGCCATGGGAACACCGTTCAACTCATTATTGTAATTTAATGTAACACATTTGTGTCACAGTACACTGAAGAATTAATATCAAGAAGATTGGACAAAGGAGGGAAGGCACCTTAAAAATCTGTAGAGAACTAAATGAAAGGTTAAATAAGCTGATAGGACTGACATGTGTACTTACATCTTATAACACTAAAAGAAGAGAAAAAGTAAAATTAAGGTCACCTTCCTGCAGGAGATTGGAATTAAACAGCAGAAAACTTCTTAACATTCAAGAGAATATTAAAAAATTTGCTTGGCACAGCTGTACAATGAGTCCAGAGGAAGGTCAGCAAGACTGCAAAGAATGTCAAAGCCCATCAGGAAAGCAACCAGTGGGAGCGATGATGGCACAAACAATAGGGTCCTTGTAGTTGGTGCCCTCACTAACTATTGTGGACTCATTTCCAACAACTTAGCAGATCTCCACAGAAACAGGGAGTGATGGCAGAACAGTATTTGCACAGAACAAGCGTTGGCAATGGTATTTGCACAGAACAAGCGTTGGCAAAGGTTTTAGGGGACAGCACTTACTACAATGAAAGCATAGGGGAAAACCCGCCCTGATGACTATCTAGCTCAATGCACATGCAGAATTATTGCAGACAGCCTTGTTTTTCTAGCATAGAATTGCAACCAAGGAATCTGGACTCAGTTCTTGATTTTGCTGGAGAGCTGCAGTAGGAATCCTCTACCAGAGATGGGCTTCAAGAGCCTGGCGCTGTTCCTGGCATCATGTTGTCATGGTGATCATTTCATTACAAGCTGTAAGATCAGTTAGGGCCTTTATAAACAAGGCATAACTGGAATACAAACGTCAAGTTAGTAGCAGTATGTTGCTCAGTTTCCCTAGAAGTCTGTACAGACATACATGTCCCACTGCATTGATCTAAGTGCAGAATAGTGATGATCAAGAAACTTCTGGCTGCCGGGATCTGCTTGGCTCATTCATCCCAATAGCTCTATCCATGCTACTTGATAAATAAATGCACATTTTCCTATGTATATGTAAATCAGGAATAAATTACTTGGATCAGTTTGAATTCTAGGCATTCTTATGGTCTATACACAGACAAAAAAAAAGCTAAACTAATCAAAGCACCTGAAAAAGGTTATATTCTGATTACTGAAGGAAAATAATATTGTTTAATGAAGTATCAAGTAGACACCATCACTATCTCAGAAGAGCCATCATCCCACACTAGTGAGAACTGGATTCTCATTAGTACAAGCAAAATTAATCCCACTGAAGTTAACTCAGTTCACAGACACCAAGTATTAACGTATTTGCTGCTGTAACTTCCCCGTGTCCCCAGAGCAATCAGTGAATTGTGAATTTACGTTGTAGATGTGGCACTTTTCAGACATTTATTTTTCTAGCACTTTTTCAGTCGTCCCAGTTTTTCCCTTCTCAACTTTTTTCAAAAGTTTGACCATACGATTCACTTAAGCTTCTAAATGAGATAAGTCTATAAAGAGGATTGGGTCAGACAGCCTTAATTTGAAAACATCATTACTCCCACACTAAATTTCCCCAGTCAATCCCACAGCAGCCCTCATGGTTTGTACATCTCCCAAAACAACCTTAGTGGGATTTTTATTTTTTGGAAGGAAGGAAGGCAAGAGGAAGAGATACTACTACCCAGATCTGCAAAGTCTGGAATTGTCCAGAGGATTGGAACAAAGGAGTATTCTCATATGCATAGATTTTTCTTGCGTGTATGTGTGCTATAAGGTTATGATATTTTATCTGGAGAAGGAAAAACAGTAAGCCTTTATTAAATGCTTAACTTGGTTCCAATCAACTTTAAGTCAAATTAAGTTAGCAAAGTTAGAAATACTTAAGATGCTCCTTGGGGTTCAGAATATAATTAATGAGTCTCCCACACAGTCTCTGCAGCCTTTTTCTAAAGAGAGCCATTTCTGGGTCAGTGGAGTTAAAAGGATTACATTTGAACAAAAGAAGGGGTACTACTCTTCCTTTTAGCCACCTGAAATTTAAACAGCTAATATGATTAGTCTTTTTGTAGCCAGTTTGATGAAAGGCACTTTCCAAAGACAATCCATTTCATCCTAAAACAGGTGTTAAAAAAATAGTCCAAATACATTGCCCTCTGAAGCTCCTTGTCTGGATATTTATCTTTAGGCTACCTCCAGGAACTATATCTGTATATCTAGCCATAACAGACTGGATTCGTTTGTAGGTGAAGATGTCTTCATCCAGTTGTCTACAAATGAGTGATGAGTCCAGATTCCCACTGCTGAAAGATTTTACTAATACAGCATACAGGCAATTGAGAGCAATTCAACTTTCTGTCAAGAAGACAGAAAGTCTTCTTGGCCCAGTCAACCTGGGCTTGATTGACAACAGAAGTCCTGTGCCAAACCTGCAACACTATGGGCATCTCATTTACTCCAAGGTATCCCAAACAGCACCTATCAGCTATGCTTAAGTAACTGAACTGAGCCCTCATGCCCGCATACCTCTTTGTACACCAACAGATGCACAGATCAATCATAAGTGACTATAATCAAAGCACAGACAGCTGTTTTCCACATAGACATCTCCATACAAATAAATGTTTGCTCAGCTCTCACATTAGAGTCATCACCCAGAGGACCATTGCCAGTTGCAATGTAGAAGTTCAACAACAAAACTAATTCCTCCAAAAACAGACTGCTTTCCCAAGGAGGATGCATAGACAGCAGAAGCAAGTCAGATATCACTGGTCACTCCTAACAACTGCTCAGTGGACAAAACAGAGTCAAGGACAAATCCTACTCAGTTAAGCAGTATTAGTCCATTGATTTATCAGAAAACAGAGTCTGAGTCTTGGAGCTCAAAGTTGCATCACCTGTAGAACCTGTAAAAGCCTATAGGGTCTCTTTGATTCTTGCTTAACATCATGACTACAGCCCCAGCATGAGCTGCTGTAAAAGGTGTCTCCTTCTGAACTACTTGCTCTGCCCTAATTACAATCAGGAAAAAAGGAAGCGCATCCGAATTTCAAAGCACACAGACTTGTATTATTATGGTAATAAAAGTAATACATATTTGTTTATCTGCAGTGAGGTGTATCATCCAAAGCAGCAGCATAGTTTGAAAAACAGTAGATCATTTTCTTAACAACTACTTAAAACTTCGGATGGTTTCAGTTACATTTTGCTATGGTAAAGCAAATAGTGCTTTGGATTCAAAGTCATTCAATTGTCTGTTTGTAAAAGAATAAAAGGAGACATTTAAAATATGAGCGCATGAAAGGGCTTTTCAATCTCTTGAGCCAATCTAAAGTTAACTGAGTGAATCACTGAGCAGCAAGTCAACTAATAGGAGGAGAAAATCAACACTGAGAAACCAATTATAGTTCTATATCTCCATCCTCCAGGATTTGAATTCAAAGTCAAGTAAGTCCCCAAAAGTCTCCACGACTGCTAGAACTGCTTTGCATACCAAAACAAGGTAAACATGTTTTCAGAAGATCTAAGTGGAGATATCCAGACTGAAAACACAAGATGGCAAATGAGAAAGTGACAGTGAACAGATTATAGCATTAACCCAACTACTGACACCATGAAATGAGGATTTGCCTTCTTAGTAATACTCAAATTAGTAAGTTCCTGCCATGCACTCAGAATATTAGTTCCCAATTCTCCTTACATAGGATGCTTCAGCACTCCATCATGCATTGTTTATGATCTTCACAAAAAAAAAAAAAAAAAAGTGTCAAATAATCATCTGCATAGAGGAGCTGATACGCCTGCTGGACATTCTATTTGGGAGCTGTAGTGTTTCATGTTGATCTTGGGCACTTCTTGATGGAGTTTAGCTTGCTTCAAATTGGAAAGGATTTTAAACAGCAAAGTTCCAGTATTTTTAATCCTTAAAGCCATTGAAATGAGAGGATCCCTGTAAAAGGAAGAACAGCCATTCCATCAGTGCCAGAATTACTGTCTAAACCATTGTAGCTCTTTGCCTGGCTTTAGAAGCCCTAGGTCTGATTTTTAAATCAACCAAGCACATACAGTTCCAACTGAAATCAGCAACTCTGGAAATTCAGACTGACCATGCAAAATAATGCAACTCTTGGGGAAAAAAAAAAAATAAATAATAATAATTGACTGTAGTTTACCTTCAACTTTGGCATCACCAAGTAGAAAAACTAGAATAAATGACCAGAACTGTTTCTCTCAGACCTGACATTTCACTCTTACAGTTTTTGGAAGGTAAAACAAAACAAAAATGTAATTTGACCACAAGCTCAGAATCCCAGCCTTCAACTATGGGTATTGAGAGGTCAGAAAACCACCAATTGTATGGATACCATTTGCCTTGTTTGGACAAATATGATCACAAAACAGTTTTTCTGCCAGCAGGAGCCAAGCCAAGCATTTACAACTTAAGATGTCTAAGGGAGTTCAGCTGATGTTATTGATAATCTAACAAACACAAAGGCCACCTCAAACCTGTGCTTATAATCACTACTCCCCACTCCATGGCCTTCCTATTAAGGAGGAAGGTTTTCCATGAGTAAAAATGAGTAAAGCGGCTTTGAGAAATTGATAATTGCTCAATCAACAACAGTTCCAACACTTTATTGCATTACCCAGCCCAGAGGAGCTTTGGATGTGGGAAGAGATGTCAGAACTGCCTGCTGTTTTGCTGATGCAGAGGGAACACAATCACCTTGTGTTGGTCTGAGTCTCAGGCATGGAAACAAGCTCTAGAGAAGCATCTGATGGAGGTAATTTGTGTACATGTGATTCATAATATCTATAAGGTCTTAGTTTTGTTGCACTCACAACAAACACAGTTACCAGGTGCTTTCATAAATGGGAAGGTGGGACACAAACCTAACAAGCCTGAAGGATTAGCAATTTGCCTCCATTTGAATCTGGAGAACACTCACAGGTCTACACCTTTCCAAACTGTCATTCCAAACTGCTGAATTACTGTGACAATATCACAGAACGTCCAGGGTTGGAAGGGACCTCAAGGATCATGAATCTCCAATCCTCTGCCACATGCAGGGCCACTAACATCCCCATTTAATGCTAGACCAGGCTGCCCAGGGCCCCATCCAATCTGGCCTTGAACACCTCCGGCGTCAGGGCATCCACAACCTCTCTGGGCTGCCTGTTCCAGTACCTCACCACTCTCTCTGTAAAGAACTTCCCTGACGTCCAACCTGAATCTCCCCTCCCTCAACTTAAAACCATTTCCCCTCGTCCTGCAATATAAGCCACAACAACTGTGCTCATGGAAGGGAGACCTTTCCCATGGAGGACCTCTGAGACAGCTGAGCAGCAGGACCCTGGGGATTCAGGAAGCAGAGTATCAGAATCAGGCAGCTCTAGCCATGGCAACACAGGGCAGACCAAGTTAACATCTAAATCAGCTGATTTGAAAGGTGCTCCGGACACATGCACACCATCATTTCCTCCTTTCTATGACTGCACAGAAAATTTAAATGCAATTGTGAAACAGATTTCTTAAAAATCTACGTTCTCATTTATCATCCATAATATAGCACTTCTCCTGGCATCTTGCGGTTGACACTGCTCCCTACAAAATGCCCAGTGAAACACTAGAAACACTGAGACTGGAACCTACTGACGTGAGAATAATTGTACAGAACAGTGCAGAAAAAGGCAGCAGGGCTATTTCAGAAGCCTGTAAATCTGTTTGTGTTTTTTAGATTGCATCTCTTAACGTTGCTATAAATCAGCATTTCCCAATCAGCAGAGTACAATGCATATTGAGACATACAGATTTCTAAAGCAAGACATTGCATCCTATGCTTTCTAGTTAGCAGTGCTGGCCTAATTGAGTGGCTCTGCACCAGAGTCAATACAGCTGTGAGCTGGCTGGCAGTGATGTGAGGAGCAGCATCCTCACACATCTGAGAGAGAAGGAAGGGAGATCTTAGAATACATGGAAATAGAAATGAGAAGAAACAGTAGGAGGATTTGCAAAGGCAAAAACAAAAGAGTAAGTAGCAGAAATAAGGAAGTAGTAGTCCTGAGATTTACTAAAAGCCACACCCACACTGGCTGAAGTTGTGAAAGACTGCAGTGATTTCTTCCAATAGTTTGAAAAAAAAAAAAAAAAATCATTCCACATCATCCTAAAGCAGCAGCACATTTCTATGCTGTAGAAAGAGCCTTTCTTTCCACTGACTTAACAATTCCCCATTTGGATCTCAATTCCTTTTCAGTTCCTCAGAAAAACCTCTGCATGTCAGCTTTCTTACCAATATTCACTTTTCTGACCCCTACCCCAACTTAGATTAGCAGAGTTCCTGTATCTTTCTCAGAGGCTTGAAATTGATAACCCTCCCATTCTTGGTTTCTCACTTCTCTGGGCATCTGGAAGTGGGTCTTAGTGTCACCTGAGTGGGATCACACCGTCCCAGAGAAGTAAAGCCACAGGTCCAATGCAGCATGGAAGTGACAAGGATAGTCAGGCCTTTGTGAACATTCAGCCTAGCCTGGTCCCATAAGCCAAGATCTATGCAATAAGCTCCCCTCTCTTTGATTTACAATATCCTACACAGGTCAAAGGTACTTCGATGTTTAGCTAAATTAGAGTAATTGCCTCTTCTTGTCCATAACTCAATTAGCTCAGCTGGAATAACAACAAAGGTGAGGACTAATTGTAAGACGCAAAAGCCTTACCCTTTAGATCCTGACATGTTCGGTTCCCTTTCCAAACAGCTTATAAAGCATAAATGTATGGGTTGGTAAACAGTATGCTTCCACAGACCATCACAATCCTGTTTTTAAATTACAGGTGTAATTGTTATTTCTCCAACAGAATAGCTATTGAAAATTACGGAAAGCGCATCTTTGCTGCAGTTCAGCTATCTCATACCAAGTTCCTCCAGAACTCTTCAAAGTATCATCTGGAGCTGGTGACTTACTGATTTTTAAGTTATTGATTTGTTCCAGCTCTTCTTCTGACACATCTTGATTACTAGAAAAGAACAAGTCCCAGTAGATACGGCTCTAATATTCTCAGTGCTGAAGACCAATGCAAGGAAATCATTTAGATTCTCCGTAATGTTTTATCATCTTTAACTTCTAGCTTTAATCTTTAGTGGTCCACTTTCTGAACTACCAGTTATCATTTGACAGAATATGAATAAACCTAAAGCATTTTTATTTTATCCCTCTAGTTACTTGCAGTCTACCACATTTCCTTTTAATTCCCTCTTACATTGAGTCCTTACACTAATTAATGCACCATTGTATAGGAAAGCTTAAAGTTGGGAATGATTTCCTTTAGATTAAAAAAAAAAAAAAAAAAAAAAAAAGAGAGAAAACCCAACAAACCTCTCAAAGCTACCATTCAGTTGTACTGGTTTACTCTTTTCCTGCCCAATATCATTTTCTTCAGCAACATATATACCCTCCAGATTCTATTATCCATTCTTCACTTCAATCCATGTTATCTTTATAGATATTTTTCCTATATTTCTCCTTCAGGAGTTTTCTTGATTAACCCTACATTACTGAAACCTGCTCACTCTGAAGTTCAGATTTCACAGTCACTTCCAGTACTTCCTTTCACACCAAACTACAGGACCATATTATGTTAAAGCAGCTTCAGACGCAACGATTGTCTTGAATTTCTTCCTGCACGTTGCTTAGGATCAAGAGCTATCTGGGATGTTATCACGTAAAATAGGTAACCTTGATCTGAAATCCCATACCTACATTGACTCTGATTCAGGCTGAATAGACAGGTACATGTACCTTGTTTAGACTTGCCAGAAGTAGAAACCAGGCAGCAAGTAGCCAACCTGGAGCACATCACCTACACCAGAAACAACCGGTTGACAGAAGCTGCCTTACTTGCATTTGGACACAGCAAGGCTGAACACAAGGGATGCCCAACCAACACAGCCCAACTTGCAGAAAGCACCCAGCCACAAGTTGGGGTGACAACTATCAAGAAGAGGCACACACTCTCCCTCTTGTTGGAGCAGAGTTCCCAGTTCAGGAAGAATGGCAATGCGAAGGATTAACTCTTGATGGCTTGGGGTCTCAGAGGAGACAGGTCACCCAGGTTTGAGCCATTGTTCTGATTCTTAGTGCTTTGTTTTGTCCAAGAGATTTTAGTGCAAAATAGAATAGAGCCCCTAAAAAAAAAAGTATATTTGCTACAGCCTGGTGCCAGCCCAGATACCCCTTTCATATATAGGAAGAAGTTATTTTTCTTAGAATTGTGCAGAATTGCGTTGATTGAGCTGAAGTCACCACATGAGTCCTAGATCTTCTCCTGTTCATAGCTCTCAGTCATTGGTGGCTGAGGTCAGGCTTCATTTGCCCCACAGAACTGAACAGCTTTTCAGCAAGGCTGGCTAAATCATACATCATATCTCTGCAAAAAGTAAAGGTGTCTGAGCAGACTTGCTTCAGGCTATTTCATTCTGTTTTACTTATTACTAAGAAGGTAGAAGCTTTTTTTTAATTTTTCTTTAATTCCCTCTCGCTGACAAGGCCTCATTACCAACAAGCAACAGAGCTGCCCCACCATCCCTGCCCAGCTCCCCCTCCTTGAGCTGCCAGGTGATTACTCAAGGAGGAGAAGACCTCAAGATGCACTGGCAGAGCTTTAAATCATTTATTAGCAGTAAATAACTGGGGAGAAAAAAACTAAGAAAAATTACCTTTGGCCATAGAAATAACAGCAAGAATTAACACTGCTCTGTCTGCCACTGGTAAAGCTAAGCATTGATTTATTGTTAACTACTCAGGAAGAGAAGACACACAACACATTGAGGGTAACTCTGGCATTATGGATTGGCCCCAGCAGGGCTGTAAGCAGTGGCTCTGCTATCCTGCACCCACCACACAGTCTCTGTAGCCACAGAGCAGCAGAACTGAGCTTGTCAAGCTTCCGAGGCAGGGCGCAGCTTATATACCCAGGCCCTGTAAGCCACCACAACAGCAGCAGTATTCTCTGCTGCCTGCCTCTGCTTCAGTACATAAAGATCTGCTTTGGTGGTGCCAGCTCAGATAGAAAACAGGTAAAAGACTTAGTGGATTTATATAAAGTAAAACCTCACTCATTGGATACATTTGCAAAAAAAAAAAAAAGTCATAACTTCTCTGGCAATTGAGGAAAGACACTGCTAAGAACTTTTTTATTTCCCATTTTGCCAAGGCCCACTTGAGCACTGGCTGCTCAGATCTGGCTACTTTTGGTCCTTTCCAGCCCAATTCAAAGCCCCTGAAACCAACAAGATGGCAAATCAGCAGAAAATTCCACTGCAGCCACCTGACTTCTTGCCACTCCCCTGCTCAGACACTATGCTCCAAACCACATCCAAATTCCCCCTTCCAACCTCAGCAACCCAAGGTGAGGGTATCTCCAAGCTGTGTGCCCAAGTGGCACCTCAACCCCTTGTGCGCCACACATCCCAGGGGACAGTAGCTTAATAGCACCATGGGGCCAAACTCAGGCCCCCACCAACACGGAACCGCCCTTACCTCTGAGACACGTGTCAATGGTTAAAGGCTGTCCCAGTGAGGAGGCCACAGGGAGCCCCAAACACGAGCATGGATTTCCGAACCTTGGCAGCAATGGAGTTGGCACCCCTCGGATGCTTGGCTTGGGCACAGCACGTCCCAGGCTCCAATGAGGGCAATCAGCTGCGAATCTGTTCCGTGCTCAGCTTCAGCATCTCACTAGTCTCACAGTCCAGAGAAAAACACCTCCTACAAGCACCAGCGTCATTTCAGGCAGGGGCGTAGGATCACCAGGCTGGAAATCACATTATGGATCAGATGGGAATATGCTCCGCACACAACATCTTCACATTCTCCTCCCCAGAGGAAATGGGAACCCCCAAAAAGAGCATGCAACACAAAGGAAAAACAGGGAGGGCTGCGTTTGGGGATGCTTCTGGGTCAGCACTGTGCTTATCTCCGGTTCAAGAGCACCATCTCCTGGGTGGTTCGGCAGCAGGATCCAGCCCTGAGCCAGGCTCTGAGTGCTGCAGCAGAGACTAGAAACACTGGCTTTCATGGTATGGGTGTTCAGCAGGGAGTTCTTGGCTGATAAGTAGTATTTTAAGAATACAAACTGTAGTGTGGATCTGATATGAGAACTCAAAAATGCTCACTGATATACTCTTTAAAAAAAACACATTTCACTTACTGGATCATAGCCTTAAGACAAAAGACTCCAAAACTTTTTTTCTCAGCTTTGTAGCATTTATAGTATGACTAGCAAATCACTTATCTGTGCTTCAGTGTACTGTGGCCTGTAAAATGAACACGTGGGTGCTCTACTTCATGGTTTTGAAGCTGAACTGTACAAAAAAAAAATCCTTTGGACCTTGAAGAATGGACTCATAACAAGGAAAAGTGATTTAGTGTTTCTTCTAAACTCAATACTGCAAAGCCCTTTTGATTCATCTTACTATTAAACACAAAGTAAAATTTTACAGGAGCTCATCTTTAAAAAACATTGAACCAACCTCCTGTGGAAGCTTAACATCAAGAAAGACAGCAGAGTGCTACAGAAACATATGCACAAATGCAAATATCTCACTGTATATGCAAAGGAGCACTCACATAATTTCACATGTAGAATGATTGCAATTAAAAAAAAAAAAACAAAACTATTTCTCCATCACGCATGAGGATTAATTTGTCTAACTAATAAAGATGTTTCTGAATGAATACTGAAGATAATAAAGTACTTCAGAAGTTATGGTACATACTTCAACAGCTCAAGAAGCAACCTTTAAGTGACTTCCTCTATTGAAAAGTCTATTGTGCGTATTTATTCTGTCCTGAAAGGCCTTAAAACATTTAAATAATTTAAGAATAAAAGCTGCCCTTAAAAGGTTTTCCTTATTGTTGAGAGGAAGGATAAGCCAGCAGCCTGCTGCCCTGCCAGCATTTCTGATGGCTGGTTCATCAAAGGGATCATAGAAACTATGAATATATTCAATTTCTTATATGCAACACCACTCCTTTCTTCTCAGGCTCACTCTACAGCAATCACAAATTTTATACAACAGCCCAGCTAAAACCACCTTCACTCCAAAAAAAATGAAACAATAGTTAGAAACTGGATGATCACTCTTTCAGATGAAAAGGGAAGTGGATGCACCAGCCAACACCGTGAACAACCCAAAAGCTTCAAACCCTCTAATCCATCATCTTCCCACTTTTGCTCTCAGAGACTTGAGGAATCAGTGCTTGCCTCATAACAAACATTTTCTCCTTGCACAACCCTGTAACATTGATGTTGAAATACCTGTTGTAAGGAGAGCTAAGTTTTGCATCTACACAAACTGAATTAGACAGAGACTTATTGCTCAAACAGCAGTTTGCATTTTGATACCACCCTTCTTAGAGGCGGGCACTGAAAAGGCCTCAGCTAGGATCGGGCAGCTCAGAGAGGCTTTCGTTGGTACAATTCTCTGCTTTCACACTCCCCCACACTTTATTTCCTTCACACTTCATTAGCCCCGAGAGACTCCTAAAAAGCACAGCAACAAGGCCCTAGACTGTGTCAAGGCAGGATTTGTTCAAATGCAATAGCTGTGAGAACAGAAAGGGAGAGGGGAGGAAGCTACCAACCTCAGAAAACCTCAGGCTTACAAAGATCTTGAGTAGGATACTCTCACCTCCACTGCCAACCTTTAAATGAGGTCTGGGAAGGGGTGGATCCTGGTTCCAACCCTTCCAGTCACTCAGCTGCATTGCCTGCACCTGCGCTGGGTTGGCCCTGCCTTCCCACCAGGTGCTCAATCAGTGGTTCAGGCCATGACTCAGCATTTCTACTACACCCTGTAATCCATTAGGATGCTGGGAGCTGGTAACAACTTTTCTAGGAAGTAGTTTTCAGTTTAATTGATTTGAATTCCCCTGAATGAAAACTAGCAACACAACGGACAGTTGCAGCCTACTTGCATCTGCCTCTGACTAACTCAGTAAGATCAAGGCAGCCCACCCCTTTTCGCTGAAGGTTAAAGTGATGAGGAAACAGCTTGCACATACTCCATAAAGGATTCCATTTGCTTAAATCAAACCACCTCGTTTTATATGTGACAGGTGAGAAGTGCTACCAGATGCAAAGGATTACCTTAATTTACGTGAGCACGTGGTCCATTCAGTTCAGCCTTTTACCACAGCAACATTACCAAAGGAATACTCTGAAAATATCAGTTTCAGTGTATAAGTTACAATAATAGTAGGAAACTTTCCAGTTTGGTAAATGTTCGGACTACATCCTAAAGTAGTAGAATAGCAGTTAATGATTTACACGCATTCCTCTCATTGCAATCCCTCAGCAGGGCAACACAGCCCAAATGAGTCCACAAGCAACTTGCTGGAGGCACAGCCAGCTGGAATACATGCCCAAGGTGGCATATGAGAACCGAAGAGAGCAATATTGGGTGGGATTCAGAGGATTCATGATGTGCCCAACATTGATCAGAAGCTGTGCAGGTGGCAGTGCTCGTTATCAGCCTTGATTCTTGTTGTATAGAGATGTATTTGTACAATGGCAAACTTCAGGAGCATGTAGCTTTGCTTCTTTCTTCAGAGACAGAGAGCGAGGCGAGCTCTGTGCCGGCTCTCAGTCATCCTCCTTGGTATCTTCAGCCTTCCAAGCTGTGTTCCTGAGCACTATTTTATTGTATGAGAGGAATACAAGCAGCACTACCCAGGGGTTTTCCCAACACTTCCCGCATCATTCCTTCCCTTGCTGCCTCCTGTGACATTTCCTACTGTGGGCAGTCATCCTTTCTCCCTTCCAACCCTTCACATCCTCCAGACCGCAGACTCCTCAAGCTTACATCCCTGAGAATTTGCTTGGTATATCCATTAACTGACACCAGACACTCCAGACACCACCATTGGCAGCTGTTCTCTCTTTTACACAGAGTATGAGAAAAGCAGGTGAAAATCATTCATCAACGATTCCTTTTTTTCTTTTTCCCTTAAAAGAGTAGCACCAGTTTTCTAAAACAATCAACCAGAGAATTAAATTGTGGGGAAATTCTCAATTAACACTCAAAATAAACCTCTTTGTAGGCAACCAAAGTTTTATCACTTAAGTAGAGGATTTTTTTTTTCATTGCAGTGACATTAGTATGAGCATCTACACAGAGGTAACAAGTAAAACAACAGCTCACGTGCACAGAGCCTGGAAAGATACATCTCCTCCAGGAATGCAGGCAGAAATCAAATTTTATGCTCCTGTTCCTGTGGCTTTTTGGTGTCATTCTTCCTTTTCACTTCTTCACTTACGATATTCTAATTAAGCCAAGGATTTATATAAACAGCACTACATACTGTACAAAATTTTAACTTTTTCTTTTTTAAGGGAGACAGAGAAAGTAGAAAAACTGTTCATAGTTCTAGTAACAGCAGGAGTTTGTGCAGGGAGAAAAAAACGTTGCTCAGAGAAAGAGGATCTGACAATGCTAAAGTCACCTTTATGTTAAAGCAGCAGCAGATAATAATATTGAAATATATTCAACATTCACAAAAGAATAAAGCACCATGAAACAGCTGTTTAAGTAGACGTAGTAGCCAGACTAAGAATTAAACACTGAAGTAGAAAATGATTAGCTTTTCTTCAAGTTACCTTATCTTTGTTTACAGTATACAACCATCTCAGTTGGTCTTTTGACACAAATAACCAAAAAACTTTTGAAATTTATTTATTTTTCCAAACCTCATCTTACATTTAGAATGGCAAGAACCACTCAAAGATTAGCTGTAAGAAAACTCATTTAATCAGAATTTCAAGAAGTTAAACTGAACTAGAGCTTTGCATTTCATGTGATATGGTGTATGAACAAAAAAAAAAAAAAAAAAAAAATCATGTGCTTATACCTATATTACTAATAATCACAACTGACTGCCTCTGAGCACAGCCTATTCATAATCAGCATTCATGCTTAAGTCACTTCTACTGGTAGTGAAGCTGAGTGGCTGTTTAAGCTGAGATGCTATTTAAGCATAAATATATACTGACTGCATTTGACCTAAACAGTAAACTATACAATAAATATAGTGTAACCAGCACACATTTTGCAAATTCTGTTCAAGCTGCACAGACAGTTTCTCTACTAGACAGCTTGCTCTGGTGAACATGAAAGAGAGAAAATTGAAACTTGCATTAAAACCCCCATTCTACCAGTTACAGTTCTGAGCTCCTCTTCCAGTGAGGGTGTTGTTTTTTTTTTCTTCCTTACGTTTTAGATTTCACATTAAAAGCAGCATCAGTTTCATTATAGTAATTTAAAATAAAAAGGAACTTTTGCAGACAATCTACATGAAACGCTTTATTTCCAATCACTTGCTTAGCTCACACGCAAACCATTCCTTGGTCTGCATTCATAAAGGTAAATGGCATTAAAAAACAGTGTGGTTAACTTTTATCCTTAGCAGTATTACTGTCCAGGTGAAGCTACACTGTTTTAAGATTATTTATTTTCACACAGGAAAACAAGGTTAGATAGTTGCTTGAAGACTTCCCAAAGCTTCCAACAAAGAAATACTTTGGCTATTTTCAGTAGCCCTTCTGCTGTACTTTTTAATCTTGTCTCCAATGAAACTTTAAACTGTTTAACCCCTGTCTGAAGACCATAGTCCAGGAACCACAGCTGTGCAGAGACAATACTTGGAAACACAACAGATCTAAACAGATAACTTAGTAACTAGCAAATAATACAGTAACTACTGAAGTATTCTCCTGTACTACTGCAAACAAGAATACTGAAGCCTCAACAATTCCCACATTCTAGAACTGACAGAGAGAAACTGCAGTACACGAAGTATATAAACAGGGAAAAGCCACTTTGCAAGAGGTAGAAAAGGTTTTATAAAAATCTTCAGGCACAATTCATAGCAGTCCTTTAAAAGCTAACGGGAAGATACAAAGTAATAAATGACCACTATACATGTATTTGTACTAGTGTGTTTATTTTTACCCTTTGGAACAAAAGTGTATTTCATGCACTCTCATACCATGATTTCTTATGCACTGTTTGAGGGCTATTTTCCCCTATATCATGTGAGACAGCAGAAACTTTACAGGCTCTTGGGAATTCTTATCATCAGGAGTTATAAAAAAAAAAAAAAAAAAAAAAAAAAAAAAACAAGAAAACCCACAGATGCACAAGCACTACTTAGCACTTTTTCAAGAGCAAGGGAATGCAAACACTGTTTGCACAAGCTTGTGTAACAAAGAAACACTCAAAATCAATAAAAATAGCATTATTAGTTCTTTTGGTTTACTCCTGCATCAATCAAAAGAATCCTTTTAGAAGTGAACTTTTTTTAAAAACAATTTCCACATGTGTATGCTTTATAGTACAGTGGTTATAATCAAATTTTCACAATATCCATAAATCAAAATACTGACATCACTACATTTACCATGAGCTAACAGACATTCACTGATAAATCTTAGTGTCAGTGTAAAAAGATGCCTTCTTTGAACTGAAGTACATAAGGCTTTACTGGTTACAAGTTCTTATCAAAGATTTTGTTCCTTCCCATCAAGGCATCTTTTTCTTTTCCTCATTTTACTTTTTTTCTTGGTCTTTTTCTGCATCCAGAAGTGCTGAGCGGATTCCTAACTTCTTTAGCTCTTCTACGAGATCTCCATTCTGATGCATCTGGAGGAGGATATCACAGCCACCAACGAATTCACCATTGAGGTATACTTGTGGGATGGTAGGCCAGTTGGAGTAGTTTTTTATTCCTACAAAAAGGAAAACAAAATTGTTACATGTTTTCCCCAGCTCTACAAATAGAATAGGACTTTACATAGATACAATTGCTTCAATCAGTCAACTGATATTTTCATTTCTTCCCCATTGAGGTAATAATTTTTCTATCTAACAGGAACACTGAAAGAAAAATTATGTCAGTAGGTTTGGCTCTCGCTCCAACTCTGGATGTGGTTTGAAAGATATGCAGTCAGCTCAGCTGCTGCAACAACTTCACATGTGCTGGAAAAAATGCAGCATGCCTTTCCCTGTCCTGGAAACAAATATGTTAAGAAATGGGAAATCTTGAAAACCACTGAGAACAGTTTGGATCCCACAACCATTTATATTTCCCTAAGGGACTTTAAAATACATTATAGCTGTGTGAATTCAGTAAAAGACATACTACTGCAATTTCAATTACAGCATACATTTGCCACTTTAAGTGCCTTATGAATTTCAAATTGCTTTATCTTTCACTGCCAGACCTTACAGCTCAAGGGAGGGGCACAAAGAATGAAGTCTCTTAGAGGAGCTGACTGCATCAAATGAAGCTAGAGTCACAATTATGAAGTATGGCATTAAATTAAAAAATATACCTCATAAAAAAATAAACAAAGCCATCCAAAAATACTGACTGACCAAATGGCATAAATTGCATCCCAAAATGCATTTAGAGACACCAGGAAAAATACCATACAGAAAAATCAGTGAATCTAATTTGCCAAATGACTTTCCACACAAAACCATCAATTCAGAAATCAAATATCAGTGTTAAAAATAAAATCTACTACGATAACTGTGATCTAAAAAAAACCTTTTGTACTACACACTATAGTATATATACTATAACTATAAAGTGCAACATCAGCTCCTATCTTCAGCATCACCGCTTGCAATTTCTTCCTTAGCATTTAATTAAACCCTTTCTTGGCTGTTCAGAGGAAGTTTGCTGAAATTTTAAGCTTTGATGTGAACTTGTGATGTGAACAGTGTTTAAGAAGCAAATCTTTTTATACTAAAATCCTTTTAACTCATAACAACTGCAATGAAGAATTGAGTCCATACACAAAGGCAAATTTAAGGATATCCCTTCTCAAAGAAGTCAGATATGAAATAAGGGTGGTTTTTGTTAAGATACTGTAATGCTAAACCAAGGGCACCACATATCAATTTAATGCCAGCAAGCACTGCAAACCAATTTTTCTTCCACAGAAATATTTTCTACTAAGACCCAACAGCATATGCAGACAAGCACTGATAGGTCTTTTAAAGATCTATTCAACTTTAGATGACAATATGAACATCACATGCCACACTCTATGCATTGGGCAAAGCCTGTGTATTCAGGCTCAACCAGATTACAAACAAAACACTTCCTCAACCTGTTCAGCAGTCCCTAGTTTAATACAGCTTTTACCAACACTACTTTAGCAGCACTGAAGCAAGCCAGCCCAGTCTATGCTTGCTGAACTTGGGATGCACTTGTGCTATTAACCTTTCAGCAGTATGGACAGACACTGCAGGGAGCTTCTTCCCACTCCCTGCAGGTAAGTACTTCCTTCTGTGCTTCAGAAGCTGTACCTTTGAAACACTGTCTTGTAAAACCACACTCCGCAGATCAGGTTTAAAGCCTGACAGTTGAACTAGTACACTGCAGTGACCGCAAAACCATCATCTGTGCAAACTGCTATTAAAAGGGGTGCCCAGAGAACTCCCACCACCAAATCTCAGCCTCCCTTTAACCAGCATTAGCACTAACAAATGCCGAAGCAAATCAAAGAACTGAGTCAAGCAACCACTCTCACCACATTCTCCAGAAAAGCATCACCTTTCCACAAAGATCATTAGTACTGGTAGAAGAACTAGCCCAAAGGTGGGAAGAAATATCAAGATCTGTGACAGCATCCAGTACTTAAATAATGTAAAGAAACAGTGGAAACAATCTGATAGTGAATTGCAGCAGTTCAAACCAGTTTAAACCACTATTTCTCCAGTACACAACCCCAAGCTTCTGTCACCACACTGATCTGAACTAGCCTCACAGTATTTGATCTGCCAAATTAGATAATACCTGTGGCAAAGTCAACTTGAAGAAACATAAATTGTTATGGAACCACAGCCTAAGAGAGAGCACGGAGTTCTCTTTCAAAATGAAGGATTTGTGTCAGGGAAACATATTCCTCAGCTTAAGTTCACATAAATCATTCAACATAAGTACTAGTAAATAGTTTTGTAGACCTGAGAGTGCTTTCAGATGATAAGCAGAGGTGGGGAGATGTTTTTACAGCTTGCCTTATTTCAGCAAAGGTAAAGCTTCAGTACATCAGTTATAGTACAGATGAAAAATAACAACCTCAAAATGTGGTGTAGGTACAGGGAAGAAACTAGTCAAATGTGCCTGAAGTATCACCTCTGCTAAAAGCAAACTCTTATTACAAGTGCTATAAGCATACAAATATGCAAATACTTACATTCCTCGCTGGCACCCAGTTTATATGTCAATGCTTAAGCTGAGCAGAAGTGTTAGTTAGATATTTGATAAAAATTTAACATCTTTTCACTATCCCCATACGTACATATCAGTAAAGAATACGTTCGTGAAGAGGGTTTAGGAAAGTGCCATGTGTAGGGTATCTGACTTTTCAGCACCTGAGACCAAAAGGGACAAAGAGCTTCAGTCACTGGTGAATCCCATTTGGCAAGCTACAGAGCTACAGCTTCCAGCATCTCTCCCCTCTGCTACAAGCTGCCATTCACTAAAGTGAACACACAGTGGCTTTTCAGGATAAAAGAGGTAGTACAGGAAGCAATTGGCCTCAAAAGTAAGGGTGTCCTCAGGTAACTCTGCACTTCAAGGCTCCACCTCTGATACTGGCTCATCCCACAGTGCAATGAGCCAGGCCAGCCTGCAAACTCAACAGTGCTGGTATTACAGCAAGCTGGTTGTCCACACAGCCTGATACCAAATCACTTGAGGTCACTTGATGCATAACAGCATGCAAATTTAAATCACAATTTGGTGTAGTTTGGACTAGAAGAATTAACAATACGCACCTGCAATGCTAGCCACATAAAACCTCAAGTCAACCTCATATATCAGAGGGAAAGGGGAAAAATGGAAGCGTCATAAGAACTGAGTATAGGCTTTCTACAAGTAAAACAAACAACCACAACACATATAGAATAGCTCCTACCGTTTGCACAGTAATGCAAATATTTCTTGTGCAAACAATTATCATAACAAAACATAGCATCGTACTTCATCAAAAACAGCAAAGAACCCCAGCTGGCAGAGAACAAAGTGGTCCAAGTCCAAACCATTCATGAGGTTTCACAACACTGTTCACAGTGAAAAGAACGCATCTGATAACTGTAGAATGGTTTGGCTTGGGAGGGACCATAAGCTCGCTCAGTTCCCTGCCTGCCATGGTTACGGTCACCTCTCACCTGCTCAGGCTGCCCAGGGCCCCATCAAATTTGGCTTTGGAACACCATCAGAGATGGTGCACCCACAGCTCTCTGGGCAGCAGTGCCAGTGCCTAACAACCTCGTGAGCAAAGATTTTTCTCCTAACACCAAACCCGCATCACCCCTCTTTTATCTTGAAGCAATTCCCCTTGTTCTATCATTATTAGACCACGTAAAAACTCTCTTTCCCTCCTGTTTATAAGCTCCCCTCGAGTACTGGAAGGCTGCAATGAGGTCTCCCCGGAGCCTTCTCTTCTCCAAGCTGAACAGCCCCAGCTCCCTCAACCTTTCTTTGAAGTGCTCCAGACCTCCGTGTCTATGAACCAGGGAAAGCGACGTGGAACGGAACCCCGACCCGCAGGCTCCATCCCGTGAGCTCGTCTTTGCGATGCACAGCCCCAGGCTCTGGGTACAAGCCGCTCACAAGCCGAAGCAAAACAAACAACACCCAGCACGGAGCAGCGAGCCCCATCGTGCCGGCGGTGCGCAGCCTGGAGGTGGCGCCTGGAGGTGACCCCGGCCCGCTGACCTTGCCGGAGGTCGGGGTCCTGCAGCACGTCGTGGGCACGGTAGTCCTCCACGCCGTGCAGCCGCAGGATCTGCACGACGGCGTTGCTGAAGCCGCAGAGGGGCTGCGCCGGGCTGCCCTTCATAAACACCACCACCGGGTGCTCCCGCACCAGTCGTTCCACTGCTTCCCGCGACCCCGAGCCGCCACCGCCGCCGCCGCCGCCATCGGCCCCACCGCTGCCTCCAGCCGCCTCGCTCAGGTGTCGCCGCCCGGGGCGGCCCCGCGCTGCCCAGGCACCCAGGCGCAGGGCCGCACGCAAAGACCCGTTCATCCTGCCCCGGCCACCCGACTGCGTCCACTGCCGGTCCCCACCCCGCACCGCCGGACCCGAGCCTGCACTACAATCCTATTGGCCGAGGGCGCGAAAGGTCGCGAGGAACTTCTCCTTTGCATAGGTGCAACGAGACGCCGATCAACACCGACAGCCAATTGCATGAAAGTACTGTGAGATTTGTCCCTCCCATCAGCACTCTCTTTCCTATTTGCGGAGGGAACGGCGTTACTGCAGCGATATTGGAAGAAGCACCTGTCAATCCAGGCCGATCGGAT